>NC_056737.1:326481754-326839449 GCF_019279795.1 Protopterus annectens
GAAGTAAAGTCTCCTTGTTGTCCGCTTGAATGAGACAATCGTCCAGATAAGGGTATATCTGAATTCCCGTCTGTCTGCAAAACGCCATTACTGGTGCCAGGCACTTTATAAATACCCTGGGCGCAGTAGATAAGCCAAAGGGCAGCACAGAGAACTGGTAATGCTTCGAGCCCCCTTTGAATCTCAGGTACCTTCTGCACTCTTGCCGTATGGGAATATGCAGGTAAGCCTCCTTCAAGTCCAAAGTCACCATCCAAGCGCTCTTGCTCAGCATAGGCAGCAGCTGCTGCAGAGTGAGCATCTTGAATTTTGGAATTTCTAGGAAGGTGTTCAATACAGAAAGGTCCAGGGTTGGTCTCCATGCGTTTTCCTTCCTGGGAACCAGGAAAAGTCTTGAATAAAACCCTTGCCCCATTTCTGAATTTGGTACCAATCCTATGGCCCTCATATCCATGAGGGACTGAACTTGCTGTTGTGCCTCTGCCCATTGATGCTTTGGCAGATCTGGCCATCCGTTTGATTTTGGCAAGGTATGGAAATGAAACTTGTAACCCCTTGAAACTATGTCCAGAACCCATTTGTCTTGGGTTATGTGGCTTCATTTGTGATAAAAAAAGAGAGATTTTTCCTCCCAAAGGCGCATCCAAGAGGGGAGCCCCTGGAGCTAGTAATGGAGAGTCATAATGACTGTTTCCTGTAAGGTTGTGACCTATCTTCTCCTCCCTTGGGAGAGGGGGAACTCCACTGCTTATTTCTGAAAGGGGGCTGCGCCTGACCTCTACCCCTGGAACGCCTGTATCTGCCTCTCTGAGGTCTGTCCGAGCTCGGAAAGGACCAAGATTTAGCTGGCCAATTCCTGCTAAATCTAGGGGGTTGTACATGTAGAAAATCCTTAACCGTCTGCATACATTTGGCTTTGTCTTCCATTTTCTTCAATACCTCCTCAGCTTTGGCCCCAAACAAAACATTGTGCTGCAAAGGGGCATCTAAATATTTTGCTTTAACCTGCTCAGGCAAACTTTGCTCCTTTAACCAAGCATGCCTACTAATAACTGTGCCAGTTGCTGCAGCCCTGCAAGAAGCCTCCAAAGAATCAAAACCACAGTGCAGGGTATGTTTAGCCACCTGCTCAGTAGCATGCAATAAATCCTGTAATTCCTTATTTTCTGTACCACCAGAAACCGCAGACATCTTTTGCTTTAAAACAGACAAAAGGTATTGCAGATATTTCAACATATGAAATTGACAATTCAAAGCTCTAATAGACAATGTAGCAGAAGTATACACTTTTTTGCCCTATCTTTCCAAGGCTCTGGACTCTCGGTCAGAGGGAATAGGATTCTTAGCAGAGACCGCTTTAACACCCTTAGGGCCCTGAGGGATAGTTTCTGGATCAGCTGAAGGGTTTTTAAAAAGATATTTGTGGGAATCTGGAACCCTATAATAACCTATCCGGTTTGACAGGAGCAGGAGGAAAAGAATCAGGAGAGAGAGATGCCTCTGTAAAAACATCATCCACAATGTCCAATACAGGGGGAATAGCCAGGGGTCTATGCTGTGGGAGCAGAAGAAAATCCCTAAGCCTTTTCTTGGATTCAGAGTATTCCTGCCCTTCCCAGTGAAAATGCTCTCTCGTGTCATGCAAAGTTTCCCCAAATGAATAATCCTCAGGAGGAGAGGCTGAAGGAAGGGATTCTTCAGCATCAGAATCCTCATATGAAGGGAAGGAATAATCCTGCTCAGAGGAAGAAGCAGAAGAAATTGAAACTTGATCTGAGGAATCATAATCTGGCTCTAGCCTAGGTCTCTTGTCAGGAGGGGGATGAGAACCCCTGATCATAGTTAGCAGGTCTTCAGCCATTTTAAGCATCTGTCTTTGAGGTCTAGGGCCCTGATCAGAAGGTGCCTGTGCATGCTGCTTTGTCTTTGCCGGAGCCTTAGACTTTGCCTTTGTCCTTGACTGCAAAACTAGAGTCATATTTACATGAAGCTGTGTAGGCCTAAAAACTCCCTCAGAAGCCGGTGCCTGCACAGCGGCTCTGGACCCATCTGAGGGAGCATTATCCGGAGATCTAATCCCTGGAAATTCTGAAGGCCCCATCGGCTCCTCACAGGAGTTGGTACAGGCAACCAGTTCAAAAGTGGCGGACGACAGGGGCTGCGAAAGCACCTCACTGACGACCGACGAACCGGCAACTGGCTATGGTTGAATAATGTCGTCCGCTTTGGACCTCGGAGGCCTGTCTTTATCCTTGCGCCTCTTATACACTGCAGTAGCCGGATAAGAATCCAACGACATATTGTAATTAAATCTTTTAACAAAATAATGGAACGCAAAATCGTACCTACGCCTAATAGTGCGTTGATTAAACTTAGCACAAAACCTACAATTAGCTATGTCGTGGTCAGGGCCTAGGCAAGGTATACAGTAAGAGTGAAAATCCTTATGAGGTATTTGCTTCCCACAAGAAATACAGTTATTAACTTTTTCTGACATCGGACTGGAGCAAGAAAAAGGTTTCCCCAACGGGGTACTTAGCTTAAAATAAGAAGTCTTCAATACAAAAGCTACCAAAAGTAAACAGGAGTCGAACGACCGGCACTTGCGAACTGCTTTGCTAGGGGCACCGCACAGCAAGAAAGACTGGGGAAAATGGCATCGGCTGAGGTCTTTATACCCCTGGCGCACTGATGTAAGGGCAGGAGCAACTTCAGCCGACGTTGTTCCCGACTTTGGGACTCTGGCCGATCGAGGGCTGCTGCCAGCAGGAAGAACCCTCCAGTAATGACTTTAACAGTGAACCACGGTGAACATCTAGTAATTAGCGTCCCCCTTAGGTCACTACGAGGAATCATTTCCTTGGATTGCTATTGTTGCTAGATCATAATGTGTCGGCACGATCTGCGAAATTCAACTTTAGTAACATTAGTTCCTTTTTGCTGTGATTAGCCATCCTGGGACTATGTTCTTATTTGTATTTATATGCACCATTGGTTGCTTTCTAAATTCTGAAACACTCCCTAAAAGCAGGGAATGACATATGGATGTGTAGAACACGAATGAACTGGCTTTTTCATGTTGACATATTTTCACTAGTTCGCTTATTTATTTTTGAAAACCGTTTTTCTCTACTCTGTGCTTCTTACTTCTCAGTCTACAAGTAGGAGTTTTTAGAATAAAGTGTTGTTAATCTGAGCAGCTGACAACATACGAAAACGTGAATCAACATGCACATCTTAAACTAAACGACGTTTGTGGCTAATTATTGTCATTTTGTCTCACTTTCTTACAAAACCTCCAGTTTTAGGACAGATCAAATATTTGAACCAAAATTAGAGACAGTTGATGATTAGCAAAACTTTTTTTTTTAATATGAAGCCACTAAGCGGTATTAGTATCTTTACCTGTACAAGTAAGTGCTAGCCACCCTTCCAGAGTCGTTCTACGTCATACCCCACGGCTGTGCGTAGGCTTTACGCCCTCCATAGCAACCAGTGCAGTGATCCTAGCAACAATATGGATGTCTGGTAAACTGGAAGATATTTAGTCTCTTAATAATAAGAACATCTCCTGACAAGAAGCATCGACATTCGTTGCTGCTGGGGCTTCGAGATAGCTTGTAAGCAGAGATAAGCGGTCTGCAAACTAATATGGTGAGTGGAAAGAGAACTAAATGATTTTCCGTTGTAATACTGGTGTCAAAATATGTTGCAGAAGCTGGACGCATTACGAGCAAGTAAATGTACTGTTTACGGAACATGATGGAATGTATTGTATTGCACTGTATCAACATCTGCTGTGTTTAGGTTGTAAATCGACACAGGACTAGAGGCTAATTCCTTGTTTTGCTTTTTCAGAAGTTATTCAGGTGAGACTTATCAATACTGTTATATGATATAACGGATAGAGCGACGTTAAGTCATGCCAAAACGCGTTACTAACAAGGTTAGGCAAACTAGAAACGCACGTTCAAGTTCATTTATATGTTAACAGCGAAGCACGACTACTAGAAAATTAAATAAAGGAACAAGGCTTAAGCAGTAGAAATAATAAAATACATAGAACTGGTAAATCCGTTTAAAATGAGCAAATAAGAAATGTGATATTACAGGTTACACAATAAATCAGAACGGTAATAATAGCAGGCTAAAACAAAAGATCATCTGTAAGATAGTTTGACTACAAGAATGTTCAAGGAGTTTTAGAAAATGTTAACCATGGGAGACCAACCACTTAGGTAGCTTGTTATAGAGTTGTGACATGGATTGATGAAAGCACATCTGACAACATTCAAGCTCTGCCTTCAGAATTGGCAGCAGACCTTGGGTGGTGGAGCGCAGGGAGCAGGCTGGCCACTATCGAAACAATAAGTCTAAGAAAGTGAGGGACCTATGCCATGCAAGGTAAACCATACCATGACTAGAAATTTGTTTATTGTCCCTTGTGGTTGGCAGCCATCTGCTGAGTCCCCGAGTCCTTTTCTCCTGTAACCTCAACACGTGTCCGACTTGGCCCTTCAGATCATAGCCCCCTAGGCTGAAAGAAAGTAGATCTTCAGAGTATGTAAGCACCAGTGAAGTGGAAGAATGAAAAGATCACAACATTACATCAGTAACAGAAGCAAGCAGTTTGCCTCCAAACCAAGAGGCTTTAACTGTGGTGACCAAAAACAAAGGATGTTAGAAAAAAACTGTCACATCTTTAATTTTAGTTATTGTTTGTCTTTTCGGATTTTCCCGGTTAGGGGTCGTCACAGCGGAACTCCGGTCTGCTAATGATTGGCAGCAGATTTTTTTTTTTTTTTGGTGCCGAGTTGCCAGCCCGACGCTCAACCTTCAGCGAAGGCACGCACCCGACCGCGGGGAGGACATGCAGACTCCACACAGAAGGCACTCCAGCCGAGAATCGAACAGGAGAACCCCTTGCTGTGAGGCAACAACCCAAGGTCTTTTGTTCCTTCCAGCTAACAGCCTCAGTTGTTAACACTTTGACTTTAAATTATTTGTAAGAAAGTTGAATCTTAAATACGTCTTGAATTAACTTAATATCAAAATGTTGTTTTTAAAAAAACATTAATTATAATCCTACATTATGTAACATGCTTAATGTTTTTCATCTATTTGTGGGACAGATATTCATCATTTATTACATGGTGTTACACATTAAAGGGTTAATAACAAATATTGTAATTTAAGTAAAGCCAAAATCACAGCATTGAAAAAATTAGGCAGCTATACTGATATAAGATACATGAAGACAGACAAGGGGCAAGGATTTGTCATCATGGACAACAGTAAATACTATGAAGTTACTAACAATCTGTTATCAGATGGAACTAGTTATAAAAGAGTTTCAAACAGTTTTGTGAGAAACAATTATAAAAACATTGATTTAAGGCGGTTTGACTTGTTGCATCAAGGATACATCACTCTAGAATTGTTTGAATTTTCTTATGGTGGATGAACCACAACTTGGTTGTTTATTTGGAATACCAAAGATACATAAAAACGTGTAATGCCCCATTTTAGGCCTATAGTATCTGCACCTTTCAACTAAACGTATACAATTTCTGCCTATTTAGATCAGGTGATGAATCCTTTAGTTCAGCAAAGTAAATATTTAAAGGATGTTTTTGGAAGAGTTGAAAAAAATAGAAATTTATAGGTAATGAGACTTTATGTGCAATATTGATATTAGTTCTTTATATACTTCTATAGACCAAGAAGAGGGTATAGACTTTGTTAGGCTATATCTGAGCAAATATTGTGAACTTGATGTATCCATTACTTGTCAACTGTTTATCTGTTGGCATTTACTGAGTACTGATTATGAGTATGACAGTAGTGTTGAAGAGACAAGGTTGCTTAGCCAAAATAGGCAAGCTATTTATTTATTTATTTATTTTTAAACATTTCTGTTGAATTATCACTTGTGACACAGACAAACTTATATTTATACAAAGTAAATAAACCATATAAACAAGTTCACATTTAAAAACACTACGCATTACGTTTATTATTATGTATAATGTAATCAGTCCAGCATTACATACATTGTTCATTGCCTGCCTTTACTTAAAACTTATTACTCCTCCAAAACATTTTTCTGCATATATTGTTCCCACAATTTCCATTTTTATTCCTATGTAATTTGCTCTCACCCTTTTCTAAAGATCCCACTTCAAATTCTTTTATTTCTGTTACAATATTCAGTACTTGAAATACAGTTGGTTTAGACGTATTTCCATTTTCTAGTCATTGCATTTTAGGCAGACACCAGAATTAAACTTTATAAGGTCTTACTATGTCTAGGCAATTCAGATCCTGAATCCCAGCTAAAAAAATAATTTCCTTACTTATACCCATTTGCTCATTCAATGTTTCTGACAGAGTACTCTGTAGGGAATTTTTGAAGTCTTCCAACTTATTACACTCCCAAAAAATTATATTCACCCTTACCTCTTTCTTACCATCACTCCACTAACATTTGCCATCTACCTGAGGAGAAGTTCTTTGGAGTCTGTTTGAGGTATAAAGTATCTATACAAACACTTCCAAGCAAAAATCCCAAATCTTCTGAACTTTGTTGCATATTTGGGTGCCATACATTATATGTCCTCCCTTGTTTATTTGTGAATTGCTCAGGTAATCTCTCTTCCTAATCTTTTTTTGACCTCCTCTGATTGACTCCTATAGTTATTGTGCAATAATTTATGGTGATGTCTGCTTGTTCTCCCTGTATATGAGGTGGGATTCACCAGATGCTGTGATTTCTTATCACATCGTAACTAGGTAATTGGAGTTCTTCCAAACTGTATTCGTACTTAGCAAGCAATGTGTGATTGTGTGCAAGCATCCCTTGATAGGCCAGCATCTAGTTCCAGAGTAGTGTAATAATACTTACCCAGCCTAATTTATAAGCATAAATACAGCTTTTCCATCTTGAGCCTGGCAAGCTCAAGATCTTATCTTTGATGTTTAAATGATTTGTTATCATTTTAACTGTTCTGCTTTTGTTTTGCATGCATTGCAGCAGTAGTATAACTTATTGTAGTGGCAATTGTTATAGGTTCATAGGTTCATACTAGGCTATCTGTCCTAGGGCATTTATAAGCCTAGCCAGAGTGTGTTTGGCTTTCGCCACCCATTTTAAATTAATTTTGCTATGCCCTTTTTCGAGGTTAGTATACTGTGCCTCTGTCTAACAGTGACACAGAAGTGATACCCGGGGTAAACCTATGATCCCCCATCCACTCATCAAGATTCCTCTTGAAGAGAATCAATGAGGGACTCTGCTTAACCTGAACTGGGATTTTATTCCAGAGTGAAGGGAGCCTCTGGGTTATGAATCTGTCCCTCCAGCATGTCCTATTTATTTCAGTGCTGAGGTTCAAGTCTCTCGAGCGTGTAGCTCGATGGGATTTGGATCTTTTGAGGTGCAGCATGTCCCTTAATTCCAGGTTGGACATGGCCTTATACGTCAGGCACAGGTCACCTCTGAGCAGGCGGTATGCCACTGAGTAGAGCTGGAGTTTCTTTAACCGGGCAGCATATGGCATCTGTTTGAGCCCTTTGATGCTCTTGGTGAGGTACTTTTGGGGTCTTTCCAGTTGCTGCAGGTGTTTGGTAAGGTACATCCCAAAAGGGGCATTGTACTCTATTATGGGCCTGATGAGGGATGAGTAAAGAGGCACGATGACCTCCCCTAATCTAGATGTGAATCCCTTCATGATTAGGTGGGCTATATAAAATGTTTTTCTAACCACTTTGGCCACTTGGTTGTCAAATGAGAGATTGCTATCAACTTGGGTCCCCAGGTCCCTAATTACTTCTTCTGTACTTAATGGATTACCACCTATGTGGTAATTTGTGGGCACTTTGTTTTTGCCAAGGGGATGACTATACACTTTTTGGCGTTTAGCTTGAGGCCATGGCTCTGGCACCAGTTGTCTGTTTCTATGAGGCCCTTTTGGAGGATGCTTGTGTCGGCTGGAGAGTCGATTATGGCGCCCAGTTTGCAGTCATCTGCGAACTTGATCAGCCACAGTCCTTCCGTGTTGGCCTGTACCTCAGAGAAATATATACCAAACAAGAGAGGTCCCAGGACTGAGCCTTGTGGGACGCCACTTGTAACTGGTTTGGAGTCTGACATGGCTCCAGCAATTCTAACCATGTGGGTTCTGTCCTTGAGCCAGTTTGTAACCCATCTAGTGACATAGGGGTTTATATTTAAGCTGGTGAGCTTATCTATAATGCCCGAGTGGGGTATTGTATCGAAGGCTTTGCGAGGTCCAGATAGGCTGTGTGGACCACCTTCCCTCGTAAATCAATGGCCTTGGTGACTGTTTCAAAGAAGTCAACCAGGTTTAAGAGGCAGGATCTGCCCTTAACAAAGCCAAACTGGGTAGGATCCAGTGTCTGTAGGTCCCCACTATCTTTATTTATGAGGTCCATGATGATCCTTTCCATAGCTTTGCAGACCAAGCTAGTCAGGCTTATGGGGCGATGGTTTCCAGGGTCCGTTGAGGCACCACCTTTGTGGAGAGGGACCACTGTTGCTGTACGCCACTCTTTGGGTACATATCCTGTAGTAAGGCTGAGATTGAACAGTAGTTTTATGTTTGGGTTTAGCTCTTCTTGGAGTTCATGTAGGATGCAGCCTGGGACACCGTCTGGTCCCATTGATGCTGTGTTTTTTGCTTTTGAGAGGGCGGCTCCCACCTGAGCATCTGAGATGTCAGGGGGGCAGCACTCTGCTGGGATAGATTTTGCCCTTTTGGTGGGGAGGGGGGGGAGAAGTTTGCGCTGAACCTGTCAGCTAGGATGTTGGCAATGTCTGTGGGTTTGGTGTATTTTTTGTCATTTTGGACTAATTCTGAGCATATCTGGGAATTCCCACCCAGGTTCCTAACATAACTAAAGAAAGCCTTGTGATTATCCTTAGTGTCCTGTGCAATTTTTCTCTCGAAGCTGGCCTTTGATGATTTTATGAGTGCCTTTAGTTTTTTGCTAATACTGATCAGAGATGACTTCCCTTTTTGGGATTTTGCTCTATCATGTAGTAGCTTCCTCCTTCTATTGTATAGTTTGTTTATGGCTGGGGTCCACCAGACAGGTCGTCTGCCTTTGGAGGATTGGGTCTTGGTTTTATTTGGGATTGCATGATCCATGCATTCCTGAAGGTGTTCATAGAATGCATTTATAAAGGATTCTGCGGTCTGGGCCGTATTTTCCACAGGCCCGGGGGCTTTGAAGGATTCCACCTCGGTTTTGAGGAGTGTGAAATTTGCTTTAGAGAAGTTTTTCACTGTGGTTTTCTGGGCAGGGGGTGGGGTCGGATGTGAATATCCAGTGTGATCAGTTTATGGTCTGATCTTACCAGTGAGGGATACACTTCTGGTCTGGAGCATAGAGTCCCCATGTTGGTGATGATCAGGTCCAGTATGTTTTCCCCTCTTGTGGGAGTGGTAACAAGTTGTTCCATAGCATTTGAGTTTATGAATTCTAGGAGCCTTTGGGCAAGGGTGTTGGAGCTAGAGTAATGCTCCCAATCTATGTTTGGGTAGTTGAAGTCGCCCAATATAATGGTGTTCGGAGAGACCTTCATATTTTCCAGTGTTCTCAGGAAGGCCGAGTGTGGTTCCTGGGTTTGGGAGAGTGGTCTGTAGCAGGCTATAAACTGGAAGGCAGTTTTACCCACTGTTAGTTGCACATGGATAGTCTCTGATGCTTCGTGCTTTGCCACCAACCAGAAGGTGTGGGTATCTTTGATGAATATCGATACTCCCCCTCCTTTTGTGGTTCAGTCTAAGTTTTGGGGCCGAAAAGCATGGTATGAGGTATAACCTGGTAGTGCTGGGGTGCTCTCGGGAGTCCTGAACCAAGTTTCTGTTACTGCACAGATATCGATGTTCTCCATGCTAAGGAGAGTTTCGAAAGTGCATCTTGAGGTTTAGACTTCTGGCGTTGAGTAGCATTACTCTTAGTTTCTTATCCCTTGTGATACCTATGGAGGTGGGTTTGTCTTTTGAGCCTTGCCTAAAAAAGGCACTATGGGGGTAGCAAGAGCCTTTGCCAATATCCGAAAGCCCAGGGGTGACCGGTGCAAGCCGTCCCTAGCAAAGCATCGTGGCTTGTCGTGCATATCATCCCAAGCTGACAGGCATTGGATCCCCTTTGAATGACTCCAATACTTAAGCCATTTGTTGAAATTGATCATCTTGTCTTCATATTGTGGCATAATTCCTGGTGAGGGTAAGATGCTACTCAAGGTCAGGGTCATACCTGCCTGGGCTACATGCTCAGAGAGCTCCTCTATGTCTCTTTTCATGTAGTCCAGGGAGGTACGTCTCAGGTCATTCACACCAGCATGGACAATGACTGAGTCATATTTGTACTTGCCTTGGAGTGACCTGAGTGCTTGTGTTATGTGGCGGATCCTAACGCCAGACAGGCTGCTCACCGTGACCTTCTCCTTGTTCAGCCTGATGAGCGGGACGTCCGTGTGCCTGACGATAGTCACCTATTACAAGTGTATCAGGTGTGTTGTTTAGCCTTGAGGGCTGTGACTGTTTGGCACACTGGCTTTGTGAGATATGTGTTGCACGTGTTTTGTTTTGGGGTAGCGGTTGCTTGGGTGTCTGCTTTGGAGGTCTCTGCTGCTTAGGCAGATCTTTATTTAGAGCCTCCGAGTATGTTTTTGTGTGATTATGTGTTTGGTTTGCTGTCGTGGTAGGTCTATGTGAGACTGGAATTGTAGTGAGTATGGTTTCCTTCTCCTCCTGACTGGTTATGCCAGTACTGAGTTGAGAGAGCTTAGCCTCCAGTTTGGCTATATGGTTGCATCTCTCACATGTGTTGGAATTTGTTGGGAGGAGGAGAGGGTTGTCTGTGTACATGAGGCAGTTGTAACATTGCCTCAAGATTCCCATATTCACCAGCTGGACCTGAGAGGAGATTGACAACTGACCTTTGGACATGCAAGAATAATATTGGGAATTCCTTTATAATTGAAAACAAGGGCCAATGGGGAGCGAGGGTGTAGTGCTTTTAATTTTTAGTGCTGACTTATAATTGCTTTAGTGAGCAAGTGCCAGGTAACAAGTGCAATGTGTTACAGGTAACTTAAATGCAAAAACGACAAACAGTAACTTTCTTTCAAGTGAAGCAATGAAATAAGTACAGTAAGCAATGCAGATATCACTAGGGATCCACAGAAGCGCTGAGAAGCCGCATTTTAGGTGGAATTAGCATTCCAGGGAAATAACAAGCATACAAACAAAGCTAGATTCAGCAGGCCTGGATCTAGTCTATGCTACAGCAAACAAGGTGTACCAATTTCAGTAAGATACAGTTCAAATATTCAGGCACTATAAACCTTTAACCAGAAATTCCCAGCTCAGAAGGGCAGAGTCCAGCCTCTCCTCACACAAGAGTGCAGACCACGAACCTTCCTAATGTAAAATAACTGGCCTGAAGCCCAAGTGCTTAAACCAGTGCTAATACTTGTGTTTGTTCCTTTATTTCATAGCTGAAACAGTCACAATAGTGTTTCTGTTTACATTCTGACACTTGGTTTTCTGAAACTCCACCACCCCAGCACAGTGTAATGTTAGAGTAAGGGTGCTTGATTAGAGCTGAAAATATTGTAGCATGGCAGGCTTTTTTCAGAGACTTTTTTATTTCTTCCTGGGCTTCATCTGTGACAGGATGAAAACAAAGTAAATGCATTCACATTCAATTTTATAATCTCATTGATACTATACTGGCTGTCTTACTATTTTAAGTGGCAGTACTTTTCAAGGAGTTACCGTTAAGGTTGTGCAATACTGAAATAGATTGTGTTTGTGTGTTATACTGATGGCAGCTTAATGCTTGTTGCAGTTCATTTCTAAAAATGACATTAATGGTGTGTTTTGTTTGTTTGGAAATAGGTTCTCATTTATGTATTGTTTTCAGGCATTTAAGCCATGATATTAATGTTAGTTGCGTTGTGCATACCTCTTAATCAGAAAATCCTTGAATTGGTTTGTATGGGAGCATGCACCCACCTTTATCACAATATCATCGCATACTTCATATGTGACTCCCATGTGCATGTCACAATCTATCACGGTGATCTGTTCCCAGCACTATCATCATTCCATCCTCTCTCGTATTACATTCCAAATAGTTTCAGGAATAAACCTTTGTAAATTGCACTTCATACCTGTCTTGGTTGTAAATATGACAGCAGTTGTGAAGAGACAAGACTGCATATTGGTATAGTTTTAAGTAAATAATTTTTGAAATTTTCAGGTAGATATGGAATTTTTAATCTACAGGTTCAGTTTCTAATCTTGTCTATAGAAATTGGTATTTTGTTATTTAATTAGTTTAAGGAAGAGTAATGATTTCTGAATTCAGCAAAAATTCCTTGAATGTCAGTTACTGTATTGCATTGTTGCTTTTAACTCTTTAATATAGTTTGATCTAGATAAAATTTTAGTTCTTTTTACAAAGTTATATGTGCCTTTAAGAGACACAAAGTACAATGCCAATTCTGAGTTTTTCTAAGGGAATTGTTCTATGAGCAAGGATATCTTGTGCATTTTTTAAATAAATGTCATATCTTTTGATGTTGCATTGCATGCACATTAACGTAATGTCACTGATCAAAATTTAAGATAGGTAAATTAATTTGTCCATTGATGATAAAGTTATGTCAGAGTGTTGCAGCTAATGCAAGCCAGGACTGCGTAGGGTCTGATTATGCTGTGCAACATTACAGTTGGAACAGAAATTGTAGGAGGAGAGGGAGTTCTAGACAGAATACAACAACCGTGTGACCTTCAGAGGAGATATAGTAGGTTAATGTGGTGTGGCAAGCTGGGAAGCAGCATTGTGTGTATATCTGTAGACTCAGGGCTGAGTATATTTATATTGAGAAGTGGGCTGTGTATCAGAACGTATGAGTATATGTGCTATGTGCATATGTGCTTTGAGTGCCATTACCTGTAGTGAAGTGAGAGAGACACTGTGATGTTTTTTTTTTTTTTTGTGCGTGTGTGTTGGTGTGTGTGTCGTTGTGTGTAGTTTTGTTTATGCAAGGGGATGGGTACACAACTACTGGTTCCCCGAATACTAAATGATGGCATAGGTGATATTAAGAATGACTTGGTACATTAAAACATTTGTTTATTTTGATTATTTAGGTCATTGTAGTGAACATCTATGAAGTTATGAAGCAGCATCTCCACTTTCACGTGACCTATAGGTTCATAGAAGATTACTAGGCTAATGGCCGTAGAGCCCTTACAAGGTTCATAGGCTTTTATAAGCCTAGCCATGTTATACTCTTCATAGGTTCATAGGTAGGTACTAGGCTGTTGGCCCTAGGGCCTATATAAGCCTGGCCAAATGGTATCCTGGTTTTTGCCACCCAAGAAAATTATTTTCCTGTGTCCCTGTCAAGCAGAGCCACAGAAGTGATCCCAGTGATCCCCGGGGTGAATTTTCTATCTCCCATCCAATCATCAAGATTTTTCTTGGAGTGCTAATGAGGAGCTTTGTTTGATATAGATAGATAGTTTGTTCCAGAGTTTGGGAAGTCTCTGGGACAGAAATCTATCCCGCCAGCATGTTCTGTTTGTTGTGCTGACAAGGTTTAGGTTGCTAGAGCGTGTATCTCGGAGGGATTGGGATTTCTTTAAGTGGAGCATGTCCAACAGCTCTGGGTTTGACATAGCTTTGTATGTTAGGCAGAGACTGCCTCTGAGTAGGCGATATGCGACAGAGTAAAGCTGGAGTTTTTTGAGATTGTCTGCATAGGGCATCTGTTTGAGGCCAGTAATCCTCTTTGTGAGGTATTTCTGCAGCCTTTCCAGATCTAATGAGTGATGAGTAGAGGGGAGCAGTGACCTCCTTTTTTTCCTGGATGAGAACCCTTTTGTGATGAGGTGTGCCACGCAGAAGGATTTCCTGACTACTGTGGCGATGTGATTGTCAAAGGAGAGACTACTGTCCACCTGTGTCCCAAGGTCTCTTATCACACTTTCGGTGTTAAGTAGACTACCGCCTATGTGGTAGTTCATGGGTACAGAGTTTTTACCAAAAGGGATGACAATGCACTTTTTGGCATTGGGCTTGAGGCCATGGCATCTGTCTCAGTAAGGCCCTTTTGTAGGATGTCCACATCGTTAGGAGTTTTGACTATGGCTCCTAGTTTGCAGTCATCTGCGAACTTTGTTAGCCAAAGACCTTCTGTGTTAGCCTGTACTTCAGAGAAGTAGATACCAAACGAGAGAAGACCTAGGACTGAACCCAGTGGTACTCCACTTGTCACTGGTCTGAAGTTGGATTTAGAGTCTGCTACTTTCACAGTGTGGGTTCTGTCACTGAGCCACTTGGCAACCCATCTTGTGACATAGGGATTTATACCTAGTTTAGTGAGTTTATCTATAATTCCAGAGTGGGGGATGGTGTCGAAAGCCTTGGCAAGATCTAGATAGGCTGTGTGAACCACTTTACCCTCATCTACGGCTTTTGTGACCGCTTCAAAGAAGTTTATCAGGTTTAGGAGACATGCTCTGCCTTTTACAAACCCGAACTGGGTAGGGTTCAGAGTTTGGCGATTACCAATGTCATTGTTTATAAGTTCCATGATGATACGTTCCATAGCCTTGCAGACCAGGCTCATCAGGCTAATGGGGAGATAGTTCCCAGGGTCCGCGGTGGCTCCCCTTTTCGTGGAGTGGGATAACCGTTGCTGTGCACCATTCAGTGGGCACAAAGCCTGAGGTGAGGCTATGATTGATCATGGTACTTGGGTGGGGTGCCAGACACCTCTCAATTTCTTAGAGCAAAAAATCTGGACAAAGTCTAAAATGATGGGGGGACAAATAGGGACAGATTTTAAATATTGCTCTTACAAACTTAGAAAGTTGATAGAATAATAGGTTTTGCATTAGCATGAAATTTCTGAAGGATCTGGATTCTTAAACTCAAATGTTTGTCATTATTTAATGTCTTCATTCCTCAGCTATTTGCCAGAAAAGTACAGATTTTAGGAGGAACGCACCAAAAATGTGAGGCAAAAATCTGGACATTATGCGAAAATCTGTGCAGTTGAGAGGTAGTAGAACACAGCCTGGGATGTTGTCAGGTCCCATGGATGCTGTGTTCTTGGCTTTGGAAAGTGTGTTTTTTACCTGTGCAGCCATGATTAGAGGAACTTTACATTCTTCCGGTATAGAGATGGGCCCTTTAGGGGGTGAGAGAGGGGTAAAGTTAGCACTGAAGCTATCTGCCAGGATGTTGGCAATATCAGTTGGTTCTGTATATTTAGTGCCATTGTGCAGTAACTCAGAGCAGATCTGAGTGTTGCCATTGAGATTCTTGACATAGCTATAGAATGCTTTGTGGTTCCCTTTAGAATCAGTGGTGATTTTGTTTTTGTAACTAGCTTTGTAGGATTTTGAGGGATCTCAGTTTCTTACTGAGGCTGACCATGGAGTTTTGCCAATCGTGGGATTTTACTCTTTTTTTTTTTGCAACAGTTTCTTTCTTCTGTTGTAGAGTTTGTTTATGTTAGAGGACCACCAGATTGGCTTCCTTTTTTTGGAGGATAGCATCTTGGTTCTGTTAGGGATTGCATGATCCATGCACTCGTGTAAGTGCGTATAAAGTGTATTTGTATAGGATTCAGCAGTTGTACCTGTATTGTCCGCCAGCATGGGTGTCGTGAAGTTTGCCACTTCTGTCTTAAGAAGTGTGAAGTTGGCTTTGGAGAATTTTTTTATGGTGGTTTCCCTAATGGGGGGTGGGGGTGGGATGTGGATGTCTAGGAAGATTAGGTTGTGGTCAGATCTGACCAATGAGGAATTGACCTCTGGTGTGGAACACTGGTTTCCCATGTTGGTAATGACCAGGTCTAGGATATTGCTGCCCCTGGTGGGGGTGTGGATAAGTTGATCCAAGGCGTTGGAATTTATGAATTCCAGAAAATGTTGAGCACAAGAGTTGGTACATGAGTAGTTTTCCCAGTTAATGGTGGGGTAGTTGAAATTGCCCATTATTAGGGTGTTAGGTTGTATCCTAATATTTTCCAGTGTATCAAGAAATGAGGAGTGGGAATCCTGGGGCATGGTGGGGGATCTGTAGCAAGCTACAATTTGGATTGCGGTCTTGCCCAGAGTTAGTTGCACTTGGATAATCTCTGATGCATTATGCTGAGCAACTAGCCTGGAGGTGTGGATATCCTTAATGAATATGGACACACCTCTGCCTTTAGTGTTTCGGTCCAGGTTAGGTGGCCGAAAGATGTGGTGTGAATTATAGCCTGGTAATGCAGGGGTGCTGTCTGGAGCCTTGAACCAGGTCTCTGTCACTGCACAGATGTCTATGTTCTCCATTTTAAGGAGTGCCTCGAGTTAGTGCATTTTGAGGTTTAGACTTCTAGCATTAAGTAGCATTAGCCTCAGATTTTGCTTTCTTGTACCTGTTACGGTGGTGAATTTGTCATTTGAATCTTGCCTAAAAAAGGCACTATAGCGATGGGAAGAGTCTTAGCCAGTATCCGGAATCCCAAGGGTGACAGGTGCAGGCCATCTCTGACAAAGCATCGTGGTTTGTCGATCATGTCATCCCAGGCAGATACTGGATCCCCTTAGAATGACACCAGAAGATTAGCCAATTGTTGAAGTCAATAATTTTGTCCTTGAACTGTGGTATCATTCTGGTTGATGGCAGGATACTACTCAGGGCTAGGGTCATACCTGCCTGGGCTACAAGAAGGGACAGCTCCTTCATGTTTCTTTTCATGTTCCCTTGTTGGCCAAGTTGCATGGTCTGTATTTGCAGTACGAGTCTATGATCAGCACCGACTGCCCTTATCCAAGAGGGACATAGGTGACACGCCTGGGATAAATTTGCAGTCTCCCATCCAGTTGTCTAAGTTGCACTTAAATAGGATCATTGAGGAACTCTTTTTTTATGTGAACTGGGAGTTTGTTCCAGAGAAGTGGCAATCTCTGGGAGACGTATGTCTCTCCAACATGTCCTGTTAATGTCGCAAGCTAGGTTAAGATCCCTAGAGCGAGTGAGTCTTGTCCCAGTTGACTTGCAAATCTGCAGCATTTCCATTAGGGCAGGGTCTGAGACTGCTCTGTAGGCCAGGTACAAGTCGTCTCTCTGCAGCCTATATGATATAGAGTACTTTGACAGGCCCTTCAGTCTCCACGTAGGTCATGTGTTGAAGGCCCTGAATTTTCTTAGTGAGTAACCCCTGAGGTCTCTGCAGCTGAGGTGTCTGGTGGGGTACATACAGAAGGGATTATTGTACTTTATTAGTGGTCTGATGAGGGATGAATACAGGGAAGTCATAACATCCGTGGCTCTGGATGCAATGCCCTTACTTATGAGATGTACAGTGTAGAAGGCTTTCCATATCACTGTGGATACATGGTGATCAAAGTTAAGGTTTCTGTCAATCTGTGTTCCCAAATCTGTCACCACAGAGTTTCAGCTAAAGAGGGGGGGGGGGTTCTGTTAATATTGTAATTTGCAGGCGCTTCCCCTTTGCTGAAAGGGATAACAGATATTTGTTTTTGCTTTCAGTTTAAGTTCATGGCTTTGGCCACCAGTCATTTGTCCGTGTAAGTCCTTTTTGTAGTGTGCCAGCAGTGTGGGAGGGCTTGATGATTCCACCCAGTTTGCAGTCATCTACAGACTTGGTAAGCCACAGGCCATTTATTTATACCTGGACTTCTGAGAAATAGATTCCAAACAGTAGGGAGGGCCTAGCACAGACCCTTGTGGTACACCACTGGTAATTGGTCTGTTGGTAGAGGTGGAATCCCCAAATTTGCCAGTATGCGTTCTGTTGGTGAGCCAGTTGGCTACCTATCTAGTGACATATTGGTTAATTCCCAGCTGGATGAGTTACTCAATGATGTCTGAGTTGGGGGTTGTGTCAAAAGCCTTGGCTAAGTCAAGATAGGCTGGATGTACTGTTTTGCCTTCATCCAGGGCTTTGGTGACATTCTTGAAGTCCACCAGGTTTAAAAAGAATGCTCTACCCTTAAAGAAGCCAAACTGGGTCAGGTCAAGAGTTTGAAGATCACCAATGTATTTGTTGATAAGGTCCATCATAATTCTCTCCGTGGCCTTGCAGATAAGGCTGGTTAGGCCTATGGGTCAGTAGTTCCCAGGGTTGGTTGATGGACCCCCTTTGTGCAAGGGAAATACTGTTACTATTTTCCACTCTGCTGGGACAAAGCCAATACTTAGACTGTGGTTGAAGAGAGTGCCAAGTGGTTCTGCTAGGTCCTGTTTTAGACCATTTAGTAGGCAGCCTGGGATGTTATTCGGTCACACAGAGGCGTGTTTTTGGACATGGAGAGTGAAGTTATGACCTGCTCTTTGGAGATGGTAGGTATAGGACTGGTGACCATTATGCTTTAGAGTATATCTGGTGGGGACAGGAAGGTGAAGTTTGTACCAAATCTGTCTGCTAGCAGGTTGGCGATGTCCTCAAGGTCAGTACTATCTACTACTAGTTCAGCACAAAGCTGGGCCTTCCCTTATAGATTTCTGATGTAGCTAATGAATGCCTTTTGATTATCCTTGGCTAAGGATGCTACTTTAGCTTTGTAATTGGCTTAAGAGAACTTTACAAGATATCTAATTTGCTTGTTGAAGCCATGGATGGTGTCCTTCCTGTGACCCAGTTCCCTCTTGCTCTTAGACATTACTTTCTTCCTCTTGTTGTATAACCTATTTATGCTTGATGTCCACCAGGGTGGCTTGTTTTTTTTTTTTTTTTTTTTTTTTGTGAGGACCTTATTTTGATCCATTCAGGTACAGCAGAGTCTATACATTTATATAGGTTTTTATACATGGAATTTATATGCAACTCTGTATAGGAGTCATTGTTGACACTGGGGGTAGTGGGTTTAGGTGGCTATAGTTTGCTTTGGAGAAATTTTTCATCTTTTTTGCTGGGGGGGGGGGGCAGGCATGATCATCACTTCAAATGAGATTGATTTATGATCAGACCTTACTAGGGAGGGCAACACACACAGAGGATAGTGCAGAGACCCCCTATGTTGGTGAGTACTAAGTCTGGGACATTTGAGCCCCTTGTGGGGGTGCAGACTATATGATCCAGAGCATTTGTATTGACAAGGTCCAGGAACCTTAGGACGAGCATGTTTGTGCTCATATATTACTCTCAGTCCATGGAAGGATAGTTGAAATTACCCATGATCAAGGTGTTTGGCTGTATAGTGAGTGCCTCAAGTAGGTCCAGGTAGGCAGAGATGTTCTTGTGGTCCATGGTGGGGACCTATAGCTAACCATGATATGGAAAGGGGTTTTACCTAAAGTTGGTTGGACTTGGAACAGCTCTATGGAGTCTTACTGTTTTGACCAGTCTTGAGATGCATTTGTCTAATGAAGGTGGATACACCTCTGTCTTTCTTTCTTTTGTGCTCATTTTGTGGTCTGAACATGTGGAAAGCATTGTAGTTTTGCATGGCTAGGGTGGTCTCTGTGGCCTTGTGAACCATGTCTCTGTGACTGCACAGACATCAGCATCTTCCAAGGTAATGAGCGCTTCCAGTGAGCGCGGTTTCTTATTTAGACTCCTAGCATTAAGCAGCATAACCTTGAGTTTGTCTCTATTGAAATTTTTTACATCAGGAATTTTATTGTTATGACATTGCCTAAAAAAGGCACCATGGGGGAGGCAAACCTTTGCCGCTAATTGAAAGCCAAGAGGCGACAAGTGAAGACCATCTCTGGCAAAGCAGCATGGTCTGTTGACCATATCTTCTCAGGCTGACAGATACTGGATCCCCCTGGATTGACATCAGAAGCTAAGCCAATTGTTGAAGTCAGTCATTTTGGTTTATATTGAGGCATCGTCCTGTGAGAACGTAGAATGCTGCTTAGGGCTAGCCGTATTTATCCCAAGTTGCCCCAGTTGTCCGTGGTTAGGTGAGTGAAGTTCACAGAAGTAAGGGTCTATGGTAGTTAATTACAATTTCCTCTGTCCATAAGGCACATGGGTGCCACCCCAGGAGTGAATTTGCAGTCACGCATCCATTGATCTAGGTTGTATTTGAAGAGAGTCAGGGAGGGGCTCTATTTCACATGAATTGGAAGCTTGTTAAAGAGAAGTGGCAGTCCTCAGCATGACCTATTCATGTCAGAGGCTATGTTACGACCCCTGGAGTGAGTGACCCCTGTGCAATTTGACTGTAAATGTGTAGCATTTCTGTCAGGACCAGGTGAGGCTGCCCTGTAAGCCAGGCACAGGTCACCCCATAGCAACCTGTAGGAGACAGAATAAAGTGACAGGATTTTCAGTCTTTCTGATAAGACTTGTTTTGTGTAACCTGTAATTTTCTGTTGAAATACTTCTGTGGTCTCTCCAGCTGTTGCAGGTGTCTGGTGAGATACATGCAAAAGGGAGCATTGTACTCAATTATTGGTCTGATGAGGGCTGAGTATAATGGAGTTATAACATCCTTAGATCTAGATGCAATGCCTTTACTTATAAGATGTGCCACGTAAAAGGATTTTCTTACTACTGTGAACACATAATGGTCAAAGTTCAGGTTACTATCAACCTGAATACCCAGATCATGTACCACTGGGTCTACACTTAGAGGGGTGCTGTCTGTAATGTAATTGGCAGGGATGTCAACTTTTCGAAAGGGAGTAACAATGCTTTTTTTAACATTCAGCTTTAATCTGTTGCTTTGGCACCAATCATTTGTCTGAGTTAACCATGTCAGCACTATATTAACAACACTGGAGAACTCAATGATTGCTCTCAACTTACAATTGTCAGAGAATTTTGTCAGCCACAGGCCATCCCAGTTTGCCTGGACTTCTGAGAAATAAATTACAGACAGTAAAGGGCCCAGCGCAGAACCATGTGGTATGCCACTGGTGACTGGTCTTTTGCTAGAGGAGAAGTCACCCATTATAACAGTATGTGTCCTGCTGGTGAGCCAGTTGGCTACCCATCTGGTAATGTTGGGGTTAATTCCCAATTGGGAGAGTTTCTCTGTAATATCCGAGTGGAGAATTGTGTCAGATGCCTTGGCTAGGTCAAGATAGGTGGTATGCACTGTCTTTCCCTCGCCCAGGGCCTTTATGACGTTCTCAAAGAAGTCATCCATTTTTAACAAGCATGATCTACCTTTAACGAATCTGAACTGGGTTGGGTCCAGAGTATGAAGATTACCTATGTCCTTGTTAATAAGATGGCCTTGCAGATGAGGCTAGTCAAGCTTATGGGGCCTATAATTCCCAGGGTTGGTTGATGGCCCCCTTTTGTGCAGAGAGGGATTACTGTTGCTGTCCTCCGTTCTGCCAGAATATAATCAGTTTACAGGCTGTGGTTAAACAGGGGTCCAGTTGCTTAAAAGGCAGCCTGGGATCTTGTTTGGTCCCATTCATGCTGTGTTTTTGGCCTTTGAGAGTGCTGAGATGATCTGCTGTCTTGAGATAACAGGCTGAGGAATGGTGGCAAGTATACTTTGGGGCATGACTAGAGTGGACAGGGGCGGGTGAAGTTTGCTCAAAATCTGTCAGCTATCAGGTTGGCTGTTACCTCTGTTCGAGTATGGGTGGTGCCAGCCACAACTTTTTCAGAGCATAGCTGGGTATTCTCTTTTAGATTTTGGACATAGTTAAAACATGCCTTGTGATTATTCTTAGCTAGAGAGGTTGTCTATGCTTCATAATTAGCTTTGGAGGACTTGACAAGATTTCTGATTTGTTTGTTTAAGCTAGAGTGGGATTTGTTCCTCTGCTGAGCCGGTTCCCTTTTGTTCTTGGACATTAGTTTCTTTCTCTTGTTGTATAGCCTTTATATACTAAGGGGTCCAACAGGGTGGCTTGTTTTTTTTTTTTTTTTGGCAAAACCTGGTTGTAATCCAGTTAGGTACAGCTGATTCTATACAACTGTTTAAATGGTAGGGCACTGATGTACACCTCTGCATAGGAGTCCATGCTATCTGCATTCGAGGGGGCTTTGAAACTTCTTAAACCATTACTTAGTAGGAGATAATTTGTATTTGAAAATTTTTAAGAGTTTTTGAGTTTGATGGGGTGTCTAGTCATATAATTACATTGAATGAGGTCCGATCTTACCAAGGGGACATCACACAGGGAAGGAGGGGGTGCAATGCTGTCCCATGCTAGTGAGTACTGTGTCCAAGACATTTGAGCCTCTTGTGGGTTTGTTGACTAGCTGTTCCAGAGCATTTGCATTGACAAACTTCAAGAACCTCTGAGCCAGCATGTTTGTGGTCATGTGGCTGGCTAAAATTCTTGAAAAATGTATTCACACCCAGGTCCTAACTCATCTTCTCTCCAGCAATCTTCTTGCTGAAACTCGGCACGGATTCTGCCCCAACCATAGTACTACCACCGCACTCCTAAAATTGAGTAACCTAGTAATTATTCAACACAACAATGGTCAACTAGTTTCTGCAGTATTCCTTGACCTATCAAAGGCATTCGATAGAGTCTCCCATTCAAAATTGTTAACAGTACTCTCAAAATTAAATCTATCCACCCTTACACTATTATCAAGACCACTTCTCTCAGTGCCTACAAGCTATTCAGTGGAAAGACTCCCATTCCCCACTTTTTCTTGTGAAATTTGGAGTACCCCAAGTATCAATTCTAGGACCCTTACTTTTCACTATATTCACAAATAACCTTCACAAAGCTACCTGTCTAGCAAACCTTGTACAATATGCTGATGACTCCACCCTAATTTGCTCCGTCCCCTCCCTCCTACAACTACAAACCAAGATCCAAGAAGCCTTTACATCTATCGAAACCTGGCTATCAAACTCCCAGCTAATACTAAATCCTAAAAAGACCCAACTTGTGCTTTCCATTCTTTCAAAGCAACAGTACCTATTCCCCATTGACTATATTCACATCAGATACCACCCCTATCTGTCTAGTCACACAAATCAAACTGCTAGGGGTCATAATCGACTACAGTATGAAATATGACAAACCTATAGCTCTAACAATTACCAAAGTCCACAAAAAACTAGGTACTCTTTACTGATGCAAAACCTTCCTAACTAACAACAGTAAAGTCATCTTAGCTCAAACCCATCTTCTCTCAACTCTACTGTATGCCTCTCTTACCCTAGTTAATCTAAAGAAAATCTGCATGCTACAACAAAATAGCAAAATTTGCTACAAACTCCTCTTACCGAACTTGTCATTGTCAAGCCCTAAAACTGCTTTCTTGGTTGGAACTTCCAAACACCAGCCTTAAACCAACTCACTCTAGCCCACCAAATACTATACCATCCCAAAAAAACTCCAGCCTTACAAGACCTGATCACCCATTACTCCAATCACACAGAACTAAGATCCAACAATAAGGCGTTAACTGCAGTCTCCAAAAACCATTACAGCTCTGGAGACTCCCTTTATACCAGTAACATTGCCAAACTTGGAACTCCCTAGCACTCGAAATTAAGACTCAATCCAACAAAACCACCTTCAAAACTCAACTCAAATCCTACCTAAAGAACTCCTGGACCTGCAATTACTTGGCATCAGGCTGACCTATTTTAATGTTGCTCCCCTCTCTCTCAGCTTGCATCATCTTATAAACTCCCACTAATTAACTATGTGTAACTTCACTCCAGATGCTTCTCTTAACCTCTTTCACTTCTCTGACCTGTCACCTATCCCATAGCACTATTTCCCCCCTAGCTTAAGCAGAATAGTCTCATCTTCTCATGCAATTTACCCACACACAAACATACTAATTACTCCTCTGACAACTTATTTTAGTATTTTATTCTTATTTCTGCATAACCTCTATTAAACTAACTATATGTGTATACAATTATTATTCTTATAATTTCGTATTACCTATTATATTGTCTGAATTGTATTGTCCATATCACTTTTGTCTTTGTTAACTTCATATTTACTGTATCGTACTAAATGTTATTGAACTTTTCTCCCCGGGCCTCCTCTAAAAACAGACAGCTATGTCCAGTCGGACCCTCCCGGTAAATACATGTAAATAAATAAATGAATGTGTGTTTCCCAGTCAATGGTGGGATAATTAAACTCATTCATGAGTAAGGTGTTGAGCTGTATGACAAGTGACTCCAGTAAGTCCAGGTATACAGTGTGCTTTTCCTGTTTCATGGTGGGAGACCTGTAGCTAGCTATTATGTGGTAGGGGGCTTTGCCTATAGATGAACATGGAGTGAGTCATACTGTTTAATCAGTGTCAAGGTATACTTATCCTTAATGAAGATGGATACAGCTCCTCCTCCTTTGTTTTTTTCACACTCAGTTTGTGGTCTGAATATATGGAAGGCATTGTAGCCCTGCAAGGCTGGGGTGAACCATGTCTTGGTGACTGCACAGACATCAGTATCTTTCCAAGTGAGGAATGCTGCCAGGCAGTGCAGTTTCTTGTTTAGACTCCTAGCATTAAGCAGCACTACCTTGAGTTTATCTAGAGAAGATTTTGTTATGTTGGGAGTTTGGTTATTTTATCATTGCTGTAAAAAGGCACAACAGAGGGTGGCTAATGCCTTTGTCAGTATCTGAAAGCCTAGAGGAGACAGGTGCAGACCATCTCTGGCAAAGCAGCGTGGCCTGTCGACCATGTCTTTCCAGGCTGACAAGTATTGGATTCCAAAAACAATAAAAAACGCTGTCTGGTAACTATAAAGGCTGTCCGACTCTGGTGTTTCGGATTTAATGCTAAATAATGGTATTGCCATTATTTAATGGCAATACCACGTTCTTGAACATAGATACTTATATTATTTACAGTATGAGATTGATTATGAAAATTGTCACTTGGTTTATTGTTTTTTGATTTGAGCGCCAACGAATAACCAATGAAATACTAAGAAAGGTTATTTAAATGAGTTGGTAATTCAAAAATGAGGATTCTGAAGAAGTCTCATGTGATGAGATGAAAGCGCGCTCAATCCATTTGTTTTCACACATTCTTTATTTTATATTTTTTTGTTATCTCTATCGTACTTGTGGATTATCGTTTGGAATAAAAGTGTTGTACCATTTGCCGAGTGTTTTTTGTGGGTCCGAAGCACCAGAGGAGGACAGCATTTTTTTATTGTTTTTGGAATACTTCCTGACCATGGACTTTTGTGCTTATAAATATTGGATTCCCTTGGACTGACACCAGAAGCTAAGCCAATTGTTAAAGTCAGTCATTTTTTTTGTTTGTATTGTGGCATCATCCTTGGAGAAGGTAGAATGCTGCTTAAGGCTAGGCTTATACCTGCCTGTGGCACACAATCTGAGAGCTCAGTCATGTCTCTGTTCATATAGTCCAGTGAGGTGCGTCTCAAGTCATTCACCTCCACATGGACTATGACAGAGTCATACCAATACTTGTGGTTGAGTGACTTGAGTGCTTGACTGACTTGACAGATCCTGACACCTGACAGGCAACTTAACCGTAAGGCACTCCTTATCCATCCTGGTGAGGGGAACATCCATGTGTCTCACAGTGGTGTCGTCTATGACCAATACATTAGATTTTGTGGTGTAACGCCTTACGGACTTATTTGTTGAGACACTGGTGTGTGTGTGTGTTGTGTTGTGGTTGTTTTTTGCATTGTTATGTGTGTAAGTGGTTTCCATTTAGGAGGCCTCTAATGTTTTGGTAAGTTACTGGTGAGTACCTTTACATATGTGGGTTTGTTTTTGTGTCCTTATTTAGTGTGGGAAGTGTGTGTGCACTATCAACCTGTTTGGCATTTGATTTGTCCTTATGTGAGAGTCTTGCCTCCAACTACATCTGTCACATAAATAATTGTTTTGTTCCAGGAGTAAGTGGTCATCATTATACATGAGACAATTGCTACATTGCCTTAGGATGCCCATGTCTATCAGGCTGGCCAGAGAGATTATGGGAAACTGCCTGACCATGATAGCAGGTTCTTGCTGTATGTTTTATTAGGGAAGGGAATGGGATGGGTTAATTTGACAGGACTGCGCTGGTAGTGCTGAGACTACAAGAGAGACATTTACTTTGTGTAGGCTAAGGTTGATCAGTAAGGTAACACTACTCATGTGCAACCGAGCTGCTCCTAGAGCACCTGAGAAGCTTGGAAGGGTTTCCCTGACAGCTGTTTAGGGAAAAATGAGCTTCTGTGCTTTTTTGTGCAGGACCTGTGCTGGTAGGGCACAGTTTTGCATGTGCTTGTCCAAACAGCATCTCCCTACTTGTACCTTCACCTTTTACATTCCATCAATGAGCGGGTTTAGAAGCAAGCTGCTTTTTTTCTCCATTCACCTGATCTGCTTAATTAAAGATTAAGTACAAAGTTTTTTACTATTTCTGTGGGTTATAGTTATGCCTTCCTCTTGTAAAATGGGGTTTCTTATTCTAAAACATGTAGTTTTTACATATTTCAGTGGACTTGTATTTATTAAGTTTAATAAACTAGCATTTCTGCTTACTGTATGCTGAACTGTCCAATTACTTATTGGTTCCATTTCATCTAGACCCATCTACTGATGATGCAGTAGAGAGAAGAAACCATCTGTAGTTGGCTGGCATATTTTCTGTAGTCTGCAGCAGATTTTGTTACAAACTAACCAGAATGCAACACAGTTACTCAGCCAGATAATAAATCAATAAATAAGCACAGCTATATTCGAGTGAAAGGTATTGTATCAAGTGAATGTGGCAGCAGGAAGATATCAGTCTTTTTTCCAGTTCTCCCTGCATTTATCATGAAGAAGATAAAGGGATGGGGTTGTTTATAGTAATACAACATCAGTCACTGAATCCTGAATAAAAAATGATGACTTTGGTGTTCATACATTTTTTCAGGATACAGGTACACTTTTAATGTTTAACCAGGAACTGGGTCGGTGGTGGACCACCACCACCACTTTATGCAGATAAAGACTTGTGTTTAGTCATTCTCCATCACAGAATATGACCTGACCTATTACTCGTCACCATACTCCATAGAAATTGCCACCTTCTTTATTTTTATTTTGCCTTTCTCCCCAGAAAATTCATTCATTCTATCTACCTATATGAAGATCTAGTCATTCTGAATGACTTTGACTTAATCTACTGGGTCCACACAAAAACATGGCTAACAGATCTGAGATTAAAATTAATTCTCAATGAACCAACAAAAACCGCCTCAAATTTTGGAAGCACTCTCTGTTAAATCTCAAAAGCTCCATCTATCTTTATCAGTCACTACTTCATAACCTTTAATATACAATTATCTTTACAAACCTAAACTCCCTGTAAAAAAAAAACTTTCAAGTTAATTTCTCCAGATGAGTTTTCTCATTTACACAACCACCTAGCAACGATAGACTGGAATATTTTTTTCTGATGTCAAGAGTCTGTTGATGCAGCCAAACATACTTACTACTATACTGCTTTCATATCAAAAACATTTTTTTTCATCACAAGTTTACATGATGATAAAGGGCAAGGTTCAAGTGGATTTGATACTTCCTCTAGAACAAGGTCGTGAAGGATTACCTGATTTGAAGAGCTATGTTAGAGTTACACAGTTAAGGCTCCTAAACGTAACTCGAGCAGAAAGCTATAATTCAGAGTGGAAAGGGATGATGATAAACTGGGGGCAAATTCAAGAAATAAGGAGCGAGTGGGATTTTGGATGCAAATCCTTAAGGAGAATAATAACAGGGAATGTTATCCGAATATAGACAAAGTGAAAAGAATAGAAGAATCCTAAGTGAAAGACCTGCTCTGGTAGAGTTTTTAGTTTAATGTAGAACAGAAGCTGCTTTTAAAAGGGGATAATTAGTAGGGTGTATAAATATTTCATGGTAACTAATGAATCAATCAGAAAAGATTAGAAAAGATTGGATTGGATAAGCAATTCACTAGAAAACAACGGGAGGATATAAGTATGGCTCCCTAATAAGCAACAAAGTATAACAAATTTAGGATTTTTGTTTGGAATTGTTTGCACAAGTATTTTTTTATACCCCAGACTCCAGAGAAGTTTTCCTGAGGTAGATGGCAAATGTTGGAGATGTGGTGGGGAAGAAAGAGGTGGTAACTAGGAACATATGTTTTGGGAGTGTAATGAGTTGGCAGATTTAAAAAAAAATCCATACAGAGTACTCTGTCAGAAATAGTGGGTGAGCAAATGGGTATAACTACGGAAATATTTTTTTTTAGCTGGGATACATGATCTGAATTTCTTAGACATAGTAAGGAATTGTTAATTCTGGTGGCTGCCAAAAATGCAGTTACTAGAAAATGTAAGCCAAACTCTAAACCATCTGCAGTTCAAGTATTGAATATTGCAACAGAGACATAATAACTGGAGGTGGGATCTTTAGAGAAGGGTAGTGACAAATTACACAGAAAAAAAATGAAATTGTGGGCACAATACATGCAGAACATTGCTTTGTAGGAGGAGTGATTTTTAAGGGAAGGTAAGAATTGATCAATTTATCTAATGTTGGACTGGTAACCAGAGAGCACTTATCCACTGATACGATATTTGTTGTCTTAACGCAACTTTTATTTGAAAACAAGAAACGTTTTCGCTACCACCTCTGTAGTAGCTTCCTCAGAGTACATACAATACAATAAGAGGTTTTAATTTAAACATAAAAAGGCGCCAAGTTGTAAATCACGTTTGTCATCTCCTAAAAGGCATAGCAACAATTAATTGCAGTTAGCGCTATTAATTGCTTAAAATTATAAACATTCAAATAGTTGATATCAGCTATGAAGTGACATTTGAAAATTCACAACAGTGTAATAAATAACTGTACACAACCATCAGTTCCCTTTAAAAATAACAAGTGCCGTTGTGCTTCCCAAGCAACAAAAGTACTAAGTCCGTACTAGTAAAGATGCCTAGTCAGGGAGTTAGAGTGATAATCCCGAACCTCCTGAAATGAACTAGTCTGTCCTTCGTGAACTTAGTATGCGGTGTTTCGTTAGACTAAAAGGCATCCTTGTTAAAAATCACAAATAATAAAATGTTTACGTTTTACATAAAACATGTTGGCTGAACGTTCACTTTGAAGTCAGTGTACTAGTCTACGAGTCTCTGACTTCTAGTAGAAAAGTCCGCTTGTCAAACATAGTGAAGAATTAAAACTTAGTGTTTGTTTTAAACAAGCCTTATAAAGGCAAAAAAAAAAAAAAAAAAAAATAATGTGCTCCTTGTTCAAGATACAACAAATATAAAAAGGATGTAAGAAACATGGATGTAGAAAAACTTTGAACTCGACTAAGAGACAACCCCTACGTGTTGCACATATTGAAATTAAGATAGTTGTGCTACTGCGGATAGAAAATCCGTCTTGAAGTCTGAAATAAGAATCTGCCAAACAGTGTGACTAAAGTATATGGTGCATGCAAATTATGTTGCAACTATAACTGATCAAGCATGAGAAAGTAAAAAATCATGAACTGTTCTCTAAAATTTAAAATTAAATTGTGGTGAGTCTGCTGTGACAGATTGGAGTTATTGATGTGTTAACAACTGAAGTAGCAATGTGAAACACAAAGCTATACCTAATGAAAAGGTATAGAAAAATGTATGAAATATATATTTGGTGAAAGGAATGTCTGCCTAGTGATAAAATGTAACAAGTAGGTGAAATTAAGAAATGGAGAAACGAGTGTCAGGCCCTAGTAGGAACCAGTGTTGTGTGGTGTTTAATGAACAAAAAAAGAAGACCAAAATGGAAGGGAAGGGCTATCTTAGATAACTCTTGAGTTTTAATAAACAAGAGATATTACAGTTGTCATTCAAGCCTGGTGGATGGAATGCGTTAAGTTTTAACTGCCATTCTAGTTCTTTAGTTTCCAAAAGTATGGATGCAGGGCCACCTCTGATATTATGAGGAACATGGTCAATTGCATTAAATAAGAAACTATGACCTTTGTTATACATTATGTGCTTTGAAAGTGCATTATCTTCCTTGACTTTTTTAATGGCATACATGTGTTGATAAATTCTTTCTTTGAATTTGCGCTCAGTTTTGCCAATATAATATGCTGAACAACAGACGCAAGTTGCCAAGTAAACTATAAATTTTGTGTTACAGTTAACTTTGTATTGGATAGTGAGCTTTCTGCCATTCAGTTGGACAGAGTTTCCTGTTCTAAGACATCTGCACCAGTTACAATTACCACAAGTAAATGTTCCTTTCTGACGAGTGAAAGAGTCAGAATGTTTGTTACTTTCTAGTAAAGCTTTTAAATTCTTGCCTCTCCTATAGACTATGAGAGGCTTGTCTCCCAGTTTTTCAAGAAGTAAGCTGTTACCTGTGATAAAGTGCCAATTTTTGAATAGTATAGAACTAATATACTTTGAGTCCATATTAAAAGCTGTTATAAAGCTGGAAGAATAATGATTTTGGTTTGTAGTTGTTTCCCTTACTGGCCCTGAAGTGGTTGTCAAATCCATTGTTGCCATCAGTGCTATAGCTGGAGATTCACTTCTACATTGTATGTGGGTGTTATGAAGTAAGGGTTTATAAAGACCATTAAGTCTCTTGTTCGTGACTTCTGTTGTAAGCTCTTGAATTAGGGGCCCTGGATAGTCACGGCTAGAGAACATTTCATAGAGAAGTGAACACTCCCTGATGAAATGAGTATCAGTACTACACATTCTAGCTGCTCGAATGAGCTGGCCCTTAACTATCGATCTTTTTTGTTTATATGGGTGTTGACTTGAAAAGTGAAGAAGTGAATTACAGTAAGTAGGTTTTCTATGGATAGTAGAAGAAAGTGTTCCTGTAGCTGTGTTTTTTTCAAGTCTGACATCCAGGTAGTCAATGAAATCAGTTGAAAAGTGGTAAGTAAATTTGAAAAATGTCGTAGTTTTATTCATATAGTCAATGACAGACACAGCATCTTGTTCAGAGCCTCTGAAAAGGATGAAAATGTCATCCATGTATCTGGTGTAATAGATTAGATGGTCTGCTACTTGAGGGCTTTGGAGAATAAATTTTTTCTCCCAATAGGCTACTACCATGTTGGCCACAGTAGTGCCACAAGGTGAGCCCATTGCTATGCCTTGAGTTTGTAGAAAAAACTGCTTTTCAAAAATGAAAAAATTAGATGTTAGTATGATCTCTATTAACTCAGTGACTGTGTCAATTTCAGTTTTTGGTGCTCCTAACTCAAAACGCATAATCCCGATCCATTCTGAAGCCTCCTGGTGTGGGATGGAAGTATATAAGTCCACCACATCTATCGTTAGAAAATTGAAGTCAGAAGTCAAGTTTAAATGGTTGATGTTGGAAAGAAATGACCATGAATCCTTACAAATGCAAGGGATTAATTTAAGATATTTTGCCAAAATACTGTCCACTAGGCGAGCACAAGGATGAGTCATAGAGGACCTGCCATCTATGAGTGCTCTGATTGGTGGATCATGTAAGTTCTTATGAATTTTCGGAATTCCGAAAATGATGGGCGTTTTTGGTGTAATAATATCTATATAGTGATATACTTCATTATTAATGTTCCCTGACAGGAAAAGGTCCCTAAAATAGCCTCTGTTTCTTGAAAATGTGGTATTCATCTCATTGAGGGAAGAGGGTCTATAGGCTGGGCTATCAAGGATACGCAACATTCTTGTCGAATAATCGACGTTGTCAAAAATTACTAGCCCACCTCCTTTGTCAGGTTTAAGTACCCTCACTGGAATATTACAAAGTTCCCTTAATAATAAATGTTGCTCCTTAGTGATGTTGAACTTCTGCTTCTTAGCTAAAGCCTTATAGTGTGCTTCAAAGTATCTTAAGTCAAACTCACAGGCTCTTTCAAATAGGGCCAAATCAGGGTGTAAAGGAGGGTTGTAGACACTCAAAAGTTTTAAATTGTGTAATTCATATTGCATAGAGGCAGAAAACAATAGACCTAAATTAAGTTTCCTAGTGTAATATTTTAAGTCAATAATAGTTTCAGTAAGGTTAAAATGACAGTTAGGTACAAACGTGTTGCCCAGAGATAACAAATCAATCAGTTCTTGCTCAATTGTGAAGTTAGAAAAGTTGTAGATGTAAAAGTCACCTTTGGTGTTAGTGAGAATAGTTGGTCGGTCAGAAAGTGATGCTTCAGTAACATAATTCAACTGAGAAGTTATTGATTGTTCCAATTTGTCTTCCTCTGGCCTTGATGGCGATTGTTGTACCTTTGGCCTAAAAAACCTGTATTGTCGTTGTTCTGACTTTGAGGAATGTAGGAAGGAGCATGTTGCTGCAGGCTGTTGTTAATGTTCTGATTGAAGTTATTCCTGTTAGCGCGAATTCTATTACTGCGTCTAGGGCCTGTGTTAAATGCTGTTGGTTCTTGTGATATAGGCATTTGGTGGTTGTGGTCACAGTCACCATCAGGACTACTGTGTTCAAGTATCTGTTGTTCTCCATTTTGTGCTAGGTGGCCACGAGGAGGATTCAGTTTCTCATAGGCTTTATTTTGCTGATATGCTAATCTGTCTTGGTTAAGTTTTTTTGTTTTATTGCCTTTTAGTTTAGTAAGAAGTGCATCAATGCTGTTAAAAATGCGTGTGTAGTCATATTTATAACTGTTAAAGTCCAAATCAGTTTTAATTGAATTGTCTAACTCATTAAGCTCAGAAGTCAGTGAAGAAATATGAATAGAATAATGTTTTATAATTAAATCTAAAAGTTGAAAACCTTGTTGGTCAAAAAGTGTTTTTTAAGTCATTTAAGAAAGAGTCATCATTAATAAGCCCAGTGGGGGCAAAAGTGCTCCGTAAACCTTTAGGAACGATTTTATCCTTTACACACTGTTTAAAATAACAGACTTCCAATTGCAATTTATGGAGTTTTACTAATTTGTTATCAAAAATCTGAAGTTTGCTCACCAATGAGTCCGAGGTAGAAAAGTTAGATGATTGTTGTGCCGGTAGTTCCTGTATTCCTTGTTGAAAAAATGAAAAGGAGTTGAGGTCTGATATCCAGTCCTGAAGTAGAGGAACGCCAATAAGCACCATGTTTTGATCATTGTTGGCTGAGTTATGCATGCCACTGCTGGCCGGTGTTGTCTGAGATGAAGGTATATTATTTCCTTCAGCAATCAGCCGATTGGGACGTTGAGCCGCTGTGATAAGTGTAGGGCTGCTAGTTGAGGGCAAGTTGTTCTGCAATAAAGTACTGCCCACGTTTCCGTGCATAAGTTTTAAGTCCAAGTGGTCAAGGCGGACATTCAACATGTCCAGTCTTTTCGTTATGACTGCCAAAATGGTAGTCATGTCCTTGTTCGTCTCGTCTGGTTCCGTGTTAAGCCCAAAAATGTTTGGGCTTGCTGGACTTTCCGGAAACCCTGTAGCCATGAAACAATCACGAAAAACAAACTGTTGAAAAACAAAAACCAATAAAACAGAGTAGAACAGGGTAACCAGAGAGCACTTATCCACTGATACGATATTTGTTGTCTTAACGCAACTTTTATTTGAAAACAAGAAACGTTTTCACTACCACCTCTGTAGTAGCTTCCTCAGAGTACATAAAATACAATAAGAGGTTTTAATTTAAACATAAAAAGGCGCCAAGTTGTAAATCACGTTTGTCATCTCCTAAAAGGCATAGCAACAATTAATTGCAGTTAGCGCTATTAATTGCTTAAAATTATAAACATTCAAATAGTTGATTGCAGCCTAAGTGACATTTGAAAATTCACAACAGTGTAATAAATAACTGTACACAACCATCAGTTCCCTTTAAAAATAACAAGTGCCGTTGTGCTTCCCAAGCAACAAAAGTACTAAGTCTGTACTAGTAAAGATGCCTAGTCAGGGAGTTAGAGTGATAATCCCGAACCTCCTGAAATGAACTAGTCTGTCCTTCGTGAACTTAGTATGCGGTGTTTCGTTAGACTAAAAGGCATCCTTGTTAAAAATCACAAATAATGAAATTTTTACGTTTTACATAAAACATGTTGGCTGAATGTTCACTTTGAAGTCAGTGTACTAGTCTGCGAGTCTCTGACTTCTAGTAGAAAAGTCTGCTTGTCAAACATAGTGATGAATTAAAACTTAGTGTTTGTTTTAAACAAGCCTTATAAAGGCAAAAAAAAAATATATATATATATATAATGTGCTCCTTGTTCAAGATACAACAAATATAAAAAGGATGTAAGAAACATGGATGTAGAAAAACTGAATGGCAGAAAGCTCACTATCCAATACAAAGTTAACTGTAACACAAAATTTATAGTTTACTTGGCAACTTGCGTCTGTTGTTCAGCATATTATATTGGCAAAACTGAGCGCAAATTCAAAGAAAGAATTTATCAGCACATGTATGCCATTAAAAAAGTCAAGGAAGATAATGCACTTTCAAAGCACATAATGTATAACAAAGGTCATAGTTTCTTATTTAATGCAATTGACCATGTTCCTCATAATATCAGAGGTGGCCCTGCATCCATACTTTTGTAAACTAAAGAACTAGAATGGCAGTTAAAACTTAACGCATTCCATCCACCAGGCTTGAATGACAACTGTAATATCTCTTATTTATTAAAACTCAAGAGTTATCTAAGATAGCCCTTCCCTTCCATTTTGGTCTTCTTTTTTTATTCAATAAACAACACACAACACTGGTTCCTACTAGGGCCTGACACTCATTTCTCCATTTCTTAATTTCACCTACTTGTTACATTTTATCACTAGGCAGACATTCCTTTCACCAAATATATATTTCATACATTTTTCTATACCTTTTCATTAGGTATAGCTTTGTGTTTCACATTGCTACTTCAGTTGTTAACACATCAATAACTCCAATCTGTCACAGCAGACTCACCACAATTTAATTTTAATTTTAGAGAACAGTTCATGATTTTTTACTTTCTCATGCTTGATCAGTTATAGTTGCAACATAATTTGCATGCACCATATACTTTAGTCACACTGTTTGGCAGATTCTTATTTCAGACTTCAAGACGGATTTTCTATCCGCAGTAGCACAACTATCTTAATTTCAATATGTGCAACACGTAGGGGCTTGTCTCTTAGTCGAGTTCAAAGTTTTTCCACATCCATGTTTCTTACATCCTTTTTATATTAGTTGTATCTTGAACAAGGAGCACATTATATATATATATTTTTTTGCCTTTATAAGGCTTGTTTAAAACAAACACTAAGTTTTAATTCTTCACTATGTTTGACAAGCGGACTTTTCTACTAGAAGTCAGAGACTCGTAGACTAGTACACTGACTTCAAAGTGAACGTTCAGCCAACATGTTTTATGTAAAACGTAAAAATTTTATTATTTGTGATTTTTAACAAGGATGCCTTTTAGTCTAACGAAACACTGCATACTAAGTTCACGAAGGACAGACTAGTTCATTTCAGGAGGTTCGGGATTATCACTCTAACTCCCTGACTAGGCATCTTTACTAGTACGGACTTAGTACTTTTGTTGCTTGGGAAGCTCAACGGCACTTGTTATTTTTAAAGGGAACTGATGGTTGTGTACAGTTATTTATTACACTGTTGTGAATTTTCAAATGTCACTTCATAGCTGATAGGCTGCAATCAACTATTTGAATGTTTATAATTCTAAGCAATTAATAGCGCTAACTGCAATTAATTGTTGCTATGCCTTTTAGGAGATGACAAACGTGATTTACAACTTGGCACCTTTTTATGTTTAAATTAAAACCTCTTATTGTATTGTATGTACTCTGAGGAAGCTACTACAGAGGTGGTAGCGAAAACATTTCTTGTTTTCAAATAAAAGTTGCGTTAAGACAACAAATATCGTATCAGTGGACAAGTGCTCTCTGGTTACCCTGTTCTATGTTTTATTGGTTTTTGTTTTTCAACAGTTTGTTTTTCGTAATGTTGGACTGGTGATAATTACACAAAAGAATATGTGTGATGTGTAATCTTTGCAACTGAGAATGTGTTAATATGGTTTGTTTTATTCTGTATGAATGTATATTTACCAACGTCTTAAGTGAAATTCAATAAAGGTGTTAAAAAATTACAAGATGACAGAAATGTAAAGAAGATTGTCATTGGGCACGTTTCATAAGGGGTGCCACCAACAATTTGCTTGCCCAGAAGGTATTAATAGCACATGGATGTGGAAATTTATGAAACTTCTGAATAGGTTTATGGGTAGTTTCTAAGCACTGTTTGGTCAAGTAAATTGCTCAAGGTCACACAACAAGCAAATGAGAAATGAGGGAATCAAATCTTGTACCACATGAACTACAGTGCACAGCTTTAACCCTCAGTACCAACTACAAGACCAAAGTATCATCCTTGGGTGGGCTTGGACCACCAACCTTCAGGTTAACAGCCAAATGCACTGACAGATTGCCCCAAATATACATTATAAAAATCAAACCTTCTCTCTATCATGTAAACACCTTAACCATTATGGTAACCCTAATTGACAAATGAAGAAGTTTCTATAGAAGCTGTGCAGTGACTTGTACAGCCTACATTGAAAGAAGAACTCGTCACAGAAGAACTCACCACAGAAGAAGTCCATAGTGCCTTAAGGAAGATTCAGATATGATTGAGACAGTTTGGTAAAACAGGATTTCTAAGAGACAGGAAGAAGGTAAGAGCAGATGAGGATGTCCATCTAAGTGATGGATTGCATAAGAGAAGACATAATACAGGCAGGCATGACTGTTGAAGAAGGCAGTCAAGTGGCTCTGTATAGAGAGAAGTGTTGATAGATGATGTGACACCCGGACCTCATGTAAAAATGTGGGAAAGGGGGGGGGGGGGATGATTATAAACACAGTATTACCAAAACCCAATCAAAACAAATGGATCTGATTTTGTCTGTTTTTGTCCAGTTCAACTTTTGGGTCATCAAATCCAACTGGATCTGACCTTGGTGCCTTTTCAGAAGTCTCTGACTCTTCTCCTAGCCATAATTCCCTCAGTTCCCCAAAGTACCTCAACTCTTGTTTGCTGTTTGATCCAGTAGGATATGGAATTCAAGGGCTCCGAAATTTCTTATAATGGCAACTGTTTTTTATAGTTTAAAAAGTTTTGAATCTATCTTTCTTTCAACTGTATATTAGTTAACTGTTTTTTCTGCTTTTCCCCCTTTTTCAAAAATATAATAAGAAAATTCTTTCTTTCAATTTAGACTTTAGACTAGTTCTTCCATTTTATTGCTAGTTAGGGATTGCTGTTGATGTTCATCGTGTTTCACTGTTGCAGTCATGACTGTAGGGTTCTCCCCTGCCGGCAGGCAGTCCTCAGTCGGCCAGAATCCCAAAGTCTGGGTCCGGCGTCGGCTGTACAACCATGCTCCCTGACGTCAGAGTGCCAGGAGTACAAAGCTGACAGCCGACGCCATCTTCTCCAGTCTTTCTTGCCGTGCGGTGATAGCAGTTCGCAAGTGCCGGTCGGCTGACTCCTGACAATTTTTTCTGATAAACCTCAGTCCGAAGACTTTCTTCTCCACTCAAAGCTAAGTACCCCGTTGGGGAAACTTTTTCTTGCTCCAGTCCGATGTCAGAAAAAGTTAATAATTGTATTTCATGTGGGAAGCAAATACCTCATAAGGATTTTCATTCTTACTGTATTCCTTGCTTAGGCCCTGACCACGACGTAGCTAGTTGTCGGTTTTGTGCTAGATTCAATTAACGTACAATTAAACGAAGGTACGATTTTGCTTTTCATTACTTCGGTAGGCGATTTAACTACAAAATGTCATCGGATTCAGTTCTGGCTACCGGAGTTTACAAACGTAGCAAGGATAAAGACAGGCCTCCGAAGTCCAAATCTGATGATAGCGCACAAGCGGAGCCAGCTTCAAGTTCGGCCATCGTCAGTGAGGCACTTTTGCAGCCCCTGTCATCGGCCATTTCAGAACCAATGGCTGAAACAGACTCTCATGAGGAGCCAACCAGGCCTTTGAATATTTCTATTGCAGGACCTTCGGACAATGCTCCTTCGGATGGGTCCGGAGCCGCTGTGCAGGTACCGGCTTCCGAAGAGGTTTTCAGGCCTACTCAGCTTCTAATAAAGGCAAAGCCAAAGGCAATGACTCCTTCTAAATCAAAGACTGCAACACAGGCCTCTTCTGAACCGGCTCCCAAGTCACAGAAACAGGTACTCAAGATGGCGGAGGATTTATTTACTATGATTAGGGGTTCACATCCCCCTCCAGATAAAAGGCCAAGGCAGGATGTTTATTATGATTCCTCTGATCAGGCTTCTGTTTCTTCAGTTTCTTCTTCTGACCAGGAATATTCTTTCCCTCCTTATGAGGATTCTGATGCTGAGGAATCCATTCCTTCAGCTTCTCCCCCTGAGGATTTCTCTTTTGGGGAAACTTTGCATGAAATGAGGGAACATTTCCACTGGGAAGGACAGGAGTATTCGGAATCTAAGAAAAGACTAAGGGATTTTCTTCTTCTCCCCCAACATAGACCCCTGGCTATTCCTCCTGTTTTGGATATTGTGGATGATGCTTTTTCAGAGGCTAACTTAAACCCTGACTCTTTTTTCCTTCTGCTCCTGTTAAGCCTGATAGATATTACAGGGTTCCTGATTCCCACCAGTTTTTATACAAGAACCCTTCTGCTGACCCTGAAACCATTTCTCAGGGTCCTAAGGGAGTTAAGGCCGCTTCTGCCAAAAATCCCATTCCCACTGAAAAGGATTCTAGATCTTTAGAAAGATGGGGCAAAAAAGTGTACACTTCTGCTACTTTATCCATTAGGGCATTAAACTGTCAGTTTCATATGCTGAAATACCAGCAATTTATCTTGTCTGTTTTAAAACAAAAGCTTACTTCCATTTCTGCCTGTGCAGATGATAAGGAATTACATGACTTATTGCATGCCACTGAACAAGTTGGGAAGCATGGTTTACACTGTGGATTTGATGCCCTGGAGACTTCTTGTAGGGCTGCTGCCTCCGGCACAGTCATTAGAAGGCATGCATGGCTAAAGGAACAAAATTTGCCAGAACAAGTAAAAGCTAAATTATTGGATGCTCCTGTTCAGCATAATGTTTTGTTTGGATCAAAAGCTGAAGAGGTGATTAAAAAGATGGAGGATAAGGCGAAATCCATGCAAACAGTTAAAGATTTCTTACAAGTACAGCCACCAAGATTTAGCAGGAATTGGCCTTCTAAAAATTGGTCCTTTCCCACTTCAGACAGGCCTCAGAGGGGTAGATATAGACGCTCCAGAGGAAGGCCTCAAACACAAGCTTCTTATAGACCAAGACAGTGGACTGCTTCCACCCCTAGGGGAGGAGAGGACAGGTCACAAACTCATAGGAAACAAACTCAATGACTCTTCTGTTGGGCTGCAGGAACTTCTTGCCTGGAAGCCCCTCTCGGAGGAAAACTCTCTCTTTTTTTTATCAAAATTGGACTCACATAACCCAAGACAAGTGGGTTCTGGATGTGGTTTCAAGAGGTTACAAATTCCATTTTCATACCCTGCCAAGGCCAAGCGGATGGCCAGACCTTCCAAAACATCAATGGACAGAGGCCTTAAACCAGGTGGAAGCTCTTTTGGCTATGAAAGCCATAGAACTGGTTCCACTTTCAAAGATGGGACAAGGTTTTTACTCAAGGCTCTTTCTAGTCCCCAGGAAGCAAAACTCATGGAGACCCATTCTGGATCTGTCAGTCTTGAACACCTTTCTAGAGATTCCAAAATTCAAGATGCTTACTCTACAGCAGCTACTTCCAATGCTGTCCAAAGATGCATGGATGGTAACTTTGGATTTAAAGGAGGCATATTTACACATTCCCATCAGGCAGGAACACAGAAAATACCTCAGGTTCAAGGCCAGATCGAGGCACTTTCAATTCTCTGCGCTGCCCTTTGGATTGTTTACTGCGCCCAGGGTCTTCACCAAATGCCTGGCTCCAGTAGTAGCTTACTGCAGACTCAAGGGAATTCTAATTTACCCTTATCTGGACAATTGTCTAATTCAGGCAGACAGCAAGGATGTCTTACTCCAGCATCTAGAATTTGTACAGAACCTCCTCAAGTTCCTGGGATTCTCTGTAAACATAAAAAAGTCAAATTTGACAGCCTCACAACAGATAACTTTTCTGGGTGCTCTTCTAAACACCACAACCCAGATGGCATTTCTGACATCCAAAAAACAATTACAGCTGGCTTCAACTTTCAAAACCTTGGCAACTTTAACTCAGCTATCTGCAAGGAGATTCCTGCAGACTTTGGGTTACATGGCCTCCTGCATCCTTCTCGTACCATATGCAAGACTACACATGAGGAAAATACAGTGGTACCTAAAAAGTGTATGGTCTCAGCATTGCCACAGTTTAGACATGCTGATCTCCATCCTGCCTTGTCTTCAAAAGGAATTCCTTTGGTGGTCCAGGGCATGTACTCTAAACAAAGGGAAACCCTTCTGTCTGCCTCCTGCCACTCAGATTCTAACCACGGACGCCTCGGATTATGCTTGGGGAGCCCATTTTCAGGGCAACTGTCTGCAGGGCCTTTGGACAAAGGATCAGAAGCACCTGCATATCAATTTAAAGGAAATGTTAGCCGTTCAGAAAGCTCTAATGGCCTTCAGGAATCTTCTACAACCAGGACAACTACTAATATGGATGGACAACACCACAGTTATGTGGTACATAAACAAGCAAGGGGGATCTCATTCCTACCCCCTTTGCAGACAAGCCATGGATCTATGGAACACAGCTCTAGCTTGCAATCTGGACCTTCAAGCTCAGTTTCTACCAGGGAAGCAAAACTTCCTGGCAGACAGTCTGAGCAGAAACCTTTCAGATCCACACGAGTGGATGCTGGACACCGAAATATTCAGGATGATAACAGCAGTCTGGGGATGTCCTCACATAGACTTCTTTGCATCCCATCTCAATCATCAACTACAGAATTTTTGCACCAGGACTTTCCAAAAAGAAGCTTGGAAAGTGGATGCCCTATCATTCAGTTGGAGGAACCTCTCAGGATCTGCCTTTCCGCCTCTTCCTCTTCTTCCACGGGTATTATTAAAGATAAAACAGGACAAGCCCAAGATGATAATCTTGCTGGCCCCAAATTGGCTTCAACAGTTTTGGTACCCAACTCTAAAAAACCTATGTCTGGAGCCCTCTTGGGTTTTACCTCAGTCTCCGAAACTTCTGTCCCAACATCAGGGTCAGGTTCTACACTCTCATGTCAGAACTCTCAGCCTGGCGGCCTGGTTAATCCAGGGCCTTTGATTTCTTCTTTCCTACCCAAGCAGGTTATGGATGTCATTTTAGAAGCCAGACGTCCTAGCACTAGAAAATCTTATGCATTAAAATGGAAAAGATTTTGTTCCTGGATGCAGGCTCAGGATTCTGATCCTCTTCTTCTGAACATTCCTTTAATTTTACTTTACTTGACAGATCTCTTACATAAGGGTCTCTCTTTCTCTTCCATTAAGATACATGCCTCTGATATTTCTGCTCATTATAATACAGACCCTTCAATCTTTTCCCATCAGCTCATGAGACAGTTTCTCAGAGGAGCTAAGAACTTAAGACCTCCTAGATCTCCTCCCATTCCTGCTTGGGATCTCAACTATGTTTTGGAAAAACTAACCTTGCCTCCTTTTGAGCCTGCTGCCTCTTCTGACATAAAGTTTTTATCTTGGAAGACAGCCATCCTGTTAGCCCTAACCTCTGCCAGGAGAGTTTCAGAGTTACAAGCTCTTATGGCTGTGGAACCTTATATTATTTTTCATCAAGACAGGGTGTCTTTGAGGACTAATCCTACCTTCATGCCTAAGGTGGTTTCCAAAGTGGCTTTAAATCAAACTATCCACTTGCCAACTTTTTCCCCACTCCTAAAAATAAAGGGGAAAGGATCTTACATTCCTTGGATGTACACAGACAACTACGTTTTTACCTGGACAGAACCAAGGACATCAGAAAATCAGAACAATTGTTTGTTTCTTATGCTTCAAGTTCCCAAGGTAAAGCCATTTCAAAACAGACCATTTCTAAATGGATTGCTCATGGAATCAGATTTTGTTATTCACACCATGGAAAGCAAATCCCAAGGAGTATACGGACTCATTCCACCAGAGCTGCTGCCACTTCTGCGGCCTTCCTCAGGGGAGTTCCTACCAAAGACATTTTGGAAGCTGCAACTTGGAGTTCAGTGCATACTTTTTCTAAGCACTACAATCTACCTCTCTACTCTAAGTCTAGGGCAAGCTTTGCCTCTACAGTCTTGCAAGGTCTTTTAGCCGCCCCTTCCACTTTATGACCACCTCCCTTTCTTTCAGCTTTGGGATTCTACCCTACAGTCATGACTGCAACAGTGAAACACGATGAACATAGTACAGTTGTGTACACCTACCATAAATGTAGATGTTCGAGTGTCTTCATTGTTGCAGTCTGGGTTTCCCTCCCTCCTGTCCCCTCTCATTTTTACTTTTGTCTGGTTCCCTTTTTCACCATTCTTCTGAGGTGTATTTGCAAAGGATATGGGACCTTTCTCATTTTGGGACTCCTGACATCTGGGGCAAGAAAAACTGGAGAAGATGGCGTCGGCTGTCAGCTTTGTACTCCTGGCGCTCTGACGTCAGGGAGCATGGTTGTACAGCCGACGCCGGACCCAGACTTTGGGATTCTGGCCGACCAAGGACTGCCTGCCAGCAGGGGAGAACCCTACAGTCATGACTGCAACAGTGAAGACACTCTAACATCTACATTTATGGTAGGTGTACACAACTGTACTTTGCTGTTAGTGGCTATTGTGCTGGGATTAATGTTTATTGTGGTAGTCTTTGCTTGTGTTTCTTCCCCAGTATGTTGGACAAGGCCACGGGGGTTAAAAAAAATGTTCATACTGTGGCCACAAAAAGCTACTACAGGACCTGCATTCTGGCTTTATTGTTTAGAAGTCATTGTCTTGGAGATAGACTATGAGGTGTGTGCCTCTTTTGGGGCCAGAGTGTTGCAAGGGTGCCAAGACAAACAACTTGTTCTGAAAGGCCTTCATTCAGCACAGGAGGGGAGTTCTTCTCTAGAAGCTTCCTATCATGCAAATAAACTTGAGAAAGTAAAGGCTAAAAAGAAAAGAAGGAGAAAGAGAGAGAGACTCCTAATGAACTTAGCAAAGAGAAGGTAAAAGAACAAGAAAGAAAATCTTGGAAACATTCATCTTTTTTCTGGCCCCAAAGACATTGAGGCTTTCAGATGAGGGGCCTCATCAGATCAAATGACTGGCTCTCCCTCCATGCTTGTCACTGGAGCCGGTGAGTCTGTGGCTTCACTCCCCCTCCCTACAAGAGAAACATTCTTCTCAGTCATCTTGTGTGGTTTCATCTTTCAGGTCTTTCCATTTATTGAGGAGTCTTTCTGAAGCAGATATTGACAGGATGAAGCAGAAGTTCCTTCAGATTCAGATCCAGCAGGGAGTTATCCTGGCTCTGACCCCATCTGGAGGTCCGGATATGGCTCCGACTACCCCTCCACTGTTTTTTTTCCCATTCTGGTCCAACTGTTGGATCCAAAGCCCATGGATCTGAGTTTGCCCAGTAGACTGCCAACTTCAGAGCTGATTATCTCTTCAACTTTGACTCCAAAAATTTCCTTTACTCTATTGACGTTCGATTGGGATGAGTCTCTGAAACAAAGTACAGGAGCTGAGGCTTGGGGGGGGGGGGTCAGGGTCAACCCCAAAGTTTTCAGATCTGTCCCTTCCACTAGGTGCCTCGGCGTTCAGCACCATTGCTGAGTGCACCCCTCTCTTTCTCTGGAAGTTTGGAGGGATACTTCTTCAGAGCAGATTGTGGCTTTGGCTTTTGAGGCATTTGCAAGGGCTCTCTCCAAGTCAAGAAAGAAGGTGACATCCTTTGGAGTCTGTTGTATCTGCTCATCTTGATCAACAGGGACAGTCACATCCTTCAGCCGTGGGAGGTTCTCAACACGCTTACTCCCCATCCAATTCCAAACCTTCTGTGGAAGTCAATACAAGGGGAGGTTTCAAGCAAATGGGTTTGTAAGAGGAGGCATTTGAACTGTTCACCAGAGTCGGTCACTGAAGACCTAGATTTTGATGAGAGAGATGGTTCCCCATGATTTTCTCTTTGGTGAGCGCCTAGAATTGATGAAATAATGAGGAGGTTGATCCTCTGAAGCCCCCTCTCCTGGGAAGTGCATCTTTCACAAGGCATTTGGTGTTGGCTCTTCAACTTCTGGGTGGCTGCAGCTACTGTTGAGTTTCTCAGTAGGCATTGAAGGAACCCAATGTGGTTGAGCCAGTATACCACATAAGTCTGATAAAATTATAATAGTCCCCAGGGCTAGGTCACACTGGAGCAAGGATAAAACTGTAGATGCAATGCTTGTTGCAGCAGCCACCAGGAGGGAGCTCTCCAAAAATGAGTACATCTGCCCATCCACTTAATAGAGTCTATTTCTTTGGACAGATTTGGAAAACTAACATGCTTCAATGACTTTCACATTTTGTGCACTGACTTGCCTAACTCGTATGAAACTTTTTCAGGGAGACTTGAAAAAAAGAGCTGACAAAGTTTCTCTCGGGTAATATACCTGCTGACATCCAGAAATTAGTTAAGTTCCAGATGACTACCTTTCAGTTAGTGTCTAATGTATCCATATATCTGTTTGTAATGCAGCTGATGGTACAGTCAGGGCAATGGGCATCGGCCTTGCTGTTCGCCGGCACACCTGGATGCATCTGTGTGATTTCACAGAAGGCTTCAAGTTGTCCTTCATTAATGACTGCTTTGATGATTAGACCCTGTTTGGACCTAGAGTGAAAGAAGCCAGTACCAGGAGTGAGCAAGAAGGAAAGATCCTGTCTGGGGTTAGAATTCATTTTCCACCTCACAAAGGATCTTCTCATAGAACCAGAATGGGGTGGAAAATGTGGTTCCAAAATTCCCAGAGATTTGTCCATGACACTCCTGCAAACAGATTCCTCCCCAGGACAGTGGGGGAGTAACTGTAATGGACTTCACCCAAGAGGCAGAGGTGAGATTTGTGGTCCTTTTCACAAAGAAGTCCTACTAGCGCTCCTGAATGGTTGACAGACTGCCATGCTCTGGAGGCCATTAGGGGCACCTATCCATGTACACTCAAGCCTGGCAGGCAATCAAGATTCATGGGTGCAGAAGATAATCACTAGAAGCTACAGTAGCCATTTTGTGTCCCCTTCGCAGGGAAGGAAGAATGGAATTTGCAGCAATGGAAGTAAAAAAGCTGCTTGGAAAAACTGGCCCTCCAGCAGCTCCTTCCAGACCAGTCAGGATCATCTGGAGTATATGCCAGGTTCCGAAGAAGATGGAGAACCTAAGGCCAGTCTTGGACCTAAGCCACCTCAGTCATTTTGTGAAATGCACAAAATTGTACATGGTCATGGTACAGTCCATTCTGACACTTCAGAGGAGGAACAGCTGGAGGTGCTCCATAAACCTTCAGGATGTGTACTGTCATATCAATATACTGAAGAAGTCCAGGAGATTTCTGTGTTTGCATTGGGAGCTAATCACTTTCAATTTAGAGCAGTGCCCTTTGGTCTCGCAAAGTCCCCAGGGTGTTCTCCAAATGCATGGCAATGGTAGCAGCATATCTCAGGCTGCACGGGTTCCAGGTGTTTCTATATTTAACTGATTGGCTCCTTACCACACCAACCAAGGATCTACTAGTTCGATGTAGGGACTTCTTGCTCCACCTTGCCTCATAACTGGAAATCAAAATCAGTCTCAACAAGAGTCAGCTAACATCAGTGCATCAAATAGAGTTTATTAAATGGCATCTGGACACAATTTCTCAAACTTCCACAATCCAGAATATTTTCCATGCACCAGGTCTTTCCCCAACCTTGCCTGCCAGCAAGAACTATTTTCCAGTTTTGGGCTTGATGGCCACTTGATCACACTAGTCCCATAAGCAAGGTTCTACATGAGAGTCCTACAGTGGACTGTTTCTCTTCAGTGGTCCTTGATGTCTCACCCCCTTCTTGCACCATTTCACCTCATACAGATATGCAGGAAGCATATCAATTTGTGGCTGCCTTCCCCCATAGTGTCGTGGGGTTTGACTGTTTTCCTTCTGGGGTGGGGGGGTATGTCAAAGGGAAGACTGTTTAAGTATCAGGGTAGATGATGGAGCTTGGTCTTTACATCAGTGTCTGGAGCCCTCCTAGCATTGCAGGCCTTTTGGGACACCCTCCCAGAGGGTTATGATCTCCATCCAGATGGAGAATATGGTGGTAGTCTTTTATATCAACAGGCAGGGAGGAACTTGATCATCTCCACTGTGCCAGGAAGGCATGAGAGTGTGGCAATGGTGGATGTGTTCCCATTGCTTTCAATTGCAACATGCATCCTAGGGATTAACAGTGTTGTGGCAGACAAGCCGAGCAGGTCTTTGCTTCTGACCTACAAGTGGTCCCTCAGTCAGACAGTGGCAGTGCAGATTTTCAGATGATAGAGCCAACCATGCTGCAGTCCCTTTTGCTTCATACTTAAACAAGAGAAGCAGTTACTTTGCCCTTATCCCACCATAAGGTTTGGCCCCCTGGCCTCCTTTATGCATCCCCTTCCTCTGATTACAAAATTTCTTCAGAAAGCCAAAAAGTGCAAGGTCAAAGTAATCCTTATCACCCTCTTTTGGCACTGGCACATTTGGTTCCCCTTTGTCTGGCCTCCTGGTCAGCCTCAACGGGACCTGATAACAGTGAAGATCACCACATGGTTTCTACAATTTTGACAGTGACCAGCGATGCCAGGCTGTCTGCCCCAATTATTCAAATTCTATCCTCTTCTAAGAAGTCAAAAAATAGGGGAAGCTTGTCTCTGTAATGGAGAAGATTTACCATATGTGTTTCTCCCATGCCATTTGGACCCTTTTTCAGCCTCTCTTTCATCAATTTTAGATTCTTTGGCAGAGTTGTTTCACAAAGGATCCAGATTCTTTACTATCCAGGTAAAATGTAACTGCTATTTCTAATTTTCACTTCAGGCAGAATCAAACTTCTATTGCTTCCTTAAAGGTTTCCAAGGCTAGGCTTTCCTGAAGGGAACATTCTTTTTATGACCCCAATCAGGGATCTGATTCCACCAAGGTATATTACAATCCTGCTTCAGGCCTTGACAAAAGCTCCATTTGAGCCTGCATCTACAGTAGAGCTACAATTTCTATCTTGGAAGACACTCTTCTTGGTGGCTGTCACGCATGCAAAGAGTATTTTGAAGTTATAAGCATTATCATGTAAACCTCCATATCTGATTTTCCATAAAGACGGCCTGTCTTTGAGAACAAATCCACATTTTCTCTTGAAGGTGGCCTCTGAAGCAAACCTTAAGCAAAGTATCCATCTACCTCTGTTTTTTTCTAAAATCCTTTAGTAAAGGGGAATATATCCTACACTTGCTGGACATCCATCATCAATTCATGTTTTGCTTATATTGGACAAAGGATATCAGGAAATCTGATCAGCTTTTCCTTGCCTTTTTAAATGCAAAATTTTAGCTTCAAAAGTAACACTATCCAGTTGGCTTTCTGACTGTATTGTTTTTGTATATGAAAAATTGGAATTAACATTACATGGCAAACCTAAGGCTCATTCTAGAAGAGTGGCAGTTACCTCCACCTCCTTTATGGGTAGGATTTCTATTGGTGAGATTTGTGCGGAGGCTACTTGGTTTACAGTTCATACCTTTCTGTTGCACTAGTAGTTAGATATGCAGTTCAGACGTGATACATCTTTTGGCTCCTCCATACTCAGAAATGTCCTTCCTTAATTCTACCTAGCTTTTTCAGTAGTTTGGGAATCTGTCCCAAAGGTTGAATTGGACGAAAAAAGACATCGGATTTGGAAGTTATGTGCTTACCATTACACTAGATCTATGTTTTCTTGTTTTCATCCAGTTCAGTATCCCTCCCCTCCATCCTCCAGCCTGAATTGTCATTTGTACATCCCAATTGAATGTTTGGACCTGACCAGGGCCCTTATCTTTTGACATTGTGTTCTTGCTATTCTTCGTAGTGTCAGCACTATAGACTGTTATGGATATGTATGGATAAAATCTTATAGCTATAAACTTAATCTGAGGTACTTTGGGGAACTATGATAATTATGGGTAGGGGAGGATTCAGACCATGGATCTAAGCTTCTGATAAAAGTGTCATGGTCAGATCAGATAACCCAAAAGTTGAATCTGAAGAAAACAAGGCAACACAGATCTGGTGTTTTGGTAGTTACATAACTTTTCATATTTCAAAAGAACTTAAAGCTCCAAGTAATGAAGCATAGGCCTACAGGAAGCAATCTCCTAACACTGAGACTTGAAACAGAGTTGTCCTTTGCAGTTTAGCAAAAAATATTGTACATAGAAAAGTCTTCAGACTCTTAAAATGAGCAATATGTCACAAGTGATAATGCAATAAATGTGTTTAAAAAAATAGCAATCGTCTTTTATTAGGCCGCCAAAACTAAGCTAAAAACTCCTCCCTTACAATAGAAGGTACACTCTGCTGCACAAATGGCCTTCTGTCTGTTAATGACTTTCTAAATGAATCCTCTTCATCTTCCCTTAACCCCTCATTCCTCAGGTAGCTTCAGTTATGTAACATCATTCTGCCAATTTACTCCAGCTGTATCAATGCCAAATGTCCACTGATTTCACAGACTGCTCCAACAACCACTAACCATTTTTTTAATCTGCAAGGAGTATAGCATTATTACGTCCACTTCACATCTACAGTCTGCCCCTGTGCCAAAGTGTCTTGCTCTTTCTATGTAAAAAGGCTATAGTAAAACCACTTCTTAAATTTTCCAAACCAAATTCATCCTTTGGCTACTGCTCAATATCCACCTTACCAACCCTTGGAAAAATTCTAGAAAAAAATTTGTACCCAACTTACAGAATACTTAAAATTGATGTCAAAAACTAACACAGGCTCTGGACAGGCTACCACAGTCATTACCCTATGGTCACTAATGGATGATATTCTGATAAACATAGCTAACCAACAGGTTCAGTATTTATACATTTTACAAAAACATTCAGCCTTGTGAACGATACACTGTTACAATACAATCTTACTGCATGCAGCCTTAGCCACATTACCTCTCTTTGTTTCAAATGCTCTCTAACAGAATACCCGGAGACCAAATCAAATGGCAGTCTCTGGTTCCTCTACACCCTCTTTAAATGTGTAGAGGATCACTGCTCACTCCATTTCTGTTCTCTATATTTATAAATAAGCTACCCTTAAATTTTTCGCATCTTCCTTTAATCGTTTATGTAGATGATATGCTCATTTATAGATCTGTCCCTTTCCATACAAACATTTTGAAACAGACTTACACATGGCTTCCATTTGGTTAATATCTACAAAAACAATCTTAAATATAATCCTAAATGCAGCCAAAATCAAATGTAGAGTAATTGGGAGTAAACTAAAACTTGTGTCAGTTCCCACAGACTGGCATATCAAAGAAAGCAACTGCCAACCCTTTGAAACAAGTTCTTCAAATATATTGACTCTGTCTGGACCTACATTTAAACTTGCAACTCTACAGAGAGTAAACCATGTGTACAGGGGTCTATATCACCATATCGAATGGTGAAAATATTGAATGTTCACGAGAACAAACTTGCTATTGTGAGGGGCTGCACCCCCCACACCCCCCGCTAAATATATATTCCAACTCCGAGGTCACACTACAATGAGGAAAGGGCAAATATCCCAATCCTCACCGTACTGCGACCCCAAAAACGCAAGTTCGTTCTCGTGAACTTTCGATATTATCACTGTTCGGCATTTTCACCATTCGATATGGTGATATAGACCCATGTACAGCTCCTGATTTGTTTAAGTCATGGAACAACTCCCTTTCTTTCTTCCTTACAACTGGGATGGCACTTGAAAAACCCCAGCTAGACTATGGCATACCAGTGATTGCTGCATCCTCCAGAAACCTTAACTTACTACAAAGAGCCCCTTGCAGAGTTTGTAGAGTTATCACCCTAGCATTAAAAAGCTAGTTGGCTATCCATTAAACACAGAGTTTGCCTCTAATGAGCTCCTTGCTATTCATACTGTTAAAATTTCAGACCTTTCCCTTGTAGTAGGTAGTATCTATCTAGTAAAAAAATGACTTGCAACCTCATCTCATCCGTGTAATGCATTGTTTGTGGAAACATCATGCACAAAGCTTGCTAGTTTTTCTGTGCTGAGATTAAAGTTTTGGGAATCCCATCTAGCCTGTTTAAAAATCTCTGATACTCATTGAAAATTTCAGGTGAACTTTAAAAGCCCATCTCTTTTAAAGAAGCACTTTGTGAATGAGTCACAGAATAATATCATTTGAGGGCATAACTGTACCTAACCTCAACCAACTCAAGTTCTTTTGCCTACTACTGCTTCTAGTATGCATTGTACATGTTTATGTAATTATTGCTATTTTTTTCTACAAAGTCAGATGTACATCTGCATCATGAAGGAATGTGTTGTGGGCATATTTATCTAAGAACGTCCCATCTCCAGTAATATAAGAAGTGGCTAACTGATGTTCCTTTTTTACTGTGTCTTGCTGCATTGCTGAATATCTTCATTATCACTGCAAGCTACTTTGCACAATTGACAAACTATAAAAATTTTAGAGCTCAATAATAATTTTTTTTATATATACTTTGTTTTGTGGGCTAGTCCGGCCTCTTTTTGGGGGAGACCCATGGTGGCCAGGGCATTGTGAACTTTTCCTGCTGTTTTAGACACAACTACGAAAAAATGTACTGTTAGAAAATATACTGTATACCATAAATTATGAGTGCATATCATGGGCTGAGCCTGGAACAGGTCCAGTTGGATTTATGATGTACCCCAGTAAGCAGATTTAAATAAATCTTTCAGAGATGTACAACATACAACTTAGATATGATTTATGTTCTTTCTGGGTTGTATCTGATAAAGTCCTCACTTACAGGTGAGTTTCTTAATATATTCTGGGTCGCATTCCAATACTAACCATCTGTCTGATGAGTGTGGTGCTGCTCATGGATGTGGAGCCAAAGGCATATTTAACATTCTGGCCAAATCTATCGAGCAGTCAGGTTGTGTCAAGAAGCACAAAATCCTATTAAAATACATTGCTCTTGAAGAAAAAAGTACAGGGCTTTTCTGAAATCTGCTTTACTGCTGCTTGTTCTTTTATGTAAAAGTGTACCTGTGAATGGTAAACATGCCTCTTGATAAAGATTATATATAAAAAAACCTTTATTAAATTATCAAATGTGACACAGGCAAAGTTATATTTATATAAATGTAATCCAACCATATTAACAAGTGTACATGTACAAACATTATATATTGCATGTATTTTTCTATATAATGTCATCAAACCAACATTACACAAATTGTTTGATTTCTGCCTTATCTTAAACCCCATTCCTCCTTCACAACTTTCTTCTTTTTTTTTGCATGTATCGTTCCCAAAATTTCCATTTATCCTATGTAATTTACTCCTACCCTTTTCTGAATATCATATTTCCTGTTCTTTTATCTCTGTTACAATATTCACTACTTCAGGTGTGGTTGGTTTAGAATTTGATTTCCATTCTGTATTAATTTGTTTTTTGCAGCCATCTGAATTAAACTTAACAAGGCCTTAGTATGTGTAGCTAATTTAGTTCCTGTATCTCAGCTGAAAAAAAATAATTTCCTTAGTTGCACTCAGTTGCTTGCCCAGTATTCCTGACAGAATATTCTGTAGGGAATCTTTAAAGTCTTAACACATTCCATTCTGAGAACATATAATCCCCAGGTATATGGAAAAATTGTTTGGCATCTGCTTGGGCAATAAAAGTACATATGTAAACACTTCCAGGCAAAAATCCTAAATCTTCTAGATTTTATTGCATATTTGGGAGCCATACGTATGTCCTGCCATTGTTTCTTGGTGAATTGCTTATCTAATCTCTCTTCCCAATCTTTCTTAACCTCCTCTGATTTGATTCCTATAATTATAGTGCAATGTGTTATTGTCCATCTAATTAAACCTTTTTTTAACAGCAGCTTTTGTTTAGATTTAACTAAAAACTCAATCAGTCCAGGCCTTTCATTTATGATTTCCCTAATTCTTTCTCTTTGCCTATACTCTGATATGAATAACAGTTTGTTCCCAATACGTTGGTTCCATTGCCAGATTCCTCCAGCATATTCTACCTTCCCTATTGCCTATTATCTGTACTATTAATTGCAGTCCTCCCTATTGGCAGAATGAGTTCTTAGTATACTTTCTGCTACTTTACAAATATAATAATCTGTATGACTGTTATTTTCATTAAGGACCTCTGTCCAAACTCCCATTTTTTTCTTATTTCTTGAATTAACCCCATGCATCATCATCATCACCATCACCATCCATCCATCATTCCTTTTCACTTTGAAGTATAGCTTTGTGCTTGTGATGTATACAAGAGCCTTAGCTATGTAGCATTATAATATCCCTTCATATCTGGTAACCTGCTTGACTCCTGCCATCTTATCCTCCTAGATAAAATCCTTCAACTCTTTATTAATTATTGTCCACAACTTCTCCTCTTGTTGATTAAAATATGCCTGACTTGTATATGAGGTGAAGGGAACAAAAACATTTTTACTACTTTCATCTTGCTATATATATCCTTAGGCAAGAGCTTCCGGTTTCTCAGTTTTTATATTATCTTGTTTTTCAGTCTCTTCCTGCAGATCATTAGCTGCCACAGCAGAATCCTTTTTAACCCATACTCCTAAATACTTAATTTTATCATGTCTCTATGAATATGGGTATTGCTGAACCAATTTATGTGTGGATACTAATTTACAGCTATAGCCTTTGTTTTATTCTCATTAATTTTATATTCCGAGAAAACCCAGAACTGTCCTAGAATGTTCCACAACTCTGAGGTGTCATTTTCTGGTTCCATCAGGTACAAAATAGTATCTTCTGCAAATAAATTCACCTTTTCTTGAATATCATACCAATTACATGCTTAGATTTTTGAGCCCCTTATTTCCTTTGCCAGTGGTTTTAAATATAACCCAAATAACAAAGGGAAAAGAGGACAGCCACTGCCTGGCTCCTCTGTTCAGGCAAAACTTATCAGAGAGGAAACCTCCCACTTTAATTTTTTCCTCCAATACCTCATATGTCCTCCTAAGTAACTTTATTATTGCATCAAGAAATGCAAATGCTTTCATTGCCCTACTAATAAAATCCCACCTTACTCTGCTGAATGCTTTCTCTGCATCAAGACCCACCAGCAACAGTTGTATTTTCTTATATTCTGCTTCCCCCTGGACCATCATTGTTCTATTAATGTTGTCAAATGTTTGCTTGCCCAACACAAAACCACATCGATCCATATCTGGTTTGGCAACGCCTTTGCCTTTGTTTTAGCCATTATAGACATAAACACTTTATAATCATGATTTAAAATTGAAATGTGTCTATATAAAGTTGGATTTGGTAGGTCTTTAACATCTTTATATATTTCAGCCACCACATCTTTTTTTCAAGGATGTTGGTGCTTCCCCTCCTCTTAAAATACTGGTAAGCGAAATCTCCTGGATCTTTATCACTTTCTTCCCTGCTAGCTACCAAACTTCCATTGAAACATCATCAATTCCTGGATACTTTCTTGCAGATTGGTTATACATCACCATTTTTATCTCCCCTCTTTCTGTCAACTGTTAATTGTTGAGCATCATCTACCTCTAAATGTGGCATATTTAAGTGTTCCATAAATATTTCCATTTGTGCTTTTTCTTGATTTTATACAAATGTTCAAAAAACTTCCAAATATCCCTAATACCTGTACAGGATCTCTGGTTATTTTTCGTGTTATAGGCTCCCTAAGTTTGGTGACAACCCTTTCTACTTTCTGTTGCCTAAATCGTTGTGCTAAACATTTTTGTGCTGTGGTGCTATTATCAACACACAGTTGCTTGACAGCAATATTTCTAAACTCATGTATGTTATCCAGGTACTCCCTTATTTCGGTTTAGCACTCTGCAGTTGTACTTCTTGTTCTGTGAGCTTCACCTTCGTTTGTAATACTTTAACCTTTTTCAGACCATATAAATAATTTGTATTACTTCTTAACCGTACCTCTTTTTTTTTTTCTTTTATTTCTACCCTATCCTTAATTTCCAGTTTCATTTATCTCACTAGCTGTAACTTCTGAAGTACTTTCTATCTTCCCAAGTAAATCCCGAATAATTTCCACTACCCTTAAATTCCTCTCTTTTTAACAGGTAGGTTGGGAAACACCAGTGTCTCATCTTTACTTCATTACCCTGCATTTTTATCTTTGTAATTATTGGTGCATGACCTGAAATAGTTATTGAATGTATTTTTAAATTTCTCAATTAAATGCACATGCTCCCGTGAAATGTAATTCCTGTCTAGTCTAGCCCTGTTATACAGTGGGAAGTAATATGTAAATTCTCTTTGAGTTCCTAATACTGAATTCACTTCTTCCATACCAAATATTTTCATAAATTTCTTCATAAATCTACCCTCTTAGTTATATTTTCCCTACTAGGCCCCTCAGATACATCCTTATTGTTGCAAATCAAATTCCGGTTCCTACCTTTACGTAATATATAAATATGTGGATCTACTTCATATGGTTGACATTTCAGAATGTCGACATTCATATGGCTGAGACCATATGATTGACATTCGAAATGTTGATCATATATTTTCCCTTCTGGGCCCCTCAGATACATCCTTATTGTTGCAAATCAAATTCCGGTCCCTACCTTTAAGTAATATATAAATATATGGATCTGCTTCATATGGGTGAGACCATATCATCGACATTCGAAATGTTGACCATAGAAGAAAAAATAAACACAAAAAAATTACTTCACGCTGCTAACAGGGGGGTTACACCCCCCTGCACCCCCCATAGGGGGGGGTCCACCCCCACATCCCCCAGAACTTAAATATACCAACTCCAAGATCACACTACAGTGCGGAAGATGGAAATCTCTCCATTCCACACTGTACAGAGATGCCGGTTCCACATGGTCGACATTTTGAATGTCAATCATATGGTCTTGGCCATATGAATGTCGACATTCTAAAATGGTGACCATGTGAAGGGAGCCCAAATACATACATATATATATATATATATATATATATATATATATATATATATATATATATATACACACACACATATATATATGTGTGTATATATATATATATATATATATATATATATATATATAAAAACACATGATCATATATATATATATATATATATATAAAACACATAAACGTGTGTGTGTGTGTGTGTATGTGTGTATATATATATATATATATATATATATATATATATATATATATATTTCTTTGTTTACTGTGGTAGTGCACTGACCAATACAAAACATTTCACAAACAAAAAATACAGAAATGTAAGCAATAACAGAATAGTTCAGACTAACTACATAGAAAAGAGCAGTGTATATACATTCCAGTGAACAAGCACAATGCAACGTACAATCAAACAGATTATAATGTACAATATATACATTAGCTTCTAAAGCAGGTAAATCTTCAATAATTTTTTTCAAACACCTTCATTGAATTATTACTTGTGACATGGGCAAATTTACATTCATATAAAAGTAATCAACTATATTAACTTAAACATTGTATTTTACATATATTGCTGTATATCGTATAACCTAAGCAATATTACATAAGTTATTTAATTCCTGCCATCTTTTAATTGAGAAACATCTTTATTAAGCCATCATTTACTTCATAGGCAATCGTACATTTATATAAATGAAAACAAACCATACTGACACAATCCTAGTCTCAAGCATTTTACATCACAAACCATACTGACACACTCCTATTTGCAAACATTATACATCATTTATAATCTACCCAAACTTTTAGATCATTTTAGTCCTGCCACCTTTTAGACCTCATTCCTCCCTTGTATGTATTGTTCCCACAGTTCCCATTTTTCCTATGTAGTTTGCTCCTACCCTTTTCTGAAGATCTAAATTCCAGTTGTTTTATCTCTGTTACTATATTCACTACTTCCAATGTAGTTGGTTAAGGATTACCTGTGGGATGCACTGTTGAAGATGATCTTAAAGTCCACAAACTCACCGCAGTACCAGAAAATGTTCCCAATTACCTCTTTTTTCCCCTTCACACTTCTAACATTTACTGCCTGCCTGAGGAAGAATTCTCTGAAGTCTACTTGGGGTAGAAAAAAATATCTATGTAAACATTTCCAGGCAAAAATCCTAAATATTCTAGATTTTGTTGCATATTTGGGAGACATACATATATCCTCCCATTGTTTCTTTGTGAATTGCTTGTCAAGTCTCTCTTCCCAATCTTTTCTAACCTCCTCTGATTGATTCTTATAGTTATCATGCAATATTTTATATGTTGTAATAATTATTCCTTTTTTGATGACAGCTTCTTTTCTAATTATATTGCAAACTCTACCAGTGCTGGTCTTTCATTTAGGATCCCATTTCTTTCTCTTTGCCTATACTCTGATATCAGTCCCTGAAAGGGAAGGCAATCTCTAACCTGCAATCTGAATAAATTCTTGGCATCTTCTAATTCTGTCATATTTCCCTCTCTAGTTATTTGCTCCCAATATCTTGGTTCCTTTGCCAGTTTTCTCCAATAAATTCCTGCACTCTCTTGCCTGTTGTCTGTATCCTTAATTGCAGTCTTAAATCTTCAGTGATTCTTGAGAAAGGAGAAGAGACCCAGAAAGGAGATAGGATGGGTCATATGTCCTGTGTTGTATCAGGAGCATTTGGCTTGAATGAAGAAGTGCTTTTTGAATTGCATTCTGAATTTGGAATAAGTGTTGATTCCCTTAACGTTGATGGTGAGAGCTTGCCAAAGAGTAGGTGCCTGAGTGAAAAAAGTATGTGCAGTGCTGCAGAGTTTGGTTCTGGGGTAATGAGAGTTGGAGTAGCTTGTGAATAGGGTCTCGGATTGTATGGGGAAATGTTTTCCTGAGGTCTAGGGCCAAGGAGAGTAAATGTTTGCAGTTGAAGTATTTTCTAGAGTTGAGATCCTAAAAGTAGATTAGATCTTTGTTTTATTTTCCATGCTGAAAGCTGTTTATTTCTCCCAGAATTTTCTTAAGTTTAATAGCAGTTTTAGGTGGAATATAAATGCTTACCAGCATAATATTCATCCCTTGCTAGTAGCCCCTTACTATCACAAATGTGCCATTATTTTCCTTTTTCCCCTCTGCTGATACTATTGGAGCTCCTTTAGTAATTAATATAAGTGCTGTTCTTTTCTTTTGCCCCTGATTATTCTACTGAATATCCTTCCTAAATCCTTTCTTTATCAAATTCACCTGCTCATTTCTTTCCAAACGTATCTCCTGTAGCATTGCTATTTGCATTGTGCCTTTCTTAATATAAATTAAACCGTTTCCTTTTTGTCTATACCTGTGAGGACATTCACACTTCAGTGTAATATGTAAATATTGCCATTATGATGAGATGTCATTATTCTCGTCTATTATATGCGACAGCTTTTTTAAATATCTATTCCAGCTTTTGTGATACATGCACCCACTAATGTTAGGCAGGTTAATCCTTTATACCGTTTTTTTCCTTATCAACATTGGAACCCATGTCACATTTTAAAAGACTTTTTTTGTTTTAAACAAAACAAACAAAAACACCCCCCAGAACACCTCCAAAACCTGTTAATGTAATAAAAACACACAAAATTGTGTGCATCTTCAAATAATGGCATTTAACCCTTGTAATAGGAACTAACCAAATTGGTGTATTTTCCCTGAAAAAATGCAGTACTGCTGTGAACTGTATAATGCTATTTTGGAGGAGTGTACGCTGAGAGGCAGTTTTTCTAACTGGGTTCTGTTAAATGCACATTAGCTTTTGTTTCTTGCATGGAAGATGGAAACAGGAAGGATGAAACTTTTCAACCAACTTCAGAGCAGATCGAGAGGTGGATGCACAGAGCCTTTGAAATGGCATTCTGTCTAGATCAGTCAGTTGGCTTGTAATAATTGACACATCACACCTGAAGTAGAAGTGCTTTTATGCTCATTTTGTAAGTATGAGCATGTTTTATTTTCATTCTAAAGCAAATACTGGTACTGTTCAGTTAAAATGTTAAGTAGAATTACACATTTTAAAAGTAAGCAGAACAAGTTATTGAGTTAAAATCTGGGATGTTTGAAAGGTATGCACTGTATATTTGTAGGTATTTTTTTTTTAACTTCAAGAGTATGTAGTTTTGTCAGTTAACTCGACATGGTGTGCTGTTATTCAAAGGAAAGAAAAAAATAAAATAAAACTAAAAAAGGGCAAGCCTAAACTTGCCAAATTTCTGTTTGTTATTGCCTGCCTTCCTTCTCCATTCATAATTATACATTTTAATGCTTGAAGACAATTTGTTTTCTAGAACCAAAATGTACTTTAGAAGAATTCATAAAACTAAAAAATGTTACAATGTATCTGGGTTTATGCCTTGTTTTAACCCCTTAGTACTGTGTTTTCGTAGTGGAACTTGCTGTTGCCTGATCTAATTCCAGAAGCATTTTTGAAGCATCTTACCCTTGTGTACGGATATGAAGGTTTTTATTTTCATGACAATGATACAGTGTAATGTATATCATGCATGTTTTATTCTGTAAATCTAAAAAGTGATATGTTCCTTCATGTGACATCACTGGTGAAGTTGTCTTTGGTGCTGGTGGATGCCAAACTTCTGATGTGTTGAGTACAGAGCTGAACTTGTTAATTCATACATTACAACACTTACTGTATTTTAATTGTGCAGAATTTGGTGTTCATAGGTTAGTACTAGGCTATCGGCCCTAGGGCCTATACAAGCTTAGCCATAACAATTCCCTGGCTATTTCTTCCCACAGTATTTACTTCCCTGGACCCTTGTCTAGCACGGCGACTGATGTGATCCCCAGGGTGAACTTCCTATCTCCCATCCAATCATCAAGGTTCCTTTTGAAGAGGACCAGAGAAGTGGTCTGCTTGACATGCATGGGCAGTCTATTCCAGAGTTTGGGGAGTCTCTGGGTCTCCAGTATGTTTTGTTCATTGTGGTGACAAGGTTTAGATCCCTGGAGCATGTGTCTCTGAGGGATTGGGATTTCTTTAAGTGCAGCATGTCCAACACCTCTGGGTTTGACATGGCCTTGTATGTTAAGCAGAGATCGCCTCTGAGTAGACAATATGCGACAGAGTATCGGTAGAGTTTTTTTTAGACGGTCAGCATAGGGCATCTGCTTTAGACCTGTAATTCTTTTAGTGAGGTATTTCTGCGGCCTTTCCAGTTGTTGCAGATGTCTTGAGGGGTACATACCAAACGGGGCATTGTATTCTATAATGGGTCTAATGAGGGATGAGTACAGTAGGACAAGGAACTCCTTTTTTCTGGATGAAAAGCCCTTAGTGATGAGGTGTGCCACATAGAAAGATTTCCTAACTGTTGTGGCGATGTGGTTATCGAAGGTGAGACCACTGTCCACCTGTGTCCCTAAGTCTCTCATCACACTTTCACTGTTTAGTGTCATCTATGTGGTAATTCATGGGTTCATGTTTTTCCCCAAAGGGGATAACTATAGATTTCTTGGCGTTGAGCTTGAGCCCATGGCTCTGGCACCAAGCATCTGTTTTTGTAAGGCCCTTTTGTAGAATATCCACATCATTTGGGGATTCAATAATGGTTCCCAGTTTGCAGTCATCTGCGAACTTTGTTAGCCAGACTCCCTTAGTGTTGGCCTGTACTTCAGAGAAGTAGATGCCAAACAAGAGCGGTCCCAGGACTGAACCCTGAGGTACTCCATTTGGCACTTGTCTGGAGCTGGATTTGGAGTTGGCTACTTTTACAGTGCGGGTTCTCTCAGTAAGCCAGTTGGCAATCCATCGAGTGATGTAGGGAATTAATGCCCAACTTAGTAAGTTTATCTATGATTCCAGAGTGGGGGATGGTGTTGAAGGCCTTGGCGAGGTCAAGATATGCTGTGTGGACCACCTTACCCTTTTCCACGGCTCTGGTGACTGATTCAAAGAAGTCAATCAGGTTCAGGAGACAAGATTGGCCCTTCCCAAACTGCGTACGGTCCAGTGTTTGAAGGTTGCCAATGTCTTTATAAGTTCCATGATAATACGTTCCATGGCCTTGCAGATCAGGCTCATCAGACTGATGGGGCAATGGTTCCCGGGATCCAAGGTGGACCCCCCCCCTTGTGGAGTGGCATAACTGTAGGTGTGCGCCACTCAGTGGGCACGAAGCTTGAGGAGAGGCTATGATTAAACATGACACTTGGGTGAGGTGCCAGTTCATTTTTTAGTTCATGTAGTACACAGCCAGGGATGTCGTCTGGTCCCATGGATGCTGTATTCTTAGCTTTGGAGAGTGTGTTTTTTTACCTGTGTAGCCATTATTACTGGAATTTTGCAATCGTTCGGTATTGAGATTGGCCCTTTAGGAGGTGAGAGAGGAGTGAAGTTTGCACTGAATCGAACTGCTAGGATATTGGCAATATCCTTGGGATCAGTATATTTAATGCCATTCTGTTGTAGCTCAGAGCAGATCTGAGCATTGCCATTTAGATTCTTGACATAGCTATAAAATGCCTTGTGGGTGTCTTTGGAATCTTTGCCAATTTTATTTTCTTAACTAGCTTCGGAGGAGTTTATGAGGGATCTCCGCTTCTTACTGAGGCTGGTAAGGGAGTTTTTTGCATCCTGTGATTTTCCTCTTTTCTGCAACAGTTTCTTCCTTTTGTTGTAAAGTTTGTTTATGGCAAGGGAGCACCAGATTGGCTTCTTTTTTTTGGAGGAGAGCATTTTGGTTCTATTGGGGATGACACGATTCATGCACGAGTGGATGTGCTCGTACAGTGCCTTAGTGTAGCATTCAGCAGTCGAACTTTCAGTTCCCCTCTCCATGGGTGTCATGAAGTTGATCACTTCTGACTTGAGTAGCATGAAGTTGGCTTTGCAGAAGTTTTCTACGGAGGTTTCCTTACTTGGGGAGTGGGGGTGGGATGTGGATGTCAAGGGTGATTAGCTTATGGTCAGACCTGACCAACAAGGGGGTGACCATAGGTGTGAAGCATTGATTTCCCATGTTGGTAATGACCAGGTCTAGGATATTGGAGACCCTGGTGGGACTAAGGATTAGTTGATCCAGGTCATTAGAATTTATGAATTCCAAGAACCGTTGAGCAAAGGTGTTGGTACATGAGTAGTTTTCCCAGTTAATGGCAGGGTAGTTGAAATCACCCAGTATTAGGGTGTTTGGTTGTATCTTAATATTTTCCAGTATGTTTAGAAAGATGTAGTGAGAATCTTGGGGCATGGAGGGGAATCTGTAGCAGGCTACAATTTGGATTGCAGTCTTACCTAGTGTTAGTTGCACCTGGAGAATTTCAGACGCATTGTGTTGGGCAACTAACCTGGTGTTGCGTATATCCTTGGTGAATATGGACAGTCCTCCACCTTTAGTGTTTCGGTCCTGGTTTGGTGGCCGAAAAGTGAGTTGTAGCGTGGTATTGCAGGGGTGCTCTCTGGAGCCTTGAACCAGGTCCCAGTTACTGCACAGATATCGATGTTCTCCATTTTTAGGAGTGCCTTGAGAGAGTGCATTTTGAGGTTTAGACTTCTAGCATTGAGTAGCATTACCTTCAGATTTTGCATGTTTGTACCTGTTACGGTGGTGGTTTTGCCTTTGAACTTTGCCTAAAAAAGGCACTATAGGGGTGGCTAGAGCCTTAGCCAGTAACTTGAATCCCAGGGGCGACAGGTGCAGACCATCTCTGGCAAAGCATCGTGGTCTGTCGATCATGTCATCCCAGGCAGACAGATACTGGATCCCCTTTGAATGACACCGGAAGCTTTGCCAATTGTTGAAGTCAATCATTTTGTCCTTATACTGTGGTATGATTCTGGGCAAAGGCAGGATGCTACTCAGGGCTGGGGTCATACCTGCCTGAGCCACATGATCCGAGAGCTCTTCCATGTCTCTTTTCATGTAGTTCTGGGAGGTACTTCTCAAGTCATTCACTCCAACATGGACAATGACAGAGTCATATTTGTACTTGTTGTGGAGTGACTTGAGTGCATGAGTTATGTGGTGGACCTGGCACCTGACAGGCAGCAGATGTAATTTTCTCCTTGTTCAGCCTGGTGTGTGGGACATCAGTGTGCCTGACTATAGAGTCACCTATGAATAAAGTGTTGGGTACATTGTCTTGCCTTAGGGGCTGTTGTTGGGTGGCACACTGGTGTTGTGAGCTATGTGACACTTTGGTTGTGATTGGTGTTTGTTTGCGTTTCAGCTTTGGAGGTCCTTGTTGCTTGGGCAGGTTAATGTTGAGGGCTTCCACATATGTGGGTTTCGTGTTGCTATGTGTGGGTGTTGGTGGTGTGGGTTTAGAAGGGAGGTGTAGTGTCGGTGCTAACCTTCTCCACTTGACTGTCTAGCACAATCTTGGGTGGAGAGAGCTTTGCTTCCAGTTTGGCTATGTAAGTGCATCTCTCGCAGGTTGTAGTGTTGGGTGGTAGGAGGAGAGGGTTGTCTGTGTATATGAGGCAATTGCTGCATTGCCCCAATATGCCCAGATTCACCAGGTGGGCAGGAGAAATCACTGGAAGCAGACGCTTGGACATGCCTGGTTTGGTGCTTTTTTTTTTTTTGTAAAGTACAAGAGTTGTTTTCCCTTACTTAGCAAGGTACTTTGCAATTATAGGCTATTTAGTGCCTATGATTAATTTCTCCCTATTAACAAGGAGAGTTGAGTGTTTGTATCAGTTTGACTTCCTAGTGCTTTCTAGCAGGTTTTAAAGCAAGTGCTAGTCACAGGGATGCTTAAATGTAAGATGAAAAAAATGGTTTATCCTAAACACTGCAGTGTGCACTAGAGGAGTTAGATGTGAAAGTAGGTAACTTAAGTTTTACCTGTCTAAAAAGTTAAGTTTTAGTGGAGAGTCACTTTTTAAAACAGCAAGATAGATTGAAAGGGGGTGGTCACTTTTGTATTCTGGTACTATTGAATACATTAGGATGGCCAATAAATTTAAATAGTCGAAGGGGAGTGATTTCACAAAATAATTTTGTGCTTACTCACACAAGACAGTAAAAACAGAGAGAAAATGAGATATATGGGCAATTTAACATAAGGGGAAGGCAACTAGAAAGGCAGTGGTGTTTAAATTTCTGCCTGACTCACAAGAGACAGAGCTGTGGTCTCTTTTCAAGTTTTAATATGCAGTTAAAAGCAGAATACAAGTAAAACACAAGGTAAATAAAACAAATCACAGTATTCAAAATAGAAAAAGGCAATAAAGTAATACAACAAATAAAAAGCAAACTAACCTTTTCCTCACAGCAAAGTGTAGCCAAGTCTGGGTGAGCCTTTCTAATAATGCCCAAGCGAAAGGCTTGACTCCAGGTCACCTTTATTTGGAGAAGGTAATTTTCAGATCCTTCGCCTTTTCATTCAGACTGGGTCCTTGGTGCCATGGTCACAGGTGTGTGTGTGGAGGTGGGGGGGTGTTAGAAAAAGTTGTGGAGTCTGCAGAGGTAAGAGGTATCACATTTTTGTTAATGGGTAAGCAGGGAGCAGGATTCATCGTTTGGGTCAAGCTACCAGGAGTCAGTTCTTCAGAAAAGTCTGATTTTCATTTGGTGGGAGCAGTGATTTTGGATTGCAGTTCACCAAGTTGCAAACATCCTTTCAGCTGAGACTTCTTCGCCAAGTTGAAAATCTTTTTTTCATCTGAGAAAGTTGAATCTAGTAACTTATTAGACAGCTTTTCATCTATGATACAAGAGGTGACAGTAAGTAACTTATTAGACAGCTTTTCATCTATGATACAAGAGGTGACCTTTGTTAATTTTTTTTCATGAATGTGTCACCACCAGAGATTGTTGTTCCATATCAAGTAAAGTTGCATTGATCAAACAGTGTGTTGGCAGCTGGATATAGAATTTACCACTTTTGTAGCAACAGGGATGTTTTTCTACAAGATTTGTGGGTGCATAGCATTCTGTATGGCCACTGCAAAACAGAGATAATTTCAAAGTTAAAATGTATTTGAAGTTCATTGTTGATTTGAACTGTGGTGGTCAGGGAGAGCCAACCGTTGACGTCATTGATAAGTAAAAATAATCAAAAATGTTCCTTCTTATTTTGAAAGCAGAAGACAGGTGGGCCATCATAAGTGTTGTTTGAATAACTTTCTTAATTTAAAATGTAGATTGGCTAAGCCTTCAGATCCTTCATCCCCTGTCTCAAGTGGCACCTGTAGCAGCTTTATTTTGAAGGGTGAGTGTTGATGTAATACCATTATTTAAGCTCTATTAGAGACTTTCCAAGGTTTCACATTTGTCATTTTTCATGCTTCACAAGAGAGATCTGAAGTCTTAAGTAGGGAGTCATTACTTTAATTTGCAGTGCACCCCTTTGATGTATTAGCAACTCTTCTAGTATTTATCAGTTGTCTGGCTTCCACAGTGGCAGTGTTAAAGCTGAAAAGCCTCCACATTTTCACTTACACAGATGACTGACTAAAAATGACTTATTGTTAGTATTCTCTTGGAATACCTGGTAATGATGATTTCCAAAAGACTCTTAAGTTCACCATGGAACCTGATTCTAGTCAAGGTGAAGATATTCTTGGGGGCTTTGTTGGACTTTGACCAGCAGCTGGTGTTTGCAAAAAAAATACAATGCTTTTCTTTAGTCTGTTCTTCAAAAGGTCCCTGGCTATCAAATCATTCTGAAGCTTCTTGTTCATATGTTCAAGAGCATCTTAATAATGCATGATACAAATTTATCTCAGAACTTTGGCAAGTCTTTCTGTGTGATTCATTTTCTGATTAAGGAGGGGTTTACTGATGGATTGCTGTATTTGAGAAATGACTCGTCCTCGTATTCATGTGCTGGCAACAGATTTGTTGAACTTTGAGAACTCATCTTTGCTTTTTTAGGGGCAGAACATGTATCCAGAGTAAAAGATTGTCCATATCCACTTAAAGGAGAGTTAGTTGTGTCCCTGACAGTCAAAACCTTCCAGGAAGTTTTTAAATGGGGAGATCTTTAAGCAGTGTTATACTTGTAAGTGATTTCACTGACTGCATATTATATATTTCTACATAAGTAAATACAGCCTTACTCATAGGTAAATGATTCTACAGTTGCACATCAGCAGATCAGTCCATTACAAACTGGCAAGTGCCCTAAGTGCAACTGGCAAACTGGAAGTATAGTGAAAGAAAGTACTGGTAAGTTTGAAGAGTGTACAGAATTATGACCACCGTAATCACAACAAAGAAGCCAGACTTTCCTGTTCTGTAACATTTATAATCAGCACTTTGGAGTAATGCATTGCCTGTATTATACTTTTAAACTGGGATTATGCTTTTCCTTTTGTGTGCATTCTGCTTGGGTAGAAGTGCAGGTGCACTTCATATATTCTGGGAGTGTGCTAACAATTCAACTAATTGGGGCTCATCTTCATTTCCCCTTGAAAAAAAATAATTTAATATTTTACAGCCTGGTTTAATATTCTGTTAATATTGTATTCCTTGTTTTAAATTTATTATCATTTAGTTTCTGTCATCCGATGGTATTTTTGGTATAGAAATATTGATTTAACAGAGCAGTAATTTCTTTGAACTTTGAAGATGTGGGAAGCATTCATTGACATGTCTCTACTATTGGAAATTTAACTTTAAAAAATTCTTAAATATTACTTAGAAATACATGGCTGTCTGAAGTACTTTAAATTTTGTATGTATGCAAGGGTAATTGCTGCAATGTATGTTCAGTAGGGTTTAGGTTGAAGTACAGCTTTTCCCCTCTTTAATTTCCCTGAAAGTCATCATATTGCTGTGGACTTTAGAGATGATAAATGTCAAATTTTATGGGCATTTTATTTAATTTTTAGCAACTGCCCTTGTATTGTATTTTATGAGCAGACATATTTGTTATGAGCAGGTGGCCCCATGGCATAGAGGGATGAAGATCTGACTACAACCCTGGTGACATGTTCAGTTAGTAGCAGAGGAGCCTTTGGGTGTGGATGGGAGGATAGTGGAGAGCAGCCACTACTGGCTTACCCTTCCTGGCAAAAGTGAAGTAGCCTGACCCTTCACATTGATGACACCTAGCAGAATTAAAGAAGTCACCCGATTTGTCCTGCTAGAGGCACATGCCAGTACTGAGTTAGGGAAGGTGTGTGTGTGTGTGTTTGTGTGTTTGTGTGTGTGTTTGTGTGTGTGTGTGTGTGTGTGTGTGTGTGTGTGTGTGTGTGTGTGTGTGTGTGTGTGTTCCTTTCCCTTAGCCAGGCAGTTGTAAGTCAATGCAATGCTTAATGGGGGAAAAAAGGGTAGACCTCTCCACAGGCTCTGCAAGCTGGCCCTCACCCTACCTTCAGTCTGTTAATGTAGGGAGAATTTTATGAATACAGGGTGTAAGTAATATGTCCTATGCAGAGTGCCTCAAGGCCCTATCCCTGCATTCTGTCTCCTACAGGCTTTTGAGGGGAGATTTATGCCTGGCATGCAGGGTATTGCCAGACCCCACTCTGATGGACCTCCTGCATGTCCACAAAATAAACAGCACCAAAGTTACTCATTCTAAAGACTTAAACCTTGCCTGTGATATAAATAGGACCTGCTGGAGAGATAGATATATATCCCAGAGACTACCACGTCTGTGGAACAGGCTCCCCATCCATGTGAAGCAGAGTTCCTCCCTAATCCAATTCAAGTGCAACTTGGACAGTTGGATGGGAAACCAAGAATTCATCCCTGCTTTGGCACATATGTATAACAGACGCAGGTAACCTGTAAATTGTTCTTCTCTCAGACCCATGCTTACACTTATCAAGGGTATCAGAACTTGTCAGAGATTAGGAATGCATGGCTAGGCTTAAAGAGGCCCTTGTGGTTGTTAGCCTTGTAAACCCCTATGAACCTATGAATTATCCTAAATAGGAAGCTTCTAACACAGGCCTTAATTAATCTAAAATTGATAACCATAAATTAAATGCCACCAACCACTAATGAAGACCACAGAGTAGATTAAGAATGTAACCATCCAACAACTCATGTTAGCAAGCAAACATTTAAAAATATTATTTATTCAAATGAATGAGGGCTTTTATTCCTGAACTGGAACTTCCTCAGAATTTACATTTCCCCTACACTTTACTTCCTCTTATATAATTTGATTTAAAAGCTCAATTTATTTTATATACCTGAAAACATGTTAAAAACTATTAGCCCTTCATGTGAAATGCTCTAAAAAATTATTTAATCTAAAATTCAAAATGTGTAATTATACCTTACTTCACTAAGTGCTATAAAATATTGCTTTAATTTTTAATAATGAATGAATTAATACCATATTATTCAGACCAGGTGGGTTCATGGTATTTAAATGTAATTGCCATTTCAGTTCTTTATACTCTGTTAAATTCTCCCAGTCTCCCCCTCTTATATTCCAAACTCAAATTTGCATGTACCATACACTTATTGGTGTCTGTTCTTTTCATCTTTATTCTCCTCCCAAATGTGAAAAACAGCATGCATACTTTCAGAAAACTTTAACTGTTAACCTTGAAGAAACCAGTGTGCTGGCTTTTTATTCCCTTATCAGCTTGAAAAAATGTAGTCCTCAGCTGCAGGCTTCTAAAGATAAGCTGAAACATTTATTGCTAAAGGAATACTTTTTCATTATATTCAGTGTTCTCTAATTTACTTACACTTAAAACTTGTTTAAGATTAAGCCAATGGTTGTAATCCACATATTCACTTGTGCAAAAGCAAGAGAATACATATTAGCTTTATATATATATATATATATATATATATATATATATATATATATATATATATATATATATGTGTGTGTGTGTGTGTGTGTGTGTGTGTATTATGATCTGTGTACTTATGCACCCCATCCCCATTTCTATAACCTGAGATTACAGACTATTAACTTAAACATGTTATTGTCTAGCCTTTTTCTCTCTTTGCATTGTAATGCCTACATTTCTTAATACCAAAAAAAAAGAAATGAGAGAAAACAAAGACATCTGTTTAGTATCTTTATCACATGCAAGAATGACTAATACATGCTTTACTATAAAATATGCAACTTATATTGTGAAAACTTTCATAGAAATACTGTTAAGATCAGAAATTTTTACTTAGTTACTTTTCTTTCCTTTTCCCCTCCTCTCCGTCCTTTCAAATACTAATGACATAAAATAAGGCAAATGCTTTTCAGTTCCCCACAAGTTTAACACTGTTAACAAAAGTTCATTCTTTTCACTCTTTTCTTTTACAGCCATATTTCACAAATATGATTGATGCTTTGCAGTCTTATATTTATTCACTAGTTTCCATGTTGCTTGTCTTCTTCTTGTTCATATCCATCTCCCAACTCCAGATTTTGGTACAATTCTAAGGTGCTCCCGATTCTTCTATTGCTTTTCTCTGTTTCTCAAGAATTTTCCTTTGGAAAGATGAGAAGCAGAGTCTCTTTCTGCTTGACGGCTCACTTTTTATTGGACAGACTTTTGGATTTCCTCCTTAGCTTGTTCTGCATCAAAAAAAATTATTTTGATCCTCCAGGAAAAAAATATTCTGAAGACAGCTGGATACTGCAGCTTGAATCTCATACCTGTCTCCCAATATTCCTTGATTGCTAGAATAAATTTGTTTCTCCCCTGCCTGGTCTACAGTGAATAATCATTTTCCACATCACTCTTTTTTGTGTCCAACTTCTAATACGTTGCCATTTTGCCACATTTTGTTAGGATCAACTAGTAGGTTTGCATCTTTGCTAATACAGGTCTTGACTGCTTTTTCATGAGCAGGTTTGAAGCATGCACACCATGTGCACTTTCAGTTAACAATTCCTGTTGTAGAATACCAGTCTCATTGCTCATTTGTGTCTTCATAAAATGAATACATTTTTTTTCCTTCTAGTTTCTCTGGTACAACAGAACATCTCACTCTGTCCTCTAATTCTACCATTTTTTGAAACATCTCTTCTTGAACAGTCTCATACTCAGCAAGACTTTTCTTCATTTTGACCTCTGATTTTTGCTGCTTTTTAGGCTCGTGAATATCTGTTTAAAGCTTCTTCCATTTTTTTCTGGTCTTTTATTATTTGAGTTGATATACTCCTTCAGTGTTTCATTTATTTTAACCATCTCTGAGCACTTTTGACTTATATTTTCCTCTCGATTACTGGAAAATGTGTTTTGCATCAAAGCTGGAGCTTGAACTGCTTTTTGCTGAATATCTGAAGGATTCTTTACAGTCAGTGTTTTGACTTCACCTTTCCTGGTTTAATTTATTTCAGGCTTTCTTAGTTTCATCTTTTCTGGCACCCAGACAGTGCACTTACTAGCCAGTATGATAAATGGTTAAGGTATTTATTTAAAGACACAAGGTGCAGGGTTTGATTCTCACATGGGGGGGGTACTGGGGGCTTCTTCAATGGCCCAAAAGGGCAGTTAGCCTAGTACTAACCTATGAGCTAACTGAGAGAGCTGAAGATAAGCTGTTAATCAGTGTGCAGCCATTTTGGAAAGTCCCACCTCTTGATACAGGTTATTGGTTTCAGCCATCACCTGCTAAATATGGACTTCACTGTGTGGGGAGTTTAGAATACTCAATGTATTTTGTACATATATACTAACCACATTTATGCAGAAGTGTATGCATGAATCATTTAATTGCACTAGATGGGGAAAAAGCTTCAGTGAGTAAAAGGTACATTGAGTTGCAGCTCTGAAAATGTATATTAAGTCAGATGGTGATAAATGAGCTGGTTCCATGGCACTAAGGGTTAAAGTTCTGATTGAGCTGTAGATGACCAAGTATCAAGTAGTAGTCTGGAAGTTGAAGGGGCCAGCAGTGGAGGTTAGTAGTGAGTAAGTCTGGCCTAGTGCATGGCTGGTACCTAGTGGTGGCAGGTGTCTTAGCATGCAGCAGGAAGGTGTTATTGTGAGACTACATGGATACAAAGCTGTGCTTGTTATTTTCTTTCCTGTCAGGTTGCTTAGTTATGGCTGCCATGGCCTCTGGTTTTAAAAAATGCAGTGCCTGTGGGCACAGGCTCTCCCTCACAGGACCTGCAGTGTGTGTGTGCATGTGTGTGAATACATGCATTTGATCATCTGGTAGATGGCTGATCGGAAAATGTTTGAAAGCAGTTCAATGGGTTCGTATAAAGGCGAACACAAATTAAGCAAAATGCAAAATACCCCTCCCCCCTTTTGACACATGGTAGTGCTTGTATAGGTGGTAGAGCGGTCTGAATTGTTGAATTCATTGTTTTGTTTGACATTCCGACCATTTGCCACTGTGTGATTCGACATTGCAGGTCGGTGTTATACCTGATTGACGTTGACGAAACGTTGTTTGCTCAAATGCATGTATTCTATATATATATATATATATATATATATATATATATATATATATATATATATATATATATATATATATATATATGGATAGAAATATATACACATACACACACACGTGTAAGATATATACTGTATAGGGGTAGCTCATTTGGAAGTGGAATGTGAATTATGTGGCTCATTTGGGGCCAGGGCCCTTAATGACAGATGTAATAAACTTGCCTTTAAAAGCATTCTCCCTGTCATTGTGGGAGTTTCAGCTTCTTCTACTTAAAATACTACTATTCCTACTTTTTCAAAAAAAGTCAGGGAAGTTGAGAACTACTAAAGAAAAGGAAAAGGAGACTGAGGGAGTAGCAAAGAGAAAAAGAAAAGGAAAGCAGAAAGAAAAGCCCCAGAAAAGGACTCAATCCTACAGGCCCAGCAGCAAAGACACTGCAATGTTTGGATCCATCCAGGGGGGAACTGCACTCACCAACTGTACCTCACAGTTTTTCCCCAGAGCCAGCTAGTTTTTGGCTCCACTCTCCCATATTGTAGGATAGATCCAGTCATAAATCATCCAGACCACCTTCAGTGACATCTTCCTTCAGGTTCTTCTGATTGTCAGGGAGCCTTTTGGAAGCTAGTGCTGATAGAATGATGTGGAAGTTTCTCTGGACTCTGATCTAATTGGGGATCCTCCCAACACTTAACACATTGGTGACTCCTGGCCTGGTCCTAATGATCTCGGCCATGATCTCTCCTTCACCAATCCAGCCTTTAGATCTGGTGCCTGTGGTACTAAGTGACATCTTTGAGAGGCCCCTGTAGGAGTCAACAGTTCTTTCATCTTCATCTCTGATGGTTTCTCTTGCCAACCATTCCCAGAAAACCCCACTGGCAAAAATCACAAGAGATTGTTTTGAAAGAGGGGGGCATCTTGACTATTCAGAGTTTGTCACTGAAGATACTGATTTTGATGAAGGGATCCTCAAGGTCCCCTCTGGAGGATTTCTCCTTAGGAGATCTACTTAAATTGAATCAGAGAGGGAACAATCAACCAAAGCCTCCTTACTGGAAGAGTATGTATTCCTTCAGGCTTTCAAGGCTGGGTCATCTACCTCCTTGGTGGTCCCACCCACTGACAAGCTTATTGACTTGATCTCTCAGTGGGCTGCCTGGAAGGAATCTGATGTGGTGGAGCCTTTTTCAGGGAAACCCAGAGAAATATTGTTTGCCCCCAAGAACGGTACCTATTGGAGCATGGATCCCATAGTAGATGTCATGGTGGTTGCAGCAGCTACCAGAAAGGAGCTCTCCAAAGAGAACACATTTGTCCATCCTCCTGACAGAGAGTTCAGGGTACAGAACAGATTTGGGAACTTGACTATTTGACTCCTAGGATTCAATTTCAGAGGAATCAAACTAAAGAACTTTGCAAATCCCTCTCTCTAACCTGTCTGCTAACACTCCAAAAAAAAAAAAACTGTGAATTGGAGCTATCTACCCTACAGCCTATGTCAAGTGTGTCCATGGATATGCTTTCAAAAGTGGCTGATGGCACATTGGGAGTATCAGGTACTGTAATTATTTGTCAACACAACTGGATGCATTGCTGCAATTTCATGGAAGGTTTCAAAATATCCTTCATTAACACACACCTTGATGGTTCAGCACCCTTTTGAATCCAAGGTAAAAAGATACATTTTCTAGAAGTGAGCATGAGGACAAGGCCCCATCTGCAGTAGGCATACATTTTTACACCCCAAAGGACTTTTCTCAGTACCAGAAGGGTCGAAAGAAGTTTTGGTTTCAAAAATCCCGGGGTTTTGGCCAAGGCACTTCTGGCAGAACCACATCAGGGCAAGGGTGGAAGTCACAGTAGGGGCAAAGGCAGACTACAGAATCAATGGTTTTGGGATACTTTTACCATGAAACACTTTCAGCTTTTCCAAATGGTTGCCTTACTACCACACTCTGGAGGCAGTTGGGGGGCTCTTATCCCTGCACCCTCACACTTGGTTTGCCATCACTTGAGATTTATGCATGCAGAAGATAATCACCAGAGGATATATTATTCCCTTTACTTCTCCTACAAAAAAGACTTTGCACCCAATCAGAGGGAATGTCAGCAGCAGCAGCAGAAGTTGCAAAGCTTCTAGAAAAATGAGTCATCCAGGAGGGGTCCCACCAGACCAGTAAGGATCCATAGTCCATTCAAGGTTTTTTTTGGTTCTGAAAAGACTGACCTCAGGCCCACTCTGAACCTAAAGTTTTGAAACAAAGTTCTAGATGGTCACTCTTCAGTCCATTCTACTTCTTCTGAGGAAGGACAACCGGATGTGCTTGATATAATTCCAGAATGCCTACTACCATATCAAGATAGCAAGGCAGTACAGGAGATATCTCCATTTCCTTGTGGGAGCCAATCATTTTCAATTCTGGTTGCTGCCCTGTGATCTCACTACAACCCCAGGGTGTTCACCATATGCTTGACAGTCATTGCAGTGTATCTAAGTCTGCAAAAGTTCCAGGTGTTCCCCTTCTTAGATGACTGGCTCCTCTCCACACCTACCAGGGATCTATTCATCCAGTGTAGGGACTTCTTGCACCATTTAATCTCTTACTTATGAATAATGATCAGTCTAACCAAAAGCCAGTTGACATCTTCCCAGACAGTAAAGTTCATAGGATACCATTTAGATTCAACATCACAAGTTGCCAGACTTCCAGAATCAAGAGCTCTATCCCTATGTCAAATAGCTTCCGAGGTCCTGTCTTATTTAAACCCTCCAGCAAGATTGATCCTAGTTTTGCTGGGTTTGATGGCTACATCTATCACATTAGTACCTCAGGCAATATTTAACATGAAAGTTCTTCAGTGGACACCATCCATACAGTAGCTGATGTTGCAACAACCAGACCGAAAACTTGGTCTGTTGTCCTATGGCAAAAAATGGCCTGAAAAATATCGAGTTGTTTCTGATCTTCTTATCCTTCTCAGTATCCCACAATGCATAGTGTTGTCTTAGAATGCAAGAACTTCCTGTATACCTTAAGACAAAGAGCCAGATTATAAGACTGCTACCACATTAGAAAAAATAAATAAAGGAAGTGCTTTTATTTTTAACTTCATTTATTGGTTATAATTCTACTAAGTAGGTGAAAATTCTTGCAGGATCTGAAAGAATTGCCTCTGTCTGGTAGCATGTATCAAACTCAAAGACAAAAAATTGCTTACACAGCAATATTTTTAGCACTAGTTATAGTATAGAGACTACAGAGGCTAGTGTTGCCACCTCACAGCTCTTGGTTGTCTGGTGTGATTCCTGACATGTGTCTAGAGAGATACTGCATAATGTATCCTGTTAAGTTTTCAGCTGGTGTACCAGTTACCAAAAGATGTGTCGTGAAGTGACTTGCTGACCTTTTTGAATTGCTCATAACTATGTATGTAGTGTTTAAGTCTTTGCCCTATGTTGGACTAGTGTCCCATCAAGGATTGATTCTCTGCCTTACACTTATTGAGTACCAAGATAGGTTCTGTCTCCTTTTGACCTTGAATAGAAAAATGTGGGTATCAGAGAATGAATGAATAACTTACTTGAACTTGTGATGTAATGTTTGCCCCTTATAGAGTGTATGTATTTCTTGGTGAAACCCCAGAATGTCAAAATCCATGAAAATATAGTATTTTGAGAGATTTTAACTACACAGCTACTGACTGGGTGAAACTAATCAACACTAAATTAATATGCAAAAGTGTTAACTGATTATTTTAATCAAAACAGTTAGGAGTGAATAGCATGAAAACCACACAGGGTTGTCAATATTTTGGCTATCACTATCATAACTGACACTAATAGGATTTTTTATTTTCTACCAGTACACAAATCAAAATATAATTTTTAATTTGAGAGAATAAACTGTTATAAATCATCATTCTTTTGTTTTACCAATGGAAACTGTACTGTAGTAAATTTTATATTTATGAATTAAGACTGAGATACTTTCTCTAGTGGTTTAAATGTCTTCAAGGTAGCGTCATTAAAATATTGATATTAATTAATGCATTCATAAATGTTCCAAATGTATACTGGCAAGGTTTAAATACATATGTTTGGTTATGAAATATGTCTACAGGAAATCCAACAATAATGGTCACACGTTTGTTTAATTAGTGAGTTAATTATACAGGTAAATTTATTTAAAATTTTCAAAATTACTAAGTTGCACACCAGAAAAAGTACTACTTTTGGACTTTTACAACTTATCATAGTCAACAAGTTGATTTAAAATACTGAAACTAATTATTTATCTTATCAGATCTTCCATATCTAAATATGAGCATGTCTCGGTCTCAAAAGACTGAAACCAGCAATTAAAACAGGAAATTGGTAAAATTGTGAATGTGATGAATCATGTTACTAATAATCAATCAGCCAGTGAAAGATTTATTGTTTAAACTCTCTTGTATGAAGAAAAATGTGAAGTAATTATAGTCTGTTAATATTTTGCATTGTTTCTGAAGGATATTTATTGTAAGCTTCGCTGTCCTAAAACAGAATAAAGTTGATGTACTTTAGTCCCTTCTCATCTTTCCAACTTACTGCATTTAGTCTGAATTCATAGACGTTGCACTTCCATCCCATTTGTTGTTCATGTATAGCAATAATACCAAGCAAGCACTTTAATTGCTTTGTTAGATTGTAAAATTGTGAGAAGACTTTAAGCACAGCAGCTTTTCATACAAGTCGACACATAATTCTGAATGTAATCCTAAAGTACAAAGCAGTGCTTCAAGTTTATTGAATTGTAAAACGATGGATATTTTAGTCGATATATAAATAGAAACTGTAGCTTTGCTTGTCATGAATGCAATGATGTTTCTACCAACGCCTTGTTTGTAGAGCAGAATAAAAGTTTCTATGTGGAAAATGATGCACCGTGCCTGGTTCTGCCAAATGTTGCAACTAATGCCATACATTCACAGAAATGTGGAAAATTGGAACAAGAAATAAAAGTATTGGCTACCACCCATAGACATTGTTCAGCATAATATATTTGAATGCACTGAATGACCAGCTTCATAGTTTCTTTTATTATTTACCTCACTTTAATCCATCTTGCTATAGTTAATCTCTATGAAACAATATTAGGGCTAAAGTAATATTACAACATTCCTGTAAGTGATTTAGTTTTGTATTCTGTAATGCATTTTATGGTTTGTGTGCTCCGTTAACTTCTCAGAGAAGTACAAACATTCAATAGCAGAAGTGTTAATTATGTCTCAAAGTTGAACATTTTTTCCTAACATCTTTATTAAATTTCCACGTGACAAAGGCAATCTTACATTTATATAAATGAAATACATACAAAATGAAATCACTTTAGTTGTAAACAGTTTACACCACAGACACCAGTGAAACAACTTTAGTTGTAAACATTACTAATCACTTGTAAACATTGAAGTCATTGGTAGTTAAGCATTATATAGCTCATTCAAATCCTGCTGCTTAAACCTTATTCCTGCTCTGCATATACTTTTCCCACAATTCCCATTTTTTCTATGTAGTTTGCTCATTCAGTTTTCTAAAGATCTCAATTCCAGTTGCTTTATCTCAGTTACTATATTCACTACCTCTAGTAAAGTTGGTCTAGACTTTGATTTCCATTTTCTAGTAATTGCTTTTTGGCAGCCACCATAATTAGACTCAGCAAGGCTTTACTATGTCTAGGGAATTCCGATTCTGTAGCATAACTCAAAAAAATCATCTCCCCAGTCAGTCCAATCCACCCACCCAGTATCTCCAACAGAGCAGCCTGCAGGGAACCCCAAAAGTCTGCTAGCTCATCACACCTCTAAAAAATATGTTCCCAGCTACCTCTTTCTTGTCCATCACACCTCCAGCATTTGCTATCCACTTGAGGAAAAATTCTTTGGAGTCTACTTGGAATATAAAAATACCTATGTAAACATTTCCAGGCAAAAAACCTAAATCTTATAGACTTTGTTGCATATTTGGGAGCTATACATATATCCCCTTTGTCTCTTTGTGAATTGCCTATCCAGTCTCTCTTCCCAATCCTTTCTAAGCTCCTCTGATTGATTCTTGTAATTATCATGCAATATTTTATATGCTTTACTAACTATTCATTTTTTAACAGCAGCTTCTGTTCTACATTCTATTAAAATCCCTACCAGTGCTGGTCTTTCATTTAGGAGCCCCCTATTTCTTTTCCTTTGCCTATATTCTGATATCAATCCTTAATAGGGAAGGGAATCTCTAACTTGCAGTCCAAATACATTTTTGGCCTCTTCCCATTATATTACCTTTCCCTTTCTAGTTATTTGTTCCCAATACCTTGATTCCTTTGCCAGTTTTGTACAGTAAATTCCAGCCCCCTCTTACCTATTATTTGTATCCCTGACCATAGTCAGCCCTATTGGCAAAATCTCTTTTCTCCATTCTCGTACTGGTTTGGTTCTTAGAATACTCCCTGCTATTTTATGAATATAATACTCTATGATTTTAGTTGCTCTCCTTAAGAGTCTACATCCAAAATCCTAATCTCTCCTTATTTCTTGAGCTTCCTCCCTGCATCATCCTCATCCCTTTCCACCTTGAAATTATAGTTTTCTGCCTGCGCTATGTATAAGCGCCTTAACTGTGTTGCTCTAAAATACCCCCTCAAATTAGGTAATCCTTGTCCACCTTGTTCTATTGGTAGAATCAGCTTATCCAACTTGACCCTTGCTGTCTTCCTTTACCAGATAAAATCCTACAACTTTGTAATTGCTGTCCACAGTTTCTTCCCACATATCCTTAGCTGCCACCACAGAGTCATTTCTAATCCATACTCCTAAATACTTTTATCATGTCCCCATAAATATGGATATTGTTGGACCAATTCTTGTGTGGGGGTACATAGTTTACCGGTACTGCCTTTGTTTTAGTTTCATTAATTTTGTATCCTGAGAAGATTTGAAACTGTCTTAAAATGTTCCACAACACTGTGATGTCCCTTTCTGGTTTTGTCATGTATAGAATAATATCATCTGCAAACAGAGCCAGCTTTTCCTGACTACCATACCAATTATATCCTTGAATTTCTGAGTCCCTTATTTTCTTTGCCAGTGGTTCTAAATATAATGCAAACAATAAAGGGGAAAATGGACAACCCTGCCTGGTTCCTCTACTCAAGCAGAAATTATTGGAGAGGATCCCACCCACTTTCATTTGCGCCTCCGATCCCTCATATATTCTTCTAATCAACCTTATAATTGTATCAGGGAAAGCAAATGCTTACATTGCCCTGCTCATGAAGTCCCAGTCTATTCTGTCAAATGCTTTTTCTGCATCAAGACCCACCAATAAAAGTGGTACTTTCTTACATTCTGCTTCCCTCTGTATCATCAGCGTTCTGTTAATATTGTCAGATGTTTGCCTCCCCTCCACAAAACCACACTGATCCATATCTATCAATTTTGGTATCACTTGCCATTCTTTTAGCCATTATAGACATAAACACTTTATAATCATGGTTTACAGTTGAAATTTTTTGAGATTAAATATAACTATGATGACAGATTTGGTTAAGTGTAGAAATAGCACAAATGTGTTACTGTCTGGTAGTAGCTGGTGTGTTAACATCTCTGAGTGCAGGACTGAATGCTTGCTTTTAAAGTTTTTGTTTTCCACTATTTAGCTTTGGTTCTAGAACATGCTATACATTTGACTGTCTTCTCTTTTACTACCTTATATCATTGCCATGTTACCTAATGCATACTGTCCAACTTTGTCATTGCTACTCTGCTAACATATCATTACCTATGGATGCTGTAGAAAAATTGTGATCTTTGCGTAACGATGATAATTTTTCATATAACTTTTATTTTCCGAGAGAAGTCTACAAATCACAAATGAATGGTCCACTTTTCTTATTCATCATATAGTTGCATTCCATGAGAAACTTTTCCAGATATTGTGCAATGTATACAGTAGCAATCCATAGTAGCAGCAGTGTGCTTGTTTCATTTTGCAAATGATGTACTGTTGATAGGACTAATGTCCTTTTCAGAGTAATGCCAAGTAGTGGTCAGCATTATTATGTGTACTCTAACCTACATTCTTCTAGCGTAAATTATATTTCTGTCATTGAATCAATTAAAATAGGGTCTCCTGCTTGGAGTATTTCCCACGCTGTAGAGGTTTCATTGCCTTACACTCCAGACTTTTGTACGGCTGGAGAAAGATAGAACAGAATAGTATTTGTTAATGCTGGATGTGGCATAGCTTTTGGAGTGATGACTAATCACATGGACGAGCAAAGAAATAAAAGGAAAGTTTTAGCAAAGTAAAAAGAAATGAGCTGCTATTGTCAAGGATGTTTTCTGAAGACTGACTTAAATGTAACTACTGCTGCATTTACACTAATGGACTGGTAGCTTTCCACTAGATTGAAATAGTGCCCATTCAGAGATGTGTTTCCCTTGAGACTTGAGTGGAATACACAGATCACTGCAGGCAGTGCTGGTAGCATGTTTGTGTCTCGTCTGTGCTTATGAAATGCTATTAGTGTTGTGGATCTGTCTGTCTATATCAGCTGTATTTTGCTGGTCATACTTGACTGAGCCCATATAAATATTTAACTTTTTCCTTCTTTCTTTAGGCAAAAGCAACAACCATAAAGGAAGCTCTAGCCAAATGGGTGAGTATTTGCATTAAGACATTAAGATTCTTTTATTTTCTTTTTTTTTTTTTTTTTTATAAACTTGTTATTATGTAGTCTGGATGGTGTTTCTGTCCTACAACATTTTATAGGAAACTATGATGCATATTTTGAGTATCTCAGCAGTACCTGGAAGTCCCCTGCTTGACTCCAGACTGTCAAGATACTGCATCTTCATTGCAATTTGTCTTACATTTGTAAACTATAATAAAATTGAAGATTATGTTGCTGTATAATTTAAAGATGTTGTACAACATATTTACTAGACTATATTATGGCTGCTGATAAAGTTAAGTTGAGGCATGTAATGTTTAAATATTTGCTACAAGCGACAGGTAAGGAAAATAAGAATCTAACTCCAATGCAAGTACGTATGCTTGATTTTTCCAAGACATTACTGGGTTAACCTTTAGTATACACTCTATACATAATATCTATAGTCAATAACCTTTATAGAATGTGTAAAACTTTGTTTACAGTAAACACCACCACTACTATGGCATTTAGCTTTTTTAATTGTATAACTCTCTAGATTAGCCAGGTGTCACAAGCTGTTTGTCAGACTTGTTTGTTTTTTCCCTAACAACCCAGCTCAAGCATAACTTGGATCATCAGTGGCTGGGGAACTGAAAATTACCCCTGGTCTGGCACCAGTTTTCTGTAGTAAATAGAGGCAGCCTATACATGCCTGACCACCTATATTCAAGCCTGCATATGCTTCTTAAAATAACTTGATGGAATGAAAACATATGTCAGATACATTTGGGAATCGTGGCTAGGTTTAAAATGCACCGTGTCATTAGCCTAGTAATCTACTATGAAGCTGTTACGACACAGATGAAAGGTGTGCAACAACTATTTACAGATGTTTTGTTGACATATTGATGCAATAAAATATTTTTGTAAATATTTCTAGCCGAATAGCAGAACCTATGCATCTGTGGTTTCAAGATGCATATCAGTAGACTTTTTTTGTTTTGATTATTCTGTCATAAATAATTTAAGGTGTTGACCTAGATGTTTAACATTAAATTACTGCTGCAGTAGTCCTAAGTTATTTGGGTTATATCCTGTCCAGGATATGACCACTGGAATGCTTCCAAAGTTTCACGGTACCTTCCATGCACCCTAACTGCCAGGGGCTTGAACAGAGGCAGATAAAAAGGCATTTTGGATGTTTTTCTTTAGTGGTTTTTCCACAAGCTAAAGATTCTGTGGAAAATGTTACTGCAGATTTCCCTCTAGAAGAACTTTCTTTTTCTGTGACTTTAGATGAAATGAAAGGAATTTCAGTGGATATAGAATGAAATCCATATTTCTCAGCAAAAGTATTATGATTTGTTGCAACCAGATATTCCACAGACTGTAGCTCTCCCTTCTGCTTTACTAGCTTTAGAGGATGTTTTTTTAACAGCTTGCAGTTTGCCTGGCAGTGAGCATCCTGCTTTTAAAAAGTCTTATAGGTTGTACAGTTTCCCACACTCATAAATGTATGTTTTCTAATCCTAAAGCTGACTCTACCATTATTTTCTTTATCTAAAACTTCTGCAGATACGGTCTCCAAAGATGCTCCTACAAGATCAGTTATGAGAATATTTGATTGGTTACATTCTCAAATCTTACCAAAAGATGTTAAAATTTAGCTTTTGAATTATCCCCTTGAAAATGATGATCTGTTTGGCTATTATGCTGCTGAGGTTCTTAAAAGATTTGATAAAAATCGGGAAATTGATTCAAGGGGTGACCCAAATTTTCCAACCCTCCTTTTGTAAGCTTAATAAAACCTTTCTAATGGAGCACCTTTTTTCAAAAAGCAATTTAAGCAGCGATGTGCTAAGAACCATAATTTTAAAAAGCAAGGGCAAGCAGGCACTAAAAAGAAAGGGGAAGCATCCCATTATCAATGGCAAGTCCAAAAAGTCAGAATGACTGTTTGCCTGTCCAAGATCCCCCTACCCACCCTGGTAAGCAAATTCTCAGTCTGCATCTTCTCCAGTGGCATCAGATTATTTCAGACAAATGGGTTCTAAAATCATCCAACAGGGGTACAGATGACAGTGGGACTCCCTTCCTCCTTTTCAGGATATTTGTCCTCATCCTGTAAACCAAACATCCTGTTTGCTCCTGTTTTGGAGCAAATGTTGTCCCAGAGTGACACAGAGCTAATTATTTCAGTTCAATGGACAAAGATTTTTTATTTTAAGGATTTTTCTGGTACCAAAGAGAGGACTTGGAGACCAGTCCTACATATCACCTTTCTCAATCTTTTGTCACTGTCACAAAGTTCAAAATGTTATCCCTCCAAACCTTGTTACCTATTATTCCTTTACTTAGTTTCATGGTAAAGTTAGACTTAAGAGATGCTTGGCATCACATTCCAATTGGCAAAGATTTCAAATGTTTTTCAAGATTTTCTGTATTTTGTTTACACTGTTTTCTGCCTTACCCTTTGGTCTAACTGCTGCACAAATGGTATTTACAAAGTGTATGGCTCCAGTAATGGCTTACTGCAGACTTCAAGGCATTCACATCTTACCATATTTGTATGATTGTCTTAATATTTGCAGACTTTTTCCAACTGTCAAGATTCTTTGACAGGTGTCATGAAACTCTTGCTTAGTCTGGAGTTTCAAATGAACTTACAAAAATCTTGTCTCACCCCTTCACACTGGGATCGCTTCTGGATATTTCCCTAGGAAGAGTCTTTCTTCCTCTAGTCAGAGTAGAACTGTACAAAGAAATCTTCCTGAGCTTTTTCAACCAATGTTTGGTATCTGTCAAGAGTTTTTCATGGTTTCTATGATTACTATGATTCCCTTGTCCAGACTTCACATGAGAACATTTCAATGGTACCTCAAATCAGTCTGGTTTCTGCATCAACAGCCTTTATCTTTTCAGATTCCAGTGCTGGATTTTCTGAGAAGGGAGGTATTGTGTTTGGTGGATCGGTTCTCTCTCAACCCAGGTCTCCCCTTCTCTTAAGTTTGTTACAATAGATGCTTTGGACTTTACTTGGTGGTTGGGGGGGGGGGGTGCTGTATTGAAAGGGATGATAGTGCAAAATCTGTGGAACAAGTAGGACAAATAAAACTCATCAGTGTCAAAATGACACTGGCAATAATTAAGCAAAGCTTTGAAAGCTTTAAGTCATCTCTGATCTCAGAACCTCTTCAAGTTATCCCAGACAATTCCAAAGTAATGTGGTATATAAACAGACAAGAGGATACCAGATCTTACCATTTTTGTAGACCTACTGTGATGGCCTGGAAGATGGCAACTCAGCTCAGTTTGACACATCAGATGGCATACATTCTGCTAGAGCAAAATATTGTTGTATATAAGTTGAGCAGGATCAGGACAGACCCTCACAAATGGAAATTACAGCCAGGGGTCTTCAGGAATTGCTCCAGCTGTGGGAAACTCATCAAATACATCTGTTTGCCTCTTTTTAAAATGGACACCAAGAAATTCTGCTCTAGGATTCCTTGAAAACAGACCGGGAAGACAGAGGACTTTTCATTCCCATGGAATGTTCCTGAATGTTTTTCCATGCTTTGCAGTTATAACAAGGGATATTCTAAAGATCCAGAAAGATTCTTCAAAGCTGGTGGTCATGGCTCTCTTTTGGCCCATACAACAATTGTTCTCCCTTCTTTAGAAATTAGCCAAAGGCAGTTACCACAAGCTTTACCCACATACTGGATTCACTGTCACAAGACACGGGCTGTTTTATATACCCCAACTTGAATGCCATCATTTGACTGCCTAGATGATAGAGTTTTGATACTCTTCAGGTGTCAAAGAAGACTAAAAAGTACTGCTGCTAGAAAAATCATATATGTGCAGGTGGAAGAAATTTTCTACTTGGAGCCCTGCTCAGAACCAGTACCCATTAAAGGCCTGGATGACTCTGGTTCAAGAGTCATCATCATCATCATCAACCCCCTTTTTTGCATTTTCTATTTGGGGTCAGGATGTTATGTCAACTGTTGCCATCTCTCTTGATTCAGAGCCACTCTCCTACCTTCTTTGACATTCATGCCTGACTGTCACAGGTCTTCTCTCACACAATCCGTTCATCTCCTTGCTGGATACCCTTGTTTCCTCTTGCCTTCTTCCTGTCTGTCCCAAATCATCTTATCCAGATTGTCTTCTGCTTTTCTGCACATGTACCCATACCATCATAATCTTCTCTTTGATCTTCTCTGCCGCTGGAACAACTTCGGCTTCTGCGCTGATGCCCTCATTTCTTCATCTGTCTGACAGTGTGCATCTTACCACCAGTCTCAGGCTTTCACGTCCATCACCTCTAACTTCCTCAGCTGCTCTGACTTTACTGCCTGGGTTTCTGTACCATACAGTAGTACTGGACCCACCACTGTTTGGTGCACCTTATTTTTCAACTTCTTTGGCATTCTTCTGTCATACACTATCCCTGACATTCTGTGCCAGTTGTCTGCAGCTCTTATAATTCTAGGTTTGATCTTCTAATTCAGACTTTCCTTCTCCTCAACCACCACTCCCAGATACTTGGATCTGTTAACGTGTTCTACTATTTTCCCTTGTATCTCAATTCTCAGCTTCTTCTGATTTCCCCCATTTACTGCCATTGCAACTGTCTTATCTGTATTAAGTTGTTTTGCATTCCATTCTTATTCTTTGCTAAAATTCTTTCTCAGAGTCTGCCTATAATGTCACATTGTCTGCATATGGCAACTTTGTTAATCTGTTTGCTGATGTAGTCCATCATCAGTATGAATAGCAATGGGCACAGAGATGAACCCTGATGCACACCCACTTCCACTGAGAATGTGTCATTGGGTCCTTGTACATAGCCTGCACTAATTCTGCCAGTGTTTCTGGGACTTTGAACCACCACAGGACTGCCCAAATCAGCTTTTCTAGGACTTTGTCAAATGCTTTCTCCAAGTCTAGGAATGCCCAGATGGACTCTCTCCTCATCTCTAGCTTCATCTCAACTACCTGTCTCACTGCAAACATCAGTTCAGTTATGCTGCATCCTGATCTGAATCCAAACTGTTCAACTCCCATCTTACTTTCTACTGCACTGTTTTTTCATTTATCAATCACCCTCTCCAGACCTTTCATGCAGTGTGACAGGAGTTTGATACCGTTGCACTGCTCACAGTTGTGGATACTTCCTTTGCTCTTTTATACTGACATTAGTGTCTTTATTGTCCAGTCATCTGGAATATGTCTTTCTCTCCATACTGCTATGAGTACCCACATGAGCCATTTCACCCCATCTCACACAACATCCTGATCATGTCTACTGTGACCTCATTTGAGCCTGTTGATTTCCTTGACTTTTCATTTTCCTCTGTGCTTTTCTTACTTCTTTTAAGGTGAGCGTCTCCTCTTCTTTCATCATAGGCTGTGTATGAGGCAGTACAACTTCTGTGGTGCCAACCACTGCTACCAATATTTGATGGCCACCAATATGTGACTTCCCCATGCTGGGCCAGTAATCAGGGATCCTGAATCTTCACCACTGACACTGGAGAGGGACGTGCACTTGGAATACAAATGGATACGCTCAGTATTTCCAGATGCTGATGTCTCTGCATCAAGTACCCTTTCTCTTAAGAGCACACAGGGAATACACGGAGCCCAGAATCTGGATGTCTCTATATATCTGTCTTCCTCCAGGTCCCCAGTAAGACTCCCACTGGTACAGCTGTAGGGTTAGGTCTTCAGCCGAGTGTCCAAGCCAAGTCCTCCGGCACTCTTTTTGCAAACCCAGTGCTTTGTGTCCCTGTCCCAAGTAGCTGACACACACACTCTCTTTAAGATTTAATTACACACACACACACACACACACACACACACCTATGGGAAAGTCTGGCACAGATTACCGCTCTACCAGCTTTGCCCTGACTATAAGGTAGATTTATTGCCACCAGTCAGTTACTATAAGGCTCTTACAAAGGGTATCCAATTATATGGTGCAATAGTAATACTAATACAAATGATAGTAGTTGACCAATACAGCTAGGCTTTCTGGAGTGGCCCACACAGTGTCATCAAATAAATATAAGTACTCTCAAAAGTTAGATACTTTGTACAAGGACCAGCCACAATAAAAGTTTTAAATATATTTAGTAATAAATGATAAAAGAACATGAAAATTTTGAAGATATTCACAGTAAACCACAGAGTTCGGACCACAGGAAATATTGAAAAGAACACTGCTGGACAGACTCAGACAAGTAAAGGAAAACAATATCTAAACTAACCTTCACTATATTCCTGACTGATCTAAAAGAATTGCTGTTCCCTAGTGAAGTTACTTACTACCACAAGCCAAGATGCTCTGGGTGAGGGTCTTTCTGGTCAGGCTCGCTCCCAAACATAATAGTCAATACTTTGAGATTTCTCTTTTTAATATCTTAAATATAGTTTCCAAGAGGGCTGGCAGAATTACCTCATCTGGTCACCTGACTCTAGGTTCTCACAGTATTCCCCTTTGAAACTGAGACAGGAATTTAGCATAGACTGCCACAATACACATCTAAATAATTATGACAGTGCCTGGGTCTTACCCTCTTTTTACTGAGCTAATGAACAAAGGCTTTTTCCCAGACCTAGCGTCTCTGGTCCTGTTCAACACTGTGGGGTGCTGTTTTAATGGTTTTAACAGCTAATTTACATTTCCCTTATTTTTCTTAAAGTAAGTCAGCTGGTTAACCTGTACTGCACCAGTCCTCTATTAAAACATATACATTTAATTCAGTTACAATAATACCTATAAATTTCTTTTCATTCTAGCAGAGTGCACTGTTGATACATTTTATCATAAGCAAAGCTCAGAAATAAATTTTCAGCACAAGCATTTGTACAAATTAGTTTGATATACAAATGACGTACAGTTTTAATACATTTGTAACACAAGCATCGTGTATAAATCAGTTTAATATTCAAAGGACATATCATTCTTTACAAAACTTCAGCTGGCTATGCTGGCACTTGCCGATATCATCACATAACTCCTCCCCTCAAAGACTAAAGCTAGTTTTTCAAGTGACTTTTGAGAAATGTGGCTCGAGAGAAATATGCCTAGCTGGGAATATGCTACCCCATTCCCTGACTTGAGAGCCCATCTTCATTGACCCGACTATGGTGTTTTACTGTCATGTCATATGCCTGCAATCCGAAGCACCACCTTAATAACTTGGCATTTTGCTGGGTAGCTCTATGTAGCCATGTTAAGGGATTGTGGTCTGTAACTACAGTGAATTTCCTTCCATACAGATAAGGCTGAAGTTTCTGCAGTGCCCATACTATAGCTAGTCATTCCTTTTCTACAGCTGTATAACATTCTTCCCTAGGTTGGAGTCTATGTTTGAGATTATACCACTGGGTGCTGTTCTCTGAGGAAACCTGGCTAAGTACAGTCTCTACCACATGGTTTGAAGCATCCACCTGCAAAAGAAATTATTTCCTGTAATCTGGACTGACTAACACAGGGGGTCCTCCCAAAGCTCCTTTAAGCTTCTGGAAGGCCTGCTAACATGCTGAGGTCCACACTACCTCATCTGGGCCTCTCTTTTTTTCTTGTCAATTCCATGAGGGGAGTAGCTATGGTACTATAATTGAGGACAAACTTTCTATAGTACCCCGCTGTCCCTAAGAATGCACTCACCTACCTTTTGGTAACAGGGCCAGGGCATGGCTGAATGGCTTCCACTTTGGCATGTTCTGGCCTGATCTCCCAACTCCCCATTCAATATCCCAGGTAGGAGACCTCTGCCATACCCACCTGACACTTACTAGTCTTAATGGTCAACCCTGCCCTCTGCAGTATGTCCAGCACTTCCCTGATATGCTGAAGGTGCTCTTGCCAAGAATGGCTGTAGATGGCAATATCATCCAGGTAAGAAGGGTATAATCTCCTGCTCCTGCTAGGATATGATGTACCAGCCTCCAAAAAGTTGCTGGGGCATTTTTTATCCCAAAGGGTATCTTTATGAACTCATACAAGCCGAAAGGAGTCACAGAGGCTGACCTCTCTCTCTAGCATTGGGAGTTGAGGGCACCTGCCAGCAGCCCTTGGTAAGATCAGTAGTGATCAGGTACTTAGCCCCTCTCAGATGCTCTAGGGCTTCATCTGTCTTAGGCATGGGGTAAGCATCTTGCTCAGTGTGAGTATTTGGATTCCTGTAATCCACACAGAACTTGGTGCTGCCATCCTTCTTTGGTACCAGCACCACTGAGGAGGGCCGGGGACTGCTGGATTACTGGATTATGCCCAGTTCCAACATCTCCTGTATCTCCTTCCACAGAGTCTGTCTGACTCATTCAGGCACCCTGTAAAAGGGGCCTGCTTTATAGGTCTTTGGGGCCCTACATCCACATAGTGCTGCACCAGGTGGGTACACCCTGGTTTCCCAGTGAACATGTCCCCAGACTCCTGTAACACTGCTCTGATTTCTCTGATCTGGGTAGGGGATAGCCTCTGGGACATTGTTACATCTTCCACTGAGGTGTCAGTTCAAGCCTCACTGAGGAGATCAGTCACCAGATCTTCCTCAGACTCCTCCTGCCATCCACTGCAAATACTCAGCACAAGGACCTCCCTATCATGGTAAGGTTTCATCATGTTAACATGGTGCAGTTTGTACCCCTGCCTCCTGCCAAGCAGTTCTACCATGTAGTTAACATCACTGACCTTCCTTACCACCTTGTAGGGTCCCTACCAAGCTGTCTGCAGCTTGTTGTGTCTGACAGGAATGAGAACCGTTACCTGCTGCCCTACAGCATACTTTCTAGCTCGAGCATCCCTGTCCTACCAGGCCTTTTTCTGTTGTTGGGCTTCTGCCAGGTTCTCCTGGGCCAAGCCCATGAGTTCCATGAGCCTTGTCCTGAGGTTTAGGACATATGCCACAATGGACTCCTTGTGGGATTCACACTCGCCCTACCACTCATCTTGAATCAGATTTAAAGGTCCCTTCACCCTATGCCCATACAGCAACTCAAAGGGTAAAAAACTTGTGGATTCCTGGGGAACCTCTCTGTAAGCAAACAGATGGGGCAAATATTTGTCCCAGTCCCTCTTAAACTGTTCTGCAAATGTCTGTAGCATGGACTTGAGTGTACAGTTTAACCTCTCAACAAGACCATTAGTCTAGGGATGGTAGGGGGTGGTCTTTAGGTGCTTCACCCGGCAGTACTTCCACAGACAAGCCAGCATGTCTGAAGTGAAATTGGCACCTCTGTCAGTTAGTATTTCTTTTTGGAAAACCTACCCTTCTGAAAATATCTTAACTGGACAGCTTGATATGTCTTGATAAACTATGCAGCAAACAAGATATGAAGAGATGAGGAGAGGGGCACTATGGGTAAGACTTAGCTCGGGAGTTTTTTGACTGCCACCTTTTCTGCCTCAATGGAGGATAGAGCCACCACCTCAGGATATCTGGTAGCATAATCTACTACCACTAGGATATACTTTTTCCCTGTGGAACTTGGGGGCCCCACAATATCTATAGCTACCCTCTGAAATGGCTCCTAAGCCACAGGCAAAGGCATCAAGGCAGCTTTCATCTTGTCTCCTGCCTTGCCTACCTTTTGGCACTGCTCACAGGTCCTGCAGTACCCTGTTACATTTCTAGAAATCCCAGGCCAATAAAAGTTTGGCATAATGCATCTCTTTTTACGTTTTATGCCCATAAGACCTGCAAAGAGAAGATCATGGGGTGTGGCTAGAAGTGCCAGATGGTAGGCTCTGGGCACTACCAACTGCTGTATTCTGTCACCCTCTAACCCTTCCTCAGGGGTCCACTCTTTGTACAGTAACCCTTTGTCCCAGTGTACAGATTCCCCCTTCCCTTGAGAATCGGGTGCCTCACTGGCTACCTCCCTCAGGCCTTGTAATGTAGGGTCTGAGAGCTGATCCTGTCTCAACTCTCTCTTTGTAGCCTTTCCCAGCTCCCCTTCCACAGGAAGTCTGGTATTCTCTGACAGCAGTGCCTCACTGTCAGTCTGCGTACTACTATTCACCTCTGCCCTTGCAGTCACTCTGTCCAAGGGAACATCAATACCCACAAGCAGCTGTGGCTCAGTTTCAGTGTCACTACTACAGGATAGCTCCCTCCCTGAAGTAACCACCCCACCAGTCCTGGCTGCAAGTGTGCAGTCTGTCTGGGTCCCCCCCCCCCCCCAGGCTACCAGACCCACATGCTTCTCTCCAAGCCTGACTGCATGTAACTGCATGTATACAGGGTACTGCATTATCAAAATAATTCCCTATCAAGACATCTGCAGGGATAGCCTCAAACGCACCTACTTGCTGGCTTCCTTTTCCACCCTCCCAGTCAAGGTGAACCCTAGCCAAAAGTATTTGGAATGGGGTCCCTCCTAAAACTCTGACTAGAGTAGACTGCCCAAGCAAGTAGTGCTCCTCTTTAACCATTGCATGCTTCACAATGGTTAGGTCAGAGGCTGTGTCTCTCCTTAGCAGTGGCCTGTATCCCATCCACTAAAATAGGATATAACCTCTTGCAGTAGTTTGGTACCCTTGTTGTCTCAAGACAGCTTACTGCTGGCATTCTGTCATCCCCACTTACTGGCTCCCCCACCTTTTGTTCCCCAACTTGCCTCTGTGGACATCTATATGCTACATGGCCCCACTGGTTGCATTTAAAACATGTAACCCTTAGTCCTGGACATGTTCCTGGACTAGTGGCTTCCTCTGCTACTGACAGACTCTGTTGGGGCAGTCTGGGGTGCCCACCATGGGTTCCCTTAGACCCATGATCAGCACTGGACATCCCTTTCCCGTGCAGTGATGCCCTGCTTGCTAGGTATAGGTCTCTTTTTTCCCCAACTCATCTGCAGTACTGTATTGTCTATCAGCTAACCAGATTCTCATGTCCTCAGGCAAAGTGCTAAGGGCTTGTTCCCTCACCAAATGGTCTGCCTGTCCTTCAAAAGTGTTGACCTGACATCCAGTCACCCACCTATGAAAATAAGTGCTTAGTTCAGCAATATATTCAGGCGCTCATTCATCTGCCTTGCATCTGTGCTCATAAATCATTTTCCTGTATGCTTTAGGTGTTAGCTTAAAGCATTCTAACAGACAGACCTAATGTTGTTAATCTTCATTCATTCATGACTGATGGGTCTCGGTTCCGTCCTCTGAACCAACTCTGCTGATTATAACAAACTCGCGTCAGTCAAAAAAACTCCCAAGCTAAGTCTTACCCATAGTGCCCCTCTCCTCATCTCTTCATATCTTGTTTGCTGCATAGTTTATCAAGACATATCAAGCTGTCCAGCTAAGTAGTTATATTTTTCTATTTTCTTCAATAATTTTTTTTATTTGTCTCTCTCAAGTCTTTTTCCTGTAGTAGTCGTTGATAGTCGCTTACCCTTTTATATCTCCAATAGTTGTTTTTTCTCCTTTTTTCATACCAATTTGGCATTTCTTCATACCATTGGTGGTACAGCCCCTCCTTTACCCCTGTGGTAAATATACCATCATTGGTATTTCCCCCTCATTTCCCTTTTTCTTCGTCACTTACCTTAAAAAAAAAAAAAAAAAAAAAAGGTTAAAAGTAGTAGAGAAGAAATTTTAGTTTTCCTCCCTTGACTGTGTGTTTCTATATTTCTCCTTATTGTACAGCTTTATCTTAACTGATTTGTGCTGTTGTGATTTAAATTTGGTTTGTGATAATGTCCGATAAGAAGGGCACTACAGGATTTAAGCAGTGAGATAAATGTACCAGAAAGATGCCCAATTCTGATGGGCATCTTTCTTGTGTCTATTGTCTGAGAGTTTCCCATCTCCAGATTCAACCTCCTTGTGAGCTATGTAAAGGATTCAGCTCTCATACATTAGCAGAGAGTAAAAATAAATTAATATTAAAAGAACTGCTAAAACCTCCGTTCTCGGTGGCTTTATCTGAGGCGGAGGTTTCAACACCTCCAAAGAGAGACATAAAAAAAAAGAAGTCATTCGGTCCCAACTTCTCCCAGTTCTCAGAAACCAAAGCCAGGAACCAAAGCCTTCCAAGACACATACTGAACCTAAGACTAAACACTCCAAACTGTCAGTACCGACACTCTCGGCACTAAAGCCTTAAACTCTTTCTATGGTGCCGACAACAACTTATTTTATGGAACCGACAACCTTAACTTCTACCATGGTGCCAACTATTTCTTTGGTACCAGACACCTGTTTGGCACCAAAAATAGTGTCTCCCTCTAAACTGGTTAGTCCCTCCCCATCATAATATTCGGATCCTTTGACCTTGGTGCTGAAAGGTGAAGTTGTAGCCAGGACAAGGTACGCCCCATACATTGACCCCTTTTTTGGACAACAACTCAGCCCATTCCTTGAACTGCCAGAGTCCCCGTCGGGGTTATCCACCCGTTTGACCAGGTGTCTTTCAGAGCTAGACATAGTGAAGCCAGTTAGTTGATCAGCTCCTCACAGCCAGAGGCATCGCAACCCCAACCAGCACCTCCCTCCCACCCGGAGCTGGGGGGTTTTCTCCACAGACTCCCAACATACATTCCTCCTTCAACCTCACCACAGGTCTTTGATTCCTCTGTACCAACGCTGATCCCAGTGCCAACTCCTTTGGTTCCAGTGGTACACCTTTCCACAGTTCTGGAGCCTATCCTGTGGACCATGGCTCATTCAGAGCAAATCCATTCTAGAGACCATGACTGGCCTGTCAGCATCACGATCCCTAGTTTGGCATCAATTTTTTTTTTTTTATGGCACCATCTACAGTTCTGGTTGTTTCGACAGCTGCAAGTCCTCTCATGGCTCCAATCCTGGAGGTGGGCTTGGCAGAGCAGGGTGTGACCCCGGTTCCGAGGTTATCCTTCTCTGTTCCAGGCTCCCATCCCTCTTCAGGTGGGCCTGCCTTCCAGGTTATGGAAAGGGCCCTCGCTTCCGCAAGCATGCAGTTGGCCCCTTCAGCACCAGTTCTGATGCACATATTTCCTCTGGTATGCAACTGACACAGCCCACTACATTGGGGGACATTGGGAACAGGAGCAGCAAGACACTCTACTGCAGGGCACCCACTCTTTAGAGTTCTCTTCAGATGGTCCCCCTGTAGAGCCACCCCACAAGAGAACGTGCAAGAGGAAGCATGTTGATTCCCCTGAGGAATCCCTCACTGAGGACACAGGTTACGATGAGGGAGAAGGGTCCCCACAGTCACCCCCTGAGGATGTCTCATTTGGATACATACTGGACATTCTGAAACAGGGGTGACTGGAAGCCCATCGACCCTTCTACTGAGGAATCTGTATTTTTTCAGGCTTTCCATGCTCAACCCTCTACTTTCTGGGTGGCCCCACCTACTGATGAGCTAGTTAAGCTCGTCATGCAGCACGCTTGGAAGGCCCCTGACACCATTGAGCCAATTCTCTGGAGGCCTGATAAAATTCTCTCCCCTCCACAGGATCACCCAAATTGGTCCAAAGGCTTGGCAGTAGATTCTATGATGGTGGCGGCCACTAGGAAAGAACTTGATGAAGAAAGTTTAACTGTCCATCCTCCAAACAGGGAGTCCCAGATGATTGACAGATTAGGGAAATGGGTTTATGCTTCAGCACCTTTGCTATCTGGTCGTTAACCTATCTGGCACATTTTACCCATCTTCAGAGGGACCTAATTACAGACGTTTCAGGCACCTCGGCAGGAGCATTGTCTGATGAAGTACATGACAAAATTGCCTCTCAGCGTGCCATCCTAGAGTCCATTTCTAACATCTCCATGTGGTTGATTTCCCATACAACTGAGAGGGCAGCCAGAGCAGTGGGTTTAGGCGCTGTTATGAGACATCACGTCTGGATGCGCTTGTGCGACTTTGCAGACCCCTTCAAGTCTTCCTTCACTGCTCCTGTTGATGAGTCTTCCTTGTTTGGCCCAAAAGTTAGACACTTTAGCCAGGTGTGAGAAAGACAGAAAGATCCTGTCTGCCATGGGTGTATGCTTTTCTCTGCCATGGGTGTATGCTTTTCCGCCCCTCAATGATCCTATACCAGGAATCAGAGAGGTGGGAAGATGTGGTTCAAAAAGTCCTACAGGCATTTTTGTGACACACGTGGTGAGTTCTCTTCATGGGGCAGAGGGGGGAACTCCTTGGGAAGGCACCCCTTCCGTGGCAGAGGGGCCTGCAAAACCAGGGCTCCAGGGATTCCTTCTCTGGGCAGCCCTGTTAGTGCTTCTGAAGAATGGCCCGATTGCTTACTTCTTGAATCAGTCGAGGGAAGATTCTCTCTGCACCCCTTGGCTCAGCAATCAATAGCTTCAGATTTCTGGGTGCAGACATTAATGACAAGAGGTTACCATATTCCCTTTGACCTTTAGCCAAAGCCACTAAGGCGAATACTCCACAGTCCACCCGGTCAGAGGGATGTGGCAACACAAGAACTTCTAAAGCTGCTTGAAAAAAAGAGTCATCCAAACAGTCCCGCCAAACCAAATAGGATCTGGATTTTACTCAAGATTCTGTTTAGTGTCAAAAAAGACAGGAGCCTGGAGGTCAGTTTTGGATCCCAGCATCTTGAACAATTTCGGCAGACAAAAAAAATTCTGGATGGTCATGGTTCAGTCTAGCCTTCCATTACTAAAAAAAGATGATTGGATGTGCTCCATAGACCTTCAGGATGCATATTACCACATAAAAATGGACAAATGATAAAGAAGGCATCTCCATTTCCAGCTGGGAGCCAATCACTATCAGTTTTGAGTATTGCCCTTTAGTTTCACCACAGCCCCCAGGTTGTTCACCAAATGCATGGCAGTAGTAACATCTCACTTGAGAATGCAAGGATTCCGAGTGTTTCCATATTTAAGTCAAAGCTAGTACCAGTTCAAAGGTTAGAATTCATCGGGGCAATGTTCAACACAAAATTCTGCTAGTTTCTGTACCTCATCACAGGTTACAAAGGTTGAGATCTCAACTACAAGCAATACTCTCTCGAGACCTAGTTCCAGCTCGATTGGTCTTACAACTTCTGGGTTTGATGGCAGCAACTATCCCTCTGGTCCCACTTATGAGATTCCATATGAGGCTGCTTCAATGGCTCCTTGCCTCTCAGGGGTCTAGAATGATGCACCGAATGTCTTACCCAATACTTATAACAAACCGTTGCAGACAATATCTGATTTGGTGGATGAAGCCAGAAGACGAGTTATGGAGTCACCCCCCCCCCTCAACCTGAAGCCATAGTAACCATGGACGCCTCCCTGATAGGGTGGGGGGGGCATTTTCAGGGAAGAACCATCCAAGGTACTTGGTCCCCCTTAGAGGCCAATTTGCATATCAATGTCCTAGAACTAAGGGTGGTGCTTCGAACATTGCAAGCATTCCAAGCATTCCAAGCCACCCTTCCTTCAGAGACAGTTGCTATCTAGACAGACAGTATGTCAGTGGTCTGGTACATCAACAAGCAAGGAGGAACCAGATCCTACCCATTGTCAGGAAGCACTGAGAGTGTGGCAGTGGGCGATAACTTCCAACTGCTTTCTGATAGCAATGCACATTCCCAGGAATTTCAATGTGATTGCGGATAAACCTAAGCAGAAACATTCTGATGCCTCATGACTGGTCTCTCAATCCTGTTATAGTGAAGCAAATCTTTCATCGTTGGGTCCAGCCTTGCTGTGATCTCTTTGCCTCTCCCTCAAACCACAAATGCAACAGCTACCTTGCCATGAACACTCCTCAGTGGGAGTCACCGAGAGATGCTCTGATACATGATTGGCCCACAGGACTGCTTTATGCCTTTCCTCTCTTTCCCCTGATTCCACAGTTCTTAAAAAAAGCGCAACAGTTGAGAAGCAAAGTAATCCTCATCGCACCCTATTGGCCCCATCAAGTCTGGTCCCGCTTCCTGTGGCCTCACCTAGTTCACCGTCCGTGGATGCTGGATCCAACCCCAAGACTGTCATCCACAGGGGCTGGTTCATCCCGACTTACTGAATCGCAAACTTGACTGCTTGGTTTCTCCACTTCCAGTAATTGCCAGGCAGACTAATCCATCTTCCCTAGTACAAAAGATACTTCTGGCTTCCCACAAACCATCTGCCAGAAAACTTTATCGTAGTAAATGGGATAGATTTGTGATCTGGGCTAAAGAACAAAGACTAGACTCCTTCTCACCTCTGATTCATAAGGTCTTAGAATACTTGTCAACTCTACTCCAATCAGAAGCCTCAGCCTCCACTATTAGAGTCCATTTAGCAGCGATTTTCATTATGGCCTTAATGGTTTTTCTTTGATGTCCCACCATCTTTGCAAGACCTTCCTAAAGTAGTCATGCATTTAAGCCCACCTTTTAAAGATCCTATTGAACCTTGGAATTTGACACTAGTCTTACAAACCTTAACTTGTCAACCCATTGAGCCATCAGCCTAGTGTGATATAAAGTTTTTTCTCTTGGAACACCTTATTCCTGGTAGCCATCACCTCAGCCAGGAGGATATCAGAGTTACAAGCCTTGTGCGTAAATCACCCATACATAATTTTCCAGAGAGAGTATCGCTTTGGACTAACCCTTCCTTTCTACTAAAAGTTATCTCAGATTTAAATCTCAACCAGTCCATTGATTTACCAGTTTTCCTCCCAAATTTTTCCAACAAAGGAGAATACTATTTGCATTTGCTAGACATACATAGACAACTACATTTTTACCTAAACAGAACTAAATCATTCAGAAAATCGGACCAACTATTCCACTCCTTCTAAGGTCCAAGATTGGGCAAGCCAGTTTCCAAAGTCACTTTACCAAAGTGGTTGAGAGATTGCATTACCTTTGTTTATCAACAGAACAAAATCACTGTTCCAGCTAAAGTTAAGGCTCACTCTGCCAGATCAGTATCTACCTCTGTGGCCTTTCATTCGAGAACCTCTATGGATGACATTTGTGCAGCACCCCCTTTGGGCTATACCTCCTACCTCTATTACTCATTACAAATTGGATATGGTCTCCAGGGGAAGAGCATCTTTTGGCTCAATGATGCTCAGGAATATCTTTCCATATGGCCTCCCAGGACATAAAGTAGCTAGGGACTCTGTTCCATCAGTCATGAATGAAGATTAACAACATTTTATTTATTATTTATGTATTAACATTTGTTAACTGGGTTAGTCCAGCTCGTCTAGTAGCCCTTTTCAGTAGAGACCCGAGGAGAAAATCTCCAGTTATAAACAATTTACAGTATGTTGAGATTTAACAATACAAGAATAATATACAAGTCAAAATAAACCAAGAATATAACAGTCCACAGCACACAGGATCCGAGGCCAAATAATCCAACAGCAGGCAATAAAATCAAATTTCTTTTAATTCCAAAAACAGCACACGTAGTCAGTTCTAAATAGAACAGCAACACAGATAAGCCAAGCGCTTTTACCCAGTATATTACTAGGCTTTCTCAAAGCAACAAACAGAGCTATCCATTACACATCAGTTTTAAATAACTAGTAAAATTAAATGGTAACTCCACCCATCAATTAGAAGTTAATACCTTTGATAGTGTTGTGTTAAAAACATAGTACAAAGAGAAACAGTTTCTCAAGTTGAATATATATGTTTGTGTAAGAAATACTTCTTAATATAGTCAATAATTGTAATAATACCCTGCAAAGTGCCTTGTCAGTGCAAAATTCATAAAAGTACATCATAAATTAAAAAAAAAATTAAAATTTGAAATAATTAATTATTGTTACAAGTTGGAATTAAAATTAAATCACATTTCTTATTCCAAAAACTAAAATAGATAGATAAATGATAAATAAGTCAAACTTTTTACAGTGACATTGTAAAAAATAGGGAGCTTTCTGACTAATGTCACAACACTACCTAATAACAACAACAACAAGAAGAACAACAAGAAGGTGAAAGAAGAACAAGTGAACCTATACAAAATTAAACTAAATAGTTACATATTATAACCATGCTCTTCTCATTTTTAGAATGCTGTTAATATTTAAGCCCTCATTCATTCCAGGAGGGGTGCAGGCATCCAATTTCAACTGCCAGAACAGTTCTCGAGTCTCCAATTTGGCCTCCCAGTTGCCCCCTCGTGGGTCTGGCACCACCTGCTCCAACACCAAAAATTTAAGGTTCATGCCTTCACATGTCTGGGAGTGTTTGTAAAAGGCATTGGTGTCCTTACATTTAGTGATATCATATTGGTGCTCGTATACCCTTCTCCTAAGCTGTCTCTCGGTTTTACCAACGTAAAACCCAGAACAGAAAGTACAGATACCCAGGTACACCATCCCTTTAGTTGCACAGTTAAAATGTTGATGAAACTTGTACTTAAACCTTCTTGAGGGAATTGTGATGGTGTCTTGGTCAAGCATATATTGACATTGTTTACATTGACCGCATTTTAAAGTGCCAGGCCTCTGATTGTTTATGTCATAACTCATATTTTTTCTCCCCTCAAACAGATCTTTCAAATTTCTACCTCTTTTTCTGATAAAGCTAGGCATCAGGGGAAAAAAATTGTTTAAGATCAACATTAGTAGATACTATGGGCCAGTATTTTGTAATAATGTTTTCCAAATCATGTGAGCTGGAAGAAAAGGTGTATGAAAAACTCTCCTTAAACTTGTCATTCTTCTTTTTTACCGATTCTTCCACCAAAGGTACACCAGTGCCCAACAGGGGGTGAAAGACTGTTTCTCTTTTGCCAGTAACCTCCAAAATCAATTGATTTATCAGTTCTACTGGGTAGGCCTTTTCCAAAAAGAGTTCGTGCAAGACCTTAGTCTCTTGCTCATAGTATTCCAAAGTACTACACATTCTGGAGGCCCTGATCAACTGTCCCTTAACAATACCCCTTTTTTGATAATAGGGGTGCCCACCATTAAAGTGGAGATAGGCATTGGAGAATGTAGGCTTCCTGTACACCCTAGACTGAAAACAATGATTAGTGTAGTCCTTCATCAAAGTTACATCCAAATAGTGTAAGGTGTCCCGATCAATACTATGGGTAAATTTCAGAAAGCTAGTAGTACTATTGATATAATCCAAAAAGCTCTCCAAGTCCTGCAGGGACCCATTCCACAAAATACAAATGTCATCCAAATATCTGGAATAGTGCCTAATCATAGGTGCCCAATCTGTGTCGAAGACAAATCTTTGTTCCCAGTAATAAAGCACACAATTTGCATAAACAGTGGCACAGCTAGCCCCCATTGCCACACCTTTTCTTTGCCTATAGAACTCCCCATTAAAGAATATATAGCTGTTCTCGAGAACCGTCTCCATTAATTCCTTAACCAAATTAATGGTTTTGCCACTTAGTGTGCCACTTGAAATCAGCACCTGTCCAAATCATTCCAGACCCTCAATGTGTGGAATGCTCGGAAAAAGGTCTTTTATATCAATGGTAACCATTAACAAGTCAGCACAAAACAGTCTACGGTGAACTGTCCTTAGGAAGTGCCAGGAGTCCTTGCAGATGTGGTCAGCGGGGACTAGCACTTTTTTGGAGACATAATCTATGAATTTGGACAGGGGTTCTGTGATACCGCCAGCCCCTGCCACAGTGGGTCTGAATCCAAGAGGATCCAACCCTTTGTGGGTTTTTGGAATTCCAAATATGACAGGGACTTTTGGTTTTGCCACATTGAAGTAACTGTACAACTGTTCGTTAATAGTACCTTGTAGCAGATGGTCATAGAGGTAGTAATTAATTTTAGTGTGTGCTAAGTCAATCTCATTAGAAGAAACTAGCTCATATTGCTCCACGTCCTGTAACATCTGGTGGATACTGGAATCGTAATTTATTTTTTTTAATTTTTTATTTTATTTTTTATTTTACATTTGTTGACCGGGCTAGTCCAGCTGGATAATTTCCATTTTCAGTGGAGGCCCGGGGAGAAAAGCTCCACAGATTAAAACAAGGTTACAGAAATTAAACATTTACAGTAAATGCCTGTGACAGACAGTGAGCAACAATGCATACATATTAGTCTAGATCAAGTAATAAAAAACACATAGTACTATCTACGTGTTGAGAAAGGCATTAATTCTTTACAGTACAATTATGTGAGGATGGGGTATTACATATTTTAAAATGTATATACATACTTGTAAAAGACATTGTTTGTACCCTATTTTTTTTTTTTTTTAATATGAGAACAGTAGTAACAGTACAGTCATTAAGTCATTTGTGATCACAGAGAAAGATTGCAGTTTTGAAATAAGGAAATATGATAGTAGAATGAAGATAGTAGATTAGTCTGGAATTGTACAAGAGCAGAGCCAGAAGTTGTTCAGATGTAAAAAAAGTTGTTTTTTAAAAAGATGAAAGGAGCCTAGAGAGGTAATGTGTGAGGGGAGGTTATTCCATATTTTGCCTACTGAGTTGGAGAAAAGGCCGTTACCTGCAGAATTTGTAATTCTAGTTGTGTTGACTTGTAGCTTTTCGGCAGAGCGCAGCTGTTTCAAGTTATTATAGGGGGTCAAGAGGTTACTAAGAGCAGGTGTCTTTGATGGTTGATATAGAATGTTATGTGTTATTAAGAGTTGTTGATAGATAAGTTTGTTAGGAAGTTCCAACCAGTATAAGTGTTTTAAGTTTAGACAGTGGTGAGTTCTATATTGGGATGCTGTGGCAAAACGAGCTATATTATGGTAGGATGTAGTCAGTTTCCTAAGGTTGCTTTTCGAGAGATTAGTGTAAATAGAGGAAGCATATAGTAGGCTAGAGATAAGATGTGATTGTGCTAAGGTGGTCCGTGCTTCTGGTGTAAGGAAGGGTTTAATTCTGTACAGTGAACCAATCTTTTTATTAACTGCTTTTATAGTGTTATTGATGTGATAATCATAGTTAAGATTATTATCAATAGTAACACCAAGCAGTTTGGTAGTAGAGTCGGGGGAGATGAGGGAATTATCACTTGCAGTAATAGTGAAGTTTAGTTGAGAAGATTTGTGGGTAGGTGAGAATAGTAATAGTTTTGTTTTCTTGGGGTTGAGGAGAAGACATCTTTTTGAGAACCACTGTTCGACGGTAGAAAAGGTAGATTGTGTCAGTGACTGGAGTTCAGATTGAGTGGAAGCTGTGCAAATAATGGTAGAATCATCTGCATATTGTATACAGGTAGTGTTTTGGATAGATGATTGGAGATCATTAATAAAGATAGAGAATAAGAGTGGGCCTAGTATAGATCCTTGAGGTACTCCTAAAGAGATAGGTAGTAGAGCAGATAGAGAATTTTTCCATAGTACTGCTTGTTGTCAGTTTTCAAGATAGGATGAGAACCAGGTTAAGGAAGAGAAATCCAAGGCAAGGGATTTTAATATGTGTAGAAGAAGTGTATGGTTGACCATGTCAAGGCTTTTGACAGGTCTAGGAAAAGAGAAGAGGTTAGTTTGTTGTTGTTACGGTTACAGTTGATGGTGTTGGTAAAAGAAAGTAGTGCAGTGGTAGTACTATGTGTAGGTCTAAATCCATGTTGAGTGTTAGCTAGTAGGTTGTTATGAAGTAGATGGTTAAGTAGTTGTTTGTGTATACATTTTTCCATGATTTTAGCTAGTGGAGATAATAGCGCTATAGGGCGAAAGTTAGAAAGGTCAGTGGATTTGCCTCCTTTGTGTAAGGGTATGATGTGTGATATCTTCCAGATTGCTGGAAAAGTACTTTCTTTCATGGATCTGTTTATTAGGATATAAACAGGGTAGGCAATAGCTTTAGCTGCTACTTGAAGGAATTCAGCAGGAAGCTTATCTGCTGAGGGGGTAGTGGGTTTAAGTTTTTGTAAAAAAAGATTGTATGTAGGAGGTGGGTATGGGTTGAAGTTGAAGGGGAAGAAGGGAGTTGTTGATGTTACTTAAGAGCAGTTGGGAAGCATCAGGTGATAAGTGGTTAGCTAGAATGTATGGAAGTAGTAAAGAAGGTATTGAAGTTATTGGCTATTAAAGAGGGATTATCAGGGTCTAAATTCTGTGGGTTGGGTGTAACTACTTTGCCTGGGGTAAGTAGATTATTGATAGTAGACCAGAACTTTTTTGGTTCTTTTTTGGTGGATTGCTGAAGTTCAAAGTAATAATTCTTTTTATCTGAAAGGATGGCTTTTTTGGTATTGTTTCTGAGCTCTCTAAAGGTTTGATGATCTGTTGGGTTTCTAGAGGAACGCCATTTTTTCCAAGATTTATTTCTGAGTATAATTTTTTGTTTAGTATTAGAGGTTAGCCAGGGTGCTGTTTTGGTCTTTGTTCTAATGGTACGACTTGGGGCATGTCGATTTAGGATTGCAAGGAATGCTGAGTTGAAATGTTCAACGGCATTGTTAAGTGAGAGGTGTTTTAGAGGAGTCCAGTTGTATTGTGAAAGTTCTGTTTGAAACTGTTCGGGATTAAATTTTTTTTTTGAATAAAGTGTTCCATGAGAGGTAGGTAAGTTTAGATTAGTTTTGGCTCTAATGACATAGGTGAGGGAGTGATCGCTAAGGTCATCAGGAAGGATGCCAGTTTGGTAGGTTTGTAGGGGGGAGTTTGTAAGAATCCAGTCTAAGGTGGTTTCTTTTTTGCTCTTATTATTTATTCTAGTGGGACTATCAATCAGTTGTTTGAAACCATAAAGGTTTATATGGGAAGTAGGGTTAGCATTGTTACAAGATTTCCAATCAATGTTAAAGTCCCCAAGGAATAGTGTTTCCTGAGGGAGGTTATTAGAGAGTTATTAGAGAGTTGTTCAAGAAGTTGTAATCAACTTGGTACATCAAGACGACCCCTCCACCCTTGTCAGGTTTCATTACCCGACAACCCTCCTTTGTAAGGGTTTTGATTGGGTTAAGTTCACTGTTACTGAGGTTGGGGGGCTGCTCGTACCTCCTACCTACATCCAGTTTCCTAATTTCTTTCTCCACCATCTCTTCAAACACCCTCAAATGTGGGTTGGTGGGTGGGTTGAAAGTACTAGTTCTGCTCAACATGGGATGAACAAATTCCTGACCTTTAAAAAACAACTTGAGATTCAGTTGTCTAATGAAAAGTTTAAAATCAATAAGAGTGTAAATAGGGTCAATGAAGGTAAGAGGAACAAAGTTAAAACCTTTAGAAAACAAGGAAAAATGTCCATCTTCAACTCGTAAGTCAGTGAAGTTAAAAATGGTAAAATTGTCCTTCCTACAAATTAAATATCTTTCCATATGGCCTCCCAGGACATAAAGTAGCTAGGGACTCTGTTCCATCAGTCATGAATGAAGATTAACAACATTTTATTTATTATTTATGTATTAACATTTGTTAACTGGGTTAGTCCAACTCGTCTAGTAGCCCTTTTCAGTAGAGACCCGAGGAGAAAATCTCCAGTTATAAACAATTTACAGTATGTTGAGATTTAACAATACAAGAATAAAACTATTTAAATACAGGTAAACAAAAAAAGAAAAACAAGTGGAGAGAAAAAAATACAAAAAAAATAGGCAAGTAGCAATTCACAAAAAATAGCAAAGTGAGTAGCTATAAATAGGTTTTCATTCATTGTTAAGAGATTATAATTTCTGGATAAGTATTACCCAGAGGTCACACAGAGAAAAAAAGTGGATTGTAATGGGAATGAGATATAAAGAAAAAGGAGGAGTTGGGAAGGGTCCTGACAGGGCAAGGTTTGTTGTTAAGCAGATACAGCTTGAGCTCTTTTTTAAAGTATGATGGGAGGGTAATGGAGCGGATGCTTAATGGAAGTTTATTCCAAGCTTGGGCTGTGGTACATTTGTAGAGTAATTTGCCCACAGTTTCCTTTGGTTTATAGTTGTTGAGGAGCTGCTGATTAGATGTGCGGAGTGTCCTAGAGGGGGTGTAGGTAGAGACCAGGGAGGAGAGGCCTGGGCAGGAGGATGGTTTGTATAGAACAGAGTGTATGATTTGAAATTGTGATAGAAGGTGTAGTTGGGGGACTTCAAGCCATTGGATGAAGTTGAGTGCCAGGCAATGGTGTGAGTTATTAGGGGAGTTGGTGATGAACTTTGCTATGTTATGGTATGCTTGTTGTAGTTTGGACAGGGTTGTGGACTGAATGTTAGTTAGGAAAGGGGCAGCGTAAAGACGGTAGGGGAGGAGAAGTGCCTGTGCAATAGAGAGTCTAGCAGTGGCAGTTAGAAATTTTCTGTTATGATAGAGCAGGCCAAGTGTCTGGTGCATTTTTTATACAATGGAGTATATGTGGGTTGAATTTGAGTTCTTCGTCAATGATGGCACCTAAAAGCTTGGTGTGAGGTTCTGGTTGTATGATGGTGTTATTTGCAGAAGTGATAACAAATGTGGACTTATGATGGAAGAGTGAATGTTGAAGAAAGAGTAGGAGTTTGGTTTTCTTTGGGTTTAGAATGAGAAGATTATCAGACGGCCACTTTTCAATGGATAGAAAGGCATCTTCTGTTTGAGTATGGAATTCAGAGATATTGCTAATGATGGTGATGAGGGTCGAATCATTGGCATATTGGATTAGGGATGATATTTTGCAGGATGTGTATAGTTCATTGGTAAAAATATTAAATAGAAGGGGGCCCAGGATAGAACCCTGTGGAACACCTGCTGTGACTGGAATGGAGGGGGAGCAGGATGAGAGCCACCTGACAGATTGTAGCATGTCAGAGAGGTAGCTGGAGGACCAGGATAGGGAGGCAGAAGATAGGTTGAGTTTGGATAGTTTTGATAGGAGGATAGGGCGAAGACTGTGTCAAAAGCTTTGGAGAGGTCAAGGAAAAGGCAGGATATGAGTTTGTTATTGTCACAGGCCTCGGCAATAGTATGAGTAAAAGGAAAAGCAGGACAGTAGTGGTGCTATGGTTTGGCTGAAAGCTGTGTTGAGCGGGAGTAAGGAGGTTTTGTTGTAGGAGATAGTTCAGGATCTGTGAGTGAATGCATTTTTTGAGTATCTTGGATAGATGGGATAGAATTGCGATGGGTCTGTAATTTGATGGGTCAGTTGAGTTTCCCCCTTTATGTAGAGGGATTGTGAAGAAGGATTTCCATAAGAGAGGGACAGTTACTTCTTGGATGGATCTGTTGATTAGAATAGATACAGGATAGGCTATAGATTCAGCAGCTAGTTTGAGGAAAGAAGGGGGAAGATGGTATGTGGAGGGAGAGCAGGATTTAAGCTTCAGAAGTAGAGATTTAATGTAGGAAGTGGAAACAGATTGAAAGGTGAAGAGGTTTGTGTTGGGTGCATTAGGGGGTGTAGGAGGGCAGTTCTGTTAGTGCTGGAAGTAGAGAGTTCTTGAATTGTGTCAATGAAATGTTCATTGAGAAGGGTAGCAGTTTCTGGAGAAGGTTTATTTGGGAAGGGAGAGGGGTTGTAAGGGCAGCCAGGAGAGAGAAGTTTGTTTAGGGTTGACCAAAACTTACGAGGGTTGTACAATGTATTGATTGGGGAGAGCTGTAATAGGATATTTTGTCCTTATTGATTTGTTTCTTGGTGAGATTCAGCAGTCATCTATAAATTTGTAGCAGGGGTAGCGCTTTTGTTTTGATCCAGGCAGAGTCTTTTTTATGCATTATGGATCTAGAATCTTTAGAAAGCCAGGGGGCATAGTTGGATTTGATTCCAGGGTGTGTAAGAAGATACTATTGAATTTACTCACTACGTCATCAAGCGGGATTACTTTGAGGATGGGCCAGTCTATACTAGATAGTATAAAGTTGAATTGGGAGGCATTCAAGTTGGAGAGTTTATGACAGTCTCTGTCGAGGTGTGATTTAGGTAGTTGGGTTGAGTGTCTTTGAATGGAGATAGGAAGATGGTCACTTAAGGTGTCAGGTAGTGTAGATGGATTATGGTAAATGTCTGGGGAGTTGGTGAGGATCCAATTGATTGTGGAGCTGGATGAAGAGGTTTTCTGCAGGTGGGTGGGGGTGGTTATCAGCTGATGGAACCCCTGTAAGTTTATGCTAAATTGTGGAGAGTCTGTAGTGAGATTAGACCAATCAATGTTGACATCACCAAGGATGAGGGTTTCATAGTGAATGTTGTTGGAAAACCAGGATAAGATATTTTCCAGGAATGGGATATTATTTCTAGGTGAGATATAAATGGAAGCAATTGCAAATTTCTTGTGAGTTAAGGTGGCGGTTTAGGATGATTACTTCAGCTGGCTGGAAGTCAGGGGTAGGGAGGGTGAGTGGTGAGAGGTTTAGGACATCATAACATAGGATGGCGATGCCACCTCCTTTCTTATGGAGTCTGTTAGATAAACATCAGATAAATAAGTTATGTTCTTACCATAACTTTTCATCTGTATTGTTGATAATCATTCATTCATAGCATCCCACCCTCCTTCCCCTGTCCAAAAGACCCCTGGAGGTTCAGATTTGCTCCTGGCTATCTGATAGGGCAGCTGCTCAGATAAAGCCTCCACTTTCTATCCTTACGGGCGAACTCAATCTGAAGAGATGAGGAGAAGGGCACTATGGGTAAGACTTGGCTCAAGAGTGTTTTGGCTGATGCAAGCTTGTTATATTGGCTGAGTGGGTTCCGAGGATGGAACCGAGACCCATCAGTCATGAATGAATGAAGATCAACAACACAGATGGAAAGTTATGGTAAGAACATAACTTCTTTTTTGTTCAGTATCAGAAAGTTTAGAAATAGCATTTACAACTTTACCATGGAGTAAAGGGGGTCAGGAACCGTACCCAGAGCCCTTGGTCAACATTATACTGTTTACATAATATGAATGAAACTATCAAAATTATCCCCCTCTGTAAATTGCGGAAGAAGTTTACTGACCTTTGTTGCTTCTGGGGTTCGGTTACTCCCTTCCCCATTACCTCCATGACTCTGGCAAAAAGTCAGCATCTCCTTTTCATGTTGCCTCTGCCTCTCCTTTTCCTCAGCCTCTAGACATCACAGTTTCTCATTTTCCTCAGCCTCTAGATGTCTCAGTTTCTCATTTTCCTCAGCCTCAAGACGTCTCAGTCTCTCTGCTGCTTCTATTTCTAAACGCATGGCATCCAGCTAAAATCTATTTAACTCCAGATGGATTTTTTAAGTTCTCTGTGGAAAGGTTGAGCTGTCCATTTTCTGAGAGTTGTACATTTCCAAGGCCAGCCTGGTTGTCCTTCTGATCACTGGTCTGCGATGCAGCTGTGCCCAAATGTATAATAATTTCTGCCTCAGTCAGGTTGGCATGCACCAGTCCTTTAACCTGGCACACCTCAGCCAGTTGTCTCTTTGTCAACTTGCTATGCTCCTCTGCGGACATGCTTACCTGCTCTTCCTGACTAACTAATCTAACAACTGAATGTTCACTGTGTGGCTGATTGAGAGCACAAACACCTTCAGTGACCACTGTACATAAGCTACAGGAATTCAGTACCTACACCAGTACAAGCTAATTAATATGTGATGTGGCTATCCTACCACTACCAACCAATTAATATGTGATGTGGATACTCCACCACTGCCACAAATTAATATGTGATGCCACTGCACTGGCCCAGTAACCAGGGAGTCTCAGTCCTCATCACTAGCAACAGTGGGGGGCGTGCACACTGGGAGGATGACTAGTACACACACACAGTAAAGTGCAATTTCCCTCGAGCACACAGAGATCACAGTCAGCCTGGGGCTGGTTTCTCCCTCTTCCTCCAGATCCCCAATAAGACTCCCCACTGGCACAAGGTATAGGGTTGAGATCTCAGCTGAGTGGCCAAGCTAAGACCTCCAGCACCTTCTCTATCCAACCAGTGCTTTGTGTCCCTGCCCAAGTAGCTGACACACACACACACACACACACACACACACACACACACACACACACACACACACACACACACACACACACACAGTTTGAGATTTGATGTATATGCAAGCATGCACACACACCTGGGGAAGACTGGCACAGGCTTACTAGCTATGCCCCCTTTTGCTCAGACTATAAGGTAGTTCTAGCTGCCACCAGCCAACTCTTTATCAGCTACTTAAGGCTCTTAATAAAAAGGTGTCCAGTTCTACTGTATAATCTTACTAATAATCCAAATGGTAGTCTGACCAAGCAAGGCTATTTAGGAGTGGCCTGTACAGTGTCACCAAATAGATATGCAAGTACGCTAAGAGCTTAAATATGTCTCACAAATATCAGCCACAAAGATACATTTAAATATGTTTAATAATGAATAATAAAAGAACAAAACCATACTCAGTACACATACATGATTACTTCAGAGTTCAAAATCACAGGAAGTATTTAAAATAACATTGCAGAACAGTCTCAAATAAATAAAGAAAACATTTAAACTAATCTTTACTATATTCTTAACTGTATTTAAAAGAGTTGTGTCCTAAACAACTTGCAGAGCAAGGCAAGTGCAGATGTAGTAATGATGAGTGGATGTTTCCAGTTCAAAGACAAAATACAAAATGCACAGTCTCTCTCTGAGAGAGTTCTTCAATTAATATAAAATATTACTGCTGGGTTAGCTTGGATGATATCACTTTTTGTCACCTGACTTAAGTTCCCAAGCCTAACCCATAATGTCCAACATTTAAAATTTCTGTGTGAAAAATACATAGCCTTCAAATGTTTGCTCACAGCTGTGCAGCTGTTAGGAAGTCATAAAGCAATAAAACACTTCTGCATCTTAAACCTAGTAATTACTTCTCTTTCAAGACAATACAAAAAACTTCTAGCTCTAGACATTGTGTCTGCTACACTGAAACTGAGAGATGACATCTATTGTTTATGGTCCAGCTATAAAGTAACTTAACCTCAACTATTCTTACGTTTTGCAAGTTAATCTTCTATGTTCCAGCAGGGTATGCTGTGGTTACATTCTTAAAGCTCAGTACATAACATACAGTTCTGTATAAATCATATCAATATTCACAAATGACATAGAATTATTTATAAAATTCCAGGTAGCTGGGCTGGCAGTGTGACACTATTCACAGGACCATTAGTTTGGGGGTGGTAGGGAGTGGTCTTTATGTGCTTCACCCCACAGCCCTCTAACAGACAAGCCAGCAGGTCTGAAATGAAATTGGCACCTCTGTCGGTCAGTATCTCTCTTGGGAAACCTACCCTGCTGAAAATCTCTAGCAAAGCATTTTTCCACTTTTTCTGCCTCGATGGAGGACAGAGCAGGGGTACCTAGTAGCATACTCTACTACTGCTAGGATGTACTTCTTCCCTGTGAAACTTGGTGTACTCAGAGGCCTCACAATATCTATAGCTACCCTCTGAAATGGCTCCTCAGTCACAGGCAAAGGCATCAAAGGAGTTTTGACTTTGTCTCTTGCCTTGCCTACTTTTTGACACTGCTCACAGGTCCTGTAGTACCCTGATACATCCTTGGCAATCCCAGGCCAATAAAAGCTCTAAATAATACATCTCTTGGTACACTTTATGTCCATATGACCTGCAAAAGGAATGTCCTGGGCTATGGCTAGAAGTGCTAAACGGTAGACTCTGGGCAGTACCAGCTGCTGTATTACCTCACCTTCTAGCCGTCCACTCTCTATACAGTAATCCTTTCTTCCAGTGTACAGATTCCCCTTTTCCGTGAGAATTGGGTGCCTCCCAAGCTACCTCCCTCAACCCTCTTAGTGTAAGGTCTGAGAGCTGAGCCTGTCTCAACTCTCTCTCTTTGTAACTCTTCCTATCTCCCCTTCCACAGGAAGTCTGACATCCTCTGACAGCAGTGCCTCACTGTCAGTCTGGGTACTACTACTCACCTTTGCCCTTGCAGTCACTCTGTCCAAGGGAACATCAGTACCCACCAGAAGCTGTGGCTCACCTTCAGTATTACTGCTACATGGTAGCTCCCTCCTTGAAGTAGCCACATCACCAGTCCTGGCTTCAGGTTTGTGGTCTTCCTGGGTCTCTGCCAGGCTACCAGACACACATGCCTGTCTTCAAGCCTGACTGCATATCACTGCATGCACACAAGGTACTTCATTATCAGAATCATTCCCTGTCAAGACATCTGCAGGGATGTTCTCAAACACACCTACTTGCTTGCTACCTTTTCCACCCTTTCACTCTAGGTGAACCCTGGCCAAAGGCATGTGGAATGGGATCCCTCCTAAGGCTCTGACTGGAGTGGATTGCCTGAGCAAGTACTGCTCCTCTTTAACCACTGCAGACTTCACAATGGTTATATCAGAGGCTGTGTCTTTCTTGGCAGCGGCCTGTTTTCCATCCACCAAGATCGGATATGAACTCTGCTGGTAGTTTGGTATCCCTGTTGTCTCCAGACAACTTACCCATGGGATTCTGTTATTCCCAGTTGCTGCTCCCCCTCACCTTTTGTTCCCCACCTTATTTCTGTGGACATCTATATACTACATGACCCCACTAGTTACATTTAAAACATTTCATCCTTTATCTTGGCCGTGTACATGAATTAGTGCCTTCCTCTTTTATTGGCGGACTCTGTTTGGGTGGTTTAGGCTGCCCACCATGGGTTCCCTTATATCCCTTTACTGTGCAGTGATACCCTATTTGCTTTTATAGATCCCCCTTTTCCCCCCACTTCATCTGCAGAATTGCATTCCCTGTCTGCCAACCATATTTTCAAGTCCTCAGCCAAAGTGCTAAGGGCTTGTTCCCTCACCAAAAGGTCTGCCAGCCCATGAAAAATGGTGACCTGACACCCACTCACCCACCTATGAAAATAAATGCTTAATTCAGCAATATAATCACATACAATTTCATCTGCCTTGCGTCTATGCTCGTGAAACCTTTCTGTAAGCTTCACGTGTTAACTTAAAACACCAATGTGAAGAAAATGAAAACACTGTCTTTTGTGTTTAGCATGTCTGGCAGGAGATTTGTGTTTATTCTCAGATTGACTTGTATGTTTGCCAGTATGTCTAATTGTGAAAATGTGAATACGTTTTTAAAATGTTGAGTATTTCCCTGCTTATACAGAATGTTTAAAGAATCTGTCAGTGTTTTGATACATTTCTAATTGCACATTTGTGAGGGAGATTCTAAGGTGCAAACTGTCTGTAGAAAATCACTGATCAGTAGGAGATGTTATTAGAATGTTCCTGGTTGCTATATGATTTGAACAGCTGAGTGACAGGAAAAATAAATTTTTGAAACAGCTGATAGTTATTTTTAATTAATTACAGCCGAGTGACGTCTACAGGCAGTTACCTCCTACTGCTCCTCTAGGCGTCAAATATTCCCTGTTCATATTTGCATTAATAATTCCAAAACTATGCTATACAATTTTATCATGAAGCATAGATGATGGCAAACACAATTGTATTGATATATGACCTCTATCAATAAGTATTTGTTAGAACTATAAGGTGATAACATCATTTTTTTAATGGCTGAAGTCACACCCACTGGGAGTTAAAGGTGCACATACTAAAGGGAATAAGACAGTTGCGACTTGTTCTCCTGGAATATATAAAAGAGACTGCTGAAGTCTGTTACAGTGCTATTTGGTTAGTAAGAGTTGCAATCACAGTGCTGTGCAGTGGATACCAAGAAAAAGGACTCACCAAAAACTGTAAGCCTGTCTTTGCCTTTCTCTTATGTTTTAGATTAGATCAGGGACAGTCTTCTCTAGTTAGATTAGGAAAGTTTAGTTATTTAGATAGAGGTTTTCTAAGATGATGGACTTGTATCTTACAGTTTAATTTTGTATTTCTGGTTATAGAATACTGGTGTTTATTGAAAGGTATTGATTTACGTTCTTGTAATCATTTTACTTATTAAATGTTTTTCATTACTTTACGTTGTGGCTGGACAATCGGTGTATTATTTAGAGTTTCTAGAGAGGTTATACCTGTTTGATATTCCCCAGGTCACCTCGAATGCCTGGCTGCGTCCAGTCATAGCTGTCATTTATTTTAATATTTAATTTTTAATAATTGATCACCCTTTGAAGGTCATGTAGACCTGTCTGACTCTGTTGGCAGCATTTACATTTGTATTGGGGGGGCACAGCTGGAAATCTGTGTCAGGCTTTCCCATAAAGTGTTTGAGTGTGTGAGAGTTTAATTTATTTTGATTGTGAGTGAGTCAGAGGTCCTTCAACTGGAACACATTGCTCTGAAGTGTATGATAAAGGATTACATTTGGGGTGGAGAGAGGTATATAGTCCAGTCCCAGGAAATGGAGCATGTTCCTGTTGTGCTGTTAATGAAAATTGTGGAATTTTACTCTTGTTTGCTTTGTGCTCTGGTGTTTTCCATGATGCTCCCACACTGGAGTCAGTAGTGAGGATTGATGCTCCGTAATTAGTGACCCAGGTTTTAAGTGGGGGATGTCACATTATTGTTGACGGTCTGTGGGATATTAACCAGACATCACAGTTGTAATAAACAGTGCTTAACTTTATCATAATCTAAACAATCAGTATCAGACAATTTAGAAAAGGCAGTTACAACTTTACCATGGATTAAGGGGGTCAATAACCGTACTCAGAGCCCTTGTTCAACATTGTACTGTTTGCATAGTCTTTCAAATATATATTAATAAAACTATCAAAATTATCACCTTCTTGGTACTGAGAAATAAGTTTAATGACCTTTATTGCTTCTGGGAGTATGGTTACTCCCTTCCCCATTACCTCCATGACCCTGGCGAAGAGTGAATATTTCCTTTTCATGTTGCCTGTCCCTCTCACTTTCTTTTGATTCCAGATATCTTAGTCTCTGGTTTTCTTCAGCCTCCAAATGTTGAATTTGTTCATCTGATTCTAATTCCAACTGTTTGGGCTCCAGTTCAAGTCCGTTTAACTCCAAATGGATTTTTAAGTTGTATGAGGAAAAGTTGAACTGTCCAGTTTGAGAGCTTCAAGTCCACATCAACAGACTGGTTGGTTATCCTCCTGGCTACTGGTCTGTGCTGCAGCTGTGATTAAGGCTGCAATAATGTTCCCTTTAGTCAGGTTGGCATGCAACAGTTCTTTGGCGTGGCACATCTCAGCTAACTGGTTCCTTGTCAGCTTGTCATAATCCTTTGGTGACATCCTTGCCCACTCTTCCTGATTTGAGCTAATAAAAATAAATAAACTATTATGATACAAAACTGTGAATGTCTACTTTGTGGCTGCTTGAGAGTAGAAACACCTTCTTTAATGGCCACTGCTTATAAGCTGCAGGAGTTCAATTAATATCCACACCACTGCTCAACAATATGTAAGCATGTGATGATCCCTCTACTGCCAACAAGATGTAATGCTCACCACTGCTACCAATATGTGATGGCCACCAATATGTGACGTCCCCACACTGGACCAGTAATCAAGGAGACTGAATCCTCACCACTGACACTGGAGAGGGACGTGCACTTGGAATACAAATGGATACACTCAGTATTTCCAGATGCAGACCTCTCTGAATCAAGTACAGTTTCCCTTAAGAGCACACAGGGAACAAACTTACCCTGGGGTCTGGATGTCTATATATCTGCTTCCTTCCAGGTCCCCACTGGTACAGCTCTAGGGTTAGGTCCTTAGTCGCGTGTCCAAGCCAGGTCCTCCGGTACCCTCTCTGTGAATCCAGTGCTTTGTGTCCCTGACCCAAGTAGCTGACACACACACTCTTTAAGATTTAATTTTCACACACGCACACACACACACACACACACACACTAAAAGTTTTAAATATATTTAGTAATAAATTTAAAAAAATGAAAATATTGAATATATTCACAGTAAACCACAGATTTCAAATCACAAGTAATATTGAAAAGAAAATTGATGGACAAACTCGGACAAATATAGAAAAACAATTGGGGGGAATTCAATAAAGCCTACATGGATTAATTTTCCATGTGGGCATAGTGGCATGCAGCTTATATGGAAGTAAGCAGCCGTGAGATCCAGTAAATGGAGCTGAGGGGCGTGCACAAGTGTGCGAACATGGAAGTGTCCGTGCCATGCAAATCACCTCATAAGCAGGTGAATTGCATGCAAATGAGGGTGTTGGAGTGATCCAGCAAGCAAATAGGCAGTCCTGCTGACCCCATGTTGGTGTCTGAAATGTACACAGAAAAATTATGTGTGCATGAGATATAAAAAAAAGTGAACAGGGGCTGTAAAAGCCCAGTTAGAAGGACAGACATAGCATAGCAGACACAGATATATGCAAAAGTATACCCTGTGTGTCCAAAATGTAATGGAAAATAATTTAAAATAATTATTTTTTTAATACTCATATTATGATTGCACAGCGCCATTATGCAAAAAGGAAATATTTAAAAGTATAAAAACTAAAAAAGCAAAATATATGGCAATAGTGCATTATAGGGCCTTGCATGAAGTAAGTTTAATGGTAGATGTCTGTGGTTGCTAAGGAGGCAGGGTCTGGAATAGTGTAGTTTCCTGGTTGTGTGTATGGATCTGTATGCAAATGAGCTGGGATTACTGAATAGCATGCCCACAGATTATAACTGTGTACCCCCAGAACCATGTTGGTGTCCACAGAAGAGTTAGCTGACATCAAAAGGGGTGTTACTGTATTTCTTTAAGCACATTTGGAGCTCAGCTGCACCTGTTTGCATGCCGCTCAGGTGAGCAGGGGTGTGTGTCCAGTGCCTGCCAAGTTTTGTTTAACTTTGGGGCGCATATTTTAGGTAGTTTGAGCATGTTTGCATGGAGTGCCATCATGCTGAGTGTGCCTGTCTATGGGGGGGGGGGTGTCCACTGAGTGCTGAGCATTGTTTATATCTGCAGCATGGGTTTGTGCTCCATGCCACAGTGCTTAGCAGGGAAGGCTGTTTAAAAAAAAAGGAAAAAAAAGAAAATTGCCTGGGAAAGCCAATCGTGTATAAATTACTGATGACCCCTGTACGATTTAAACTGGGACATTAAAACACTGATAATGAGGCACTTGGCAGGTGAACTGAATCACAGGTAGCCAATCACACATGCTGTACCTACAGCAGAGCACTAGAAAAGTTGCATACACCCTACAATCTGATTTCACCCCCATACTCTGCACCAGTGGAGTACAAAAGTGGGATTTTTAACTAAAGCAGTGCTAGCAGCTGCTGCAGCTCTGCTACACCTGTATGTCCTAGATGCTGAGCTCAGTGCTGATCTGCTGCTGACAATAGGCCTTGACTGAGAAGGAGAAGAGTGTTTAGGCTAAAGGTAACCTTCCAGGAGCTACATGAGCTGGAAATTGTAGAGTGCCACAGGGTGGACAGGGACATGCTACAAGAACTCACCAAGCTCTGTCGCCCTCAACTCAGACCCAGAGCCAACAGAGGGAAATGCATCCCAATGGAAACAAAGGTATGTGTAACCCTTAGGATACTAGCTACAGGTACTTTCCAAAGACCAACTGGGGACATGATGGGGGTCTCACAGGCATCAGCATCCAGGGTAGTCCACCAGTTCTTCAATGACATGCTAACACATGCCATTGAGCACATTTATTTATCCTGCACCCCTGAGGAGAGGGCTAGCAGTGTGCAACTCTACTACTATGCAACACACTACCCTGAGGTACCGGGTGCCATAGACTGCACTTATGTACACATCAAAGCACTGCCTGGTGAGAAGGGTAGAGTCTGTCAACCGCAAGGGGTATCATTCCATCAACTGCCAGTCATGTGCAATGCCAAAGGCATTATCATGAATGTGTGCCTGCAGCCCTGGCAGTTATCATGACTCCCATATCTGGCATGCATCACAGCTGTACCAGATGTTTGCCAGGGGGGACATCCCATACTGCCATCTATGGGGGGATGCTGGCTACACACTGGAACTGTGGATGATGACACCCATCAGAAATACACACACACACCCACTGAAGAATGCCATAATAAAGCACATGCATAAACTAGGAACATCATAGAGCATTGTGTTTGTGATGATCAAGTCACTGTTCTGGTGCCTAGATATATCTGGTGGAGCCCAGCAGTACTCTCCAGCCACATGTGCACAGATGTTCACAGTATGTGCCATGCTACACAGTAGGATCCTGCGGAAACAGCTGTGGCAGGATCATCAGAGAGAAGGCATACACAGCCCCCCACCAGTGCCTAGGTCCCCACAGCCACACCCACAGGGGGACTCTGAAGAAGTACCCCCTGAGGCTGTTCCTGTAGGCAGATGAAGGCATGACCAGTATGCCCTGGCCTTGACCAAGAGACAATGCATTGCACATGCACTGACAACCTAGAGTCCTAGGGACTGACACCTTACTCTGACTAGCATACATAGTAAAAAGGATGCCAGCCAGACCACACAACATGTACCTAACCATTTATTGGCTGTGTACTGTGTGCATCAGAGCTAGCCCTGAAACACAGGTCTCTCAACTGCTGCATTTGCAAGGTAAGTCACTATCCTATACAATAAATGTACAGGGTACTAGACTATGGTAGCATATGTATGGACCTGCTGCATGTATGCAAGTGAATAGAGTGGGCTACTGGGCTACTTGCAGAGAACTAACAGCTACTTGGGACAACAGGTACTCTGTCCAATACTGGATGCCCCATAATATGCATTAGGCCACATGGCTGGATACCCCACTGCATTATGCAAGGGAAATGCCAAAGAGTGGGGTCATAAGACAGATGCATGACTGTCAATGCCAGAGTCCTCTACCCCCAACACATCAGTGTTACCATACAACTGCAGTAATAGTCTGTTTAAAAGGATATGTCAGTGGACCACATAATTTCAGGGCCAGGTCACAAAGAACCTGGCCACATATTGTATTTTCCACAAAACTCAGGGGTCGCAGTGCATGTCTGTATGCTGTTAATAGTGTGATGAATTAAACCTAACTTTCTGAGGGCTGGTGTGGCTCACTGGGCTAAGGACATTAGCATGGTTGATGGTGTTGATGGCTTGAAGCTGGCCACACCTACAACTTTTGTATGTGAGTTATTCGTATGGTAGGAGTCCCATAGACTACCATAACACCATAATCTGTTACTGCAAGGAAGCTGGAAATAGCCAGAGAAAATGGGGGGACAGAGGTCCAAACCTACAGACATTCTGCATGCTCTGAGTAACCCAGAAGGTGGCTAGTATAACAGCAGGTTGCAACGGATCAGATTAGCTGCAGTATGTAAAGGTCATCACTTAACTGTGTCAGTGCTTACAACAATTCAGTGGACTGCATTTTGTAGTACGCTACTGGATAAATACAACTGTATCAGGAACAGAGCAGACATATGGGGCGTAATGCTGGACATTCTGAAAAATCATGTACATTGAGAGGTATGAAAACGGTCACCCTGTGCATGGTGTTACATCATGTACCCCAGTCACATCATACCTCTCAACCTCCTACAGCAGGGAAGCTGGACAAAGCCATAAACAATAGTGGGACAAAGGCCCAAATATAAGGAGAAGGATTGAATATTGGCCAGACAAATGTGGAAAGGTGATAAAATACCAGGTCTTGCATTAGTATGAATCCCCTGATGTGTATGCAGTCAGTAACTCAAATATCTCTCATATCCTGACATCAGTCTATAATGTTTTGCCCTAATGTGCCAGAAAATCACAATGTTATGTAAAGCGAACCAAAAATGTGATGCAAAACTCTACACATTCTGTTACAATCAATACAGTTGATAGGTATGGGTCACATATTACGTTCAGCAAACAGCCGGGGAACGCCTTGGACAAAATATCAGGGAGGTGCTAGACTGTGGAAATGGGTCCAGCAGCCAGTTGGCTGCAGCACACAAAATGTGATGCAAAACTCTATACATTCTGTTGCAATCTGTACAGTTGATAGGTATGGGTCACATATTACATTCAGCAAACAGCCGGGGAATGCCTTGGACAAAATATCAGGGAGGTGCTAGACTGTGGAAATGGGTCCAGCAGCCAGTTGGCTGCAGCACACAAAATCCTGGACTGGAGTACAGGTAGGTCTGGCCTGGAGTCACCTTGTAAGTACTGACAGTCCCACTCGGCAAGCTTTTACACTTAGCTAACTTGAGCCCATATATGTTGCCTCATCTGGCCAAAGACCTGCTATGTGGAAATGTGTCTATACAGACATACAGCTACATATACATATCTGTCTTACCCTATCCCCCTCATGCTTGATTAGTATCAGTATGTTGCATATGCGTGCACACACACACACACACACACACACATATATATATATATATATATATATATATATATATGAAAACAAGATGTGTGTATAGCTATATAAAGTAGAGTGATACATAGATTCCACACACAAATCTACAGAACACATTTAAATTACTGACACAAACTACATTTAAGGAGACAACTCTGTTATACAGATTGAGATAGATATTGGTGAGGATGTACGAATGTTCCCACATACCCCTAACTGCTGGGGTTATTTGCATATACACATCACAATGGCCATCTAATGGCAACAGACCAAGGCCGCAACAGTACATAATCCACTCACCCACAGACGTCTGAGCCTGCCGGCTGTCACCCTGCAGACATAGGTACGCAGGTGGTGTAATGTACAATGAGTGCAACACACTCCTTGGACAGGCCATATTGTCCCTGGCCACATGTCTACCTACCAAACTGCAAACAGCCACATATGGCCAGACTGGTAGGAGTACACACATAGCAGGTATATGAACAGATATCCCACCCCTAGGACACTAAATAAATAACAGTACCAAGCAGTATCACTCTGCAGGCTACACATACTAACACAATGCCACTTAGCGTACTGCACAAGCACTGTGCCTGCATCAACATATGCGTTAGGTACTGTGAGCTGTAGTGTGTAATACTAGTTAGGTATGAGTTCTAATCTCAAATTCTTTGTGTGTGTGTGTGTGTGTGTGTGTGTGTGTGTGTGTGTGTGTGTGTGTGTGTGTGTGTGTGTCAATATATTCCCTCACAGCACTATGAACATGCTGTGTGCTGTCTCTCTGCAATGATATGTATTTTTGGCCCTGTGACTGGCTGCTGGCCTCTAAATTCCTCCCTCTAGAAGGCCTGCTGATGTCATCCACCTTAAGAGCAGTGGTTAAAAGTGTAGTAGCAGATAAACAGCATGGCGCATGCGATAAGTACTGTGAGTTCTGTGCAGTGGTAATGCATTTTATGCACACTGACTAACTGCTGGCCTCAAGAGTGGCCTCAGTTACAAGGCCTGCTGATGTCATCCACCTTAAGAGCACTGGCTGATAAGTGTAGTAGCAGGTAAACAGCGTGGCGCATGCGATAAGTACTGTCAGCTATAGTGTATAGTACAAGATAGGTAGGAGTTCTAATCTCACAGCATCCAACTTGGTGTGTGTGTGAGCGTGCATGCAAATATGTCCCCTGACAGCGCTACAGACATGCCCATGTAGGCTACCCCTGTGCATTGGTTATGCATTTTATGGGCCTGTAACTAGCCACTGGCCCTAAATTGCCCTTCTCTAAATAAGCAGGATTGATCTGCCACCATGTACAGTTATACATACAGGCTACCCAGGTGACATGCATCAGGGGTAGTAGAATGTATCACAGAGTAAGAAAGCATGATGACACTGACTGTTCTTATTGTTCCTGACCCACTGCGCTACACACATGCACCTAGGGAGCCATGCAGATATACTGGCATACCTTGCTGATGTCATATCTCTGCTCTGCTGCCTTGACATTCTTTGCCACTGTACTGCTGCCATGTGTCCAGAGTTGCACCACTCAGACTCCTATGTCAAATGTGTACACAGCTCCGTGACACACTTGTCATTCTGTAACACTACCGCCAGTGTACCAACAGGCAGCAAAGGTACACTACATATGATTTATAGTCCTGACAGATGCCAGCATACAGTGCTTATTGTGGCCCACAACAACTGCCATGGCATAACACTACTGCACTACACAAGTGCACAAAAAGAAGTAGTCACCCTGTGCATCAGATATATATATATATATATATATATATATATATATATATATATATATATATGCAGTTCCTCACGTGGATGGTAGGGATGTGGCACAGGTATCATCACATTCACAGAGTGTGGTGTAGGGGTGCTAGAGGCCTCGGTTGTGTCAAGTAGTTGACAGCATTTGTGTGAGTCAGGAATGATTGCTGGTTACATGGGCTATGGAGAGGTGTTGTGTTTGTCTGTAGGTGACCTGCATGTGACAGTGGTGTTGGGTTGTGTGTGTGTACACAGTCAAGCTCAGCGTTAGCCCTACATTTGTGTATGGTGGAGCTGTGGACTGTACGTGGTAGAGTGGACATTTCACCATCTCTGGTCATGAGCATGAACTGGCTTCACCAGGAGTAGCATGGACAGCACCATGCCCAAGGTCAGATGTGGTGCTGGTACCTGACAGTGACTGCTGTCTGCTGGGCGTGTTTCCCCTATGGGGCCACCCAGGACCACGTTCCCATGGCCTGCCCATGTCATGGTGTGGACAGCACATCTCCCTGTGTAGCTCTGGAGGTACTGCCACTACAGGAATGTGTGTGTGCATGGCCACGTGGGCTCCCAGCAGATGGTGTTGCTGGCCTACGCCCACTTGTTCAATGCCCAACCATATGTTCCAGCACAGGCAATATGCACTAAAAGACAGACACCATCTGAGCCCACTGTCTGTCCACTACATCAGTGAAAAGTTCCATGGCATCACCCATGCGGTGGAGGCAGTCATGGATGTCAGACGGTGCTGTATCCATCACCCTAAGCATCCATCTGGTGTTGTGTTCAGCTCGTACCTGTGCCTCCTTGACAGCCTGAAACATGCGATGAGTGACCCGCGATGTGACTCCTGCAACAGGAGGTGGATGGGCAGCAGTCCTCCTTCGAGCTCCCCTGTCAATCCACCTGTGTGGGACCTTGGCAGCTCTCTGGCTATGGCCAGTGTCTACACTCACCAACACCATAGTCCTCGCACTGTCCTGTACTATTTCGCTACCTTCTGACTGTCCAATATCTGTGGCCTCTGGTGAATGGGTATGTGTAGACATACTGACTGTGTGTGGGAACAATGGGGGCAGAAGAGGGATGCCAACCACTGGGACAGATTCAGCCACCGACAACCTCACCTATGCCTCACTATGGCCATCATCATCATCAGAGTCCAGTGAGACACTAACATCAGGTTGTGAGGAGGACAGACTCCAACCCCCCCCCCGTTCACCTGTGAGAAGCAAGACAAAAGCAGTACATTACCACCTGCACTATTATGTGTGGTAATCCACACAGACTTGTACAGATGAGGATCCACAACTGCATTACATTTCCCACATCTCATCTGTGATCCCATGCACCACAGACACACTCAGAAGAATATACACAGACAACCCAGGCCCTGTATAACATGCATGTCACCTACATCCGGGTAACATTGCCAGTTCAATACCTGTGAGGTATGCAATATAATGGTGTATGTGACAGAACCACACATAAAACGCAGTACACCTATCGTGGCAATGATATGCTAGTTGTAGTAGCACTTCCTCAGGTATGTACTTTCTACCTATTGTGTTTGAATGGGCATCTTGGAATAATTGCCAAATGCATAGCAGGCTGCGTAGTTGCTCATAAGTATAAGTGCAAACATGTTCATGTTGGTACAAATGCACACCTGTCATTCCCTAGGCTGTGCACTGTAGTTAACTGCTCTGAAATGAAACATACAGTTATTCTACTTTGGCTACACACAACAATTGTGCAAAAGGCAAATGGCAGCCCTTAACATTCATAGGGTATATGTGATCTCGCAAAACAACATTATCACACTTACCAGGTACAGGACCATGAATGCCAGCAACACCTGATGGACATATGAAAGGGTGAGGGAGACATAATGTCAGGAACACCAAATGTAGCAGTGTTACAAGGTATTATGTGCGCATATCCATGTGTACAGTAGCTAATGTGATACTGGCTATATTGCTGACATTCTGAGTATGTGTGCACAACTGTGGGTGAAAGCCAACCCCCCTCCAATGCAAATAGACCTGACACCCACATACTGGTCTGTAGAGCCTGCCACAATGACTGCGAATGTATTATGCTGGTGAACGCAGTGAGGTAACCTGGACGCTCTTCTGATTTGGACGCTGTGGCATCCACCTCCAGGTTATATGGCATGATGGTTGGCTGGGAGCTGTGGTTGATCCTTGGTTCACCAGGAATTCCTCTGTGGCTGTGAGTGGTTGTTGTATTGCAGGCCCTCCACTGGTGGCTGCCCTTTGATGTGCGGCATTAACCATGTCTATGGCTGGTGTTGAACCTGCTTGTAAGTTTTGTCCTGTTGGCCAATATCATTAACAGTCCTTTGAAGTTCGGCCCACAATGCTGCCCACTGTTCTTGATTGTGGGACCCCTTGACAGCAGGATGTGATGGTTGAGTCTGAGGGCATCCAGTATAGCTTCGTTTTTGCAGATGAAAATGGAGGATGTCTGTGTTGATGCATCATACCTGCAAGACAACAACAGGGGAACAAATTACAGGACCAGATACATGGATGCCCACTGTGTACAGACCCTATACACCAATAATGGCCTACACTATCCACTGTCCACTGCTCCATCACACATCATACTCCACAGTTTGACTCACTACATGTGTGGCTATCACCAAGTTAGTAGCAATACTGGGTAATGTCCCTGTATGCTGTGACAGATTCTGATGTATGTCTCTACAGCCATCACTGCAGTGTACTGTGGTTTGTCCCCTGTGGGCACATCCCCACTAATATGTGATGCAGCCACTGTCAGACAAATAGAAGTGTGCTATTCCAACAACTATATGGGGACAGTCCAGCCACACCAGTGTGCCACTATGACAGATAGCAATGCAAACCTGCTGTTGTATATGTTCCCTGTTGGCAGCATACCTCTCCATTATGCAGATGTTTGCAGACTGTCCCCATGTTTGCTGTGGTACTTCTTGCACAAACTTATGGTTGTCTACTGATGGTTGCTGTCAGCCAACTGACACAGAATATACATGTCGCCCATCAGACCCCACCTACAACAGTTATGCTACAGTAATATCTGTTACTCTAATCACAGTTCTACTTTGTATGGCCAGTATGTCTACTGTGTCACTGAGTTTGGGCCTTTGTCCCCCTATTAAATATGGCTTTGTCCTGATTTCTTACTGTAGGAGGTTGAGAGGTATGTTAGGCATAGCTCTCAACCAGACAGGGGCAAATGTCCACGAAACAGGGACTTAACCTGAGTAAATCAGGGACATGAACGGACAGTTTGACAATGTTAGTACTGTTTATGTGTGACATTGACAGACTGAGAGGAGGTGAATTACAGTACATAGTTTGATGTTACACAAGTGTACATCCTTAATGTCAGTCTGTCTGACATGTAATCTACTACCTTTACTAGTACAGCCGACCGTTGTAGGAGGGATGGACAGGGACAGAGCAGAGATGTGATTCAAAGCAGGGACAATTGAGAGGCATGCCTGTAGGTGTTGGACAGCAGAGTATTGGTGACATGTCATTATTTAGATGCAATACAAGCCTACTGTTGTAATCCCTATTCTCCATACCTCCATCCTCCCATCTGCATCCCTTTTGTATGGGGAAATGTAGTACATACCTGGCAGAGTGATGTAGTCCTTTTATTTATTATTTATTATTTATTATTTATTTTACATTTGTTAACCGGGATGGTCCGACTGGATACATGTCCTTTTTCAGTGGAGGCCCGGGGAGAAAAGCTCCAACAGAGTTACATTGATAATTAGGTACAGTAAATGAGCTGAAAGAACTTAACAAAAACATAGGCTATTTACATACAAATACAAGACTGCCATTACTATTTCTGATATTACTACAAATGTAACATTAATAACATATTAGCAAGGACGGTAGGCAGTATAATGACATAGAGTTAGACAGGATACATATTTCTTTATCACAGTATACAAAGTACTTATCATCTTAGCTAGTTGTTTATGTTTTAGTTAATGGCACAGAGCTAGTCTGGGTTTGAGCAAGGACATAGCCAGTGTGACTTGAAGTGGAGTTTTAGACTATTTTTGAATTGACTTAGAGAAGTTGCAAGCGTGATGTTATTTGGGAGAGAGTTCCATATTTTACCAGTGGTGTTGGCAAATAGCGCGTCACCACCTAGGTTGAGAGATTTAGTTGTTTGGACAAGGAGTCTGTTTGCTGAGCAAGGCAGCTTAGATTGGAGTAGGGAGTCATTAAGTTTTTTAGTGCTGGGGTATTCTCAGGTTGTTTAAGGATTTTGAAGGCCTCTATGAGTTGGGACTGGTGAAGAAGGTGTGGGAATTCTATCCATCCAAGCTTTTTCAGGTTAGTACAGTGGTGTGTTCTGTAGGGTAGGCCTGTAACGAACCTGGCAATGTGATTATAGCAGGATGAGGGCTTGTATTGTAGCATTCCTCTGCAAATGCTTTGCACATACATCGTCTGAGTAAAACCACATACAGACCTGTTCCCCATAAACAGTTGATTGCCTTTTGTAGGTAATGCCCATTAACAGGTAATTGCCTCTGCACCTGTCTGTGGCTGAGAATTACTAATTGCATTCACAACACCTGATTTGCATTATCATTAGCCAATGGCATGGGACCACATTGCAGTATAACAGGCCTTCATGTGGGCCTTGGCCCCTTTCTTAGTTTTTGGAATGGACATTACTAAGGCGTGGAGACTACAACATCGCTGAGGGTAAGTACAAATACTGTCCACTGTAGAGATGTATGACGTATGCCCACAGTTTTGCCTCACATGTTTGGTTAGTGTCCCATGAAAATGTGGCCATCTGGCAGGTCACTGGCAAACATTGTGGGTTGAGGCAGAAGGGGGCGAGATACATGTGAGTGTCACAAATCATAACCATCAGTATATCCATGATAACGCAGTAGTTGCTATTCTGTCAACGTACAATCTTTATAGGGAAAAACTATGAAGCATGTCCCTATCTCTGGGCCTTTGCCCCCCCCCCTTTATGTATGGTTGTGACCAGATCCCTTGTTATAGGGGGATTGGGAGGTATGGTCATTCTGTAGGAGCTACGTTAAAGTACAGTCGTGTATGCTTCATGCTCTAGGACACAATGGGGGGGGGGGGGTTTGAACACTCTGGATGCCAGCAAGCTATAAGTGTAACTGTGGCAGCTGTGGCAGCTCTGTTACAGCAGATATAGGGTAAGGGTACCCATTGCAGTCCAGTTGAGGCATGTGCTTAAGGTACATCTGTTATGCAACAGTGCCAATACCAGAGTAGTAGGCAAGATATACTTAGGATATATGAATATGTGCATTGTGTCCCTTCCTGCAGGCCTGTGATTACAAAACTGGGTAGCTGATACTTCAGTAGCAGTAACATATGGGGATTAAAATTGCATGAGTCAGTCATTACTTACTGTGTTCACAACAATGTAATAGAAGTGCGACACACTGGATTTGAACCCAGTACTGTGTGTGGCAAATTGTTCTGTATGCAAGGCATTTAACAGACTGAGCTACTGAGTCGGTGCTTCAGCAGGTGTATTTGCCAGATATATGTGGTGACATACAGGCTGTGGCACACATTTGCATCCATCAGTATGTGCATGGCTTTCAAAAGCAGTTGTTCCGCAGTAGGGTCCCATTTGAACATATGTACTGTGCCATTGATACCTTAGCAGGTGTCAGCAAAATAAACCAAACCACACTCCGAGTCTCCAGAGAAACAATGAAACGTGAAAAAACAAACACTGGAAGGCTCACCACAGCTCAAAATCCTGTAACAATCCTATAAAGATTCGAAAATCCAACTTGTAAAATTTCAGAGTCTTTTATTGACAGTACAGCACACAAGGAGATAAGCGCTTTCGCGTGTAGTAACACACGCTTCTTCAGATCATTTGATAATATCGTGTACCAACGGCAGGAATGTATAGTCCTCCGGCGGTTGGCAGGACTATACATTCCTGCCGTTGGTACACGATATTATCAAATGATCTGAAGAAGCGTGTGTTACTACACGCGAAAGCGCTTATCTCCTTGTGTGCTGTACTGTCAATAAAAGACTCTGAAATTTTACAAGTTGGATTTTCGAATCTTTATAGGATTGTTACAGGATTTTGAGCTGTGGTGAGCCTTCCAGTGTTTGTTTTTTCACCTTAGCAGGTGTGTTTAAAGATGTTCCCATTAAAATGGAACATTTACCTGCTATCCCAGGCCTCGCATACTGTCACTATTATTTATTTGGCTGTCTTTTGGTGTATTTCTGCATCAGAGTCCCAGGTACACTCCCATTTGTCACATTAGATTTAATTTCAGTCTGTCAGTGGCAATCAGTATGTATTGCTAGAAATGCCTGCTTTCATTAAGATCTGTGTGGCCTAGTGGTTAGTGAAGTAGGCTGTAGTTGACATGGGCCCAGGTTCGAGACTTGGCAGGGGTGATTATTTTGTACATGTGCCTAACACTGTGAGAAACACATACGATCATTAAGGCACATTAACTCATTCCCTCCAGTACAAGTCTTTTGAGTGTGTACCTTTAACTCCTAGTAGGTGTGCCCTGAGCCTTTAAAAATTAAGTCATCACCTTGCAATTCTAATAGATACACATTGACAGAGGTCAAATATCAGTACAATTGTATTTGCCATCATGTATGCTTCAAGATAAAATATCCTGATACCTTATATGTAGCATGGTTTGAAATTATTACTGCAAGTATGAACAAGTAATATTTGACGCCTAGAGGAGCAGTAGGAGGTAACTGCAGAAACGCCTGGAGTTCCATGCAAGCCCATGCTAAAAATTTAAAAAGAAAAGGGGGTGATAGGACATTGGTGAAAATGGGGGCAAGCAGGGGGAACATACTGAAAGGCAGGTAGGGATGTGCAGGATGGGTGTAGAGAACCATAGCTTTCCATTTCTTGTACAGCAAGGCTGTGCAGTTTTGACAGATTTTGTGGATTAATTTGGACTCTCAAACCCCAGAGAGAGTGGTGAGGACAACTTAAATGTGTTGTCAAGCCAATTGGACCAAATTAGTTGTTTCCTGTGAACACATGTGCAAAATGGGGAGCTACATATAGGGTGATACTTTTTATTGCGGGACAGGCACGTTTTTTTTTTAAGGGGAGAGTGGAATGTTGGGGAAGGGATACAAGTATGTGTGGTGATGTAAGTTGGGTAGGAGAGGATGCAATTGCAGACAAACAAAACAGCAGGCAGGGGTGGTGTGTGATACATGTGAGGGGTAAACACCTTGGATAGGGAGGGTGTTGTGAAATCTGAGAAGCATGTGCCTCCAGACAGCAGCAGCAAGACTGAGCCCCCTACCCATGGGCAGTCAATACTGCTCCTTCACTGCCCTGAAGGTGGCTGTGCTAGAGGCTGGGTACCAGGGCCAGCAGGCCCCACCAGGTTGTCAAGTCTGCTCTCAATTTGGAGCAGGCATTGCTCATAGCTCCTGTAAACTATCCTGCACACCATAACCGGTAGTTGATCTTGGGTGACTGGAGCCCCTCTGCCACTGTTCCCAGGAGGGAGGGGGACAAGACCTGTCCTCTGAGGTGGTTTCACCCAAAGGTGGTGCAGGGCCAGAGGAAGGGGCATCACCGGCCTGGGTCCCAGACGTGCTAGTACCCTGTGCCACGGCTGACCGAGATAGGGTAGGCAGATCGGCAGGAACCGGCCTACCCTGTCATGCTGTGGTGACAGAGGTATAGCAATGTGTAAAGGTTAGTTGTGAACAACACAATTTGTTTGTAATAACAGCATGCCAGAACATTGGAAATAACCCAATCACATTTCAATGCATATTATATGGAACACAACAATAAATAACATAACCGTCAGTATATTAACAGCATGCCAGTAACTGTTATGGCACAAGGCCAACAAGATAGGTAATTAAACAAAATATGTTAATATGCAACCATTATAATACATAATAGTAAAACACATGCCCCAAAATAAAGTTTAATGTAACAACAAATGTTAACAGTAAACCATAACCAATGGATAACAATAATAAATAAATGAAGATAAGGGTGGGCGAGAGAGAAATAAACAATCCATTAATAGCATTATAGTCTGTTTCGTGAAGAACAGTACTGCTATCTACTCTACAGTTCTATCCTTCCTTTATAGTTTACAAGTGGACTATAGCTGCTGTAGCATGTACATACCTCAAGCTGTCTGCATAGGGCAGTATGGGCCAAGCCGTAACAACTGCTGGTAGTAAACTACATAGAACATTTGCATATCAGGTGGACCTATATAACTACCAAAGTGTACTGTGGGCTGATGTAGAGATACATTCACGGTTAGATACTCCTGTTGATAGTAAATGCGTGACAGAGGGATTATGCACTACTTATTACATTCTGTGACAGCATGACATTAGAGAGACATGTATAAATACAGTACAAAAAGTATACTACTGTCATGCTTGCTTGACAGGCATGGGGATAGAGCCCAATAGCAGAGGACATCTGCATCGAATGTATTGACTGCAGCAACCTTTAACAGGCACTCCAGGCATACAGCCATACCAATGATTACACATTTTATTTATTTTATTTTATTAGCATTCTATTTATTTCATTTATTTTATACTGTATATTCACATACCTAGTAATGATTTTAACAGTGACTGTGGCCTAACTCACCCATTTTTCTGTAGTTCCTGTGGAGAGAAAATCTGTAATCATTTTGTGACTGCTACTGTAATATATAGTGCTACAGAGCACTGGATTTGAACACTGGTCTGTGTATGGCAAAATGTTCTTCAGACAAAGCATTCGACAAACTGAGCTACTGAGTCACTGCCACTTACTTACTGACTGATATTTGCCTAGAGCTCACCTGGAACCAATATATGATCTGGTATTAGCAGTACAGTTTTATAGTAGATTGCAATGACAGTTGAACACACAGGCATGAAATCCAAGCATGACAGAGATACTAGGTAACCTGTACATTACTACATAGAATGCAGGCGTACACAGTATATTCTTCATGGGTTGAAATATCTGTGAAGACTACAAACCATATCAGATTATTGGGTTGGCTAGTTCACCCATATACATTTGCAAACAGTATATTTGCAGTCTACAACTATTACACTGTTATGCTTGCCTGCAGCACTGTACCTCCGAGCCTGAATGCATATAGCTGAACTTCAGTGGTTACAACAAAACAATCTTGATATACAAAAAATATATTGGGTGTTATTGTTATTGCTTCGTGTTATTGCAGAACAGGTGTAATAATTCATTTCTTACAAAATGGCTCTGAATTTAGAAATACCTTGAGGTAGAACCTGGTATTGTTTTGTGTTGTTATTGCAGAGCAGCTGTCATAATCAATTTCATGCAAAACAGCCCTAATTCCACACATATTACACAACACAGCTTTATTAGAGGTACCTTCATGCAAGTACTGGTTTAGTTTCATGTTTTTATTGCACAGCAGTTGTAATGCAGGTGTTGCAGTACAGCTGTAGTTCCACAGTTATTGCAGTAGCAACTTTATTTCATTTACATTAGCGAGGCTAATAGTTTACTCTTCCCTGCTTATTGCACTACAGTTAGCAGTAGTCACTTATTGAAGTACAGGTCTATGTCCACATTCATTGGAATACAATCTTTACTGTATATACCTAATGGCAGGTAATGCTTTACTCTTTCTTGCTTATCTAACTATAGAGTGCAAAATACAACTATATTCACCACACTTACTGTGCAATCTGGCCAAGCACCTGGTATGTGCCTCAACGTTGCGAGCCCTGTCATCTGCAGCTGTTGAGTGAGAAGACCACCATTATGCGTACCAGTTTAGCAGACATTCAGATTAGATATTAATGGGACACCAGTTAATGTACTTGTATAGACGTGAGACATACCCTGACCAAAACGCTTGGACCCAGTTGTCCAAGACATTCCCCTTGCATGGTCTCAAGTTGTTGTAGTGGTGACAGCACTGCTCACCTGTGCGGTGGATACCAGTTTCACTGATGAGGTCCCTTGTCAGCTGGTACCAGGACTCCACTTTGCACTCTGAGCCCTGGTAACCTCCCTGCAGTACCCGGCCTTCATGGTTTTTAATAAGGAGTCCGAATATGACCCTGGAATCCCGGATGCTCCAATGCTGCACCCAAAAGTGTGAACCCTCTCCAACGCCTGCTATAGTGTATCCCTCAGAGAAAGCACTATAACAAATTATGTTGCATTTCTGCCTGTTGGGCTTAATAAAGTCTGTTTTCCCATTCTTATACGCCATTGGGCAATTTTTAAAAATGTGGCGCATCACTTGGCAGTGCACAAACCAGCACAGCTGAGCTGAGCAGTGCTTAAACTGGCAATGCTTAGCATTGTGCAAATCAGCTATGCACAGTCAAGCAGTGGATAAACAGAGATTGTTTAAGCAGTGCTTAGCAGGTCTTAACATGTCTTAGCAGAGCTTAGCTGACTGAGTGCAGCAGATCAGGACTGAAAAATCGCAATAATTTGTCTTTGGAAAATAAATGCTTAATTTCCCTTCCGTTGATATGTGGAATGCTGCTATACCTTTACATGTATCTCCAAGCTAACTTTAAGCACTGCTAAGCAATGCGCCATGCAAACCCGCTGAGCTATGCTTAAACTTGACCTTTGAATCACAAGTTAAATGCATCCGGTTTCTATTTTTAGATATCTGGCACATGTCATTTGCTGCACTCTGAGCCATGCAAACTTGACAAAAAAAAAAAATTAAATTAGATACATTGATATAATGTGCTTGGACAGTACATGGGGTGTGTTACTCATCTGCAGACACAGTTAGTCACACACTCCCTACACTGATTCAATAACCGTCTTCCATGGCTCTCCCTCAGCAACACACCATCATTAATATGCATGCTACCTAGAGGGAACTGCGTACAGGGACATGGCAAGTTCTGTGTAAGCTCTACACTATGTCTGCATGGACCTTATTAAATTGGGGGATATCTAAACTAAGCTTCACTATATTCATAACCGATCTAAAAGAATCACTGTTCCATAGTTAAGTTACTTGCTACCATAAGGCAAGATGCTGTGTGTGACGGTCTTTCTATTCAGGCTCACTCCCAAACAGAATACTCAGTACTCTGATATTTCTCTTTTTAATATCTAAAATATAATTTCCAAGAGGGCTGGCAGAATTACCTCATCTGGTCACATGACTCTGGATTCTCATGATATTCTCCTTTGAAGCTGAGAAGAAATTTAGCATAGACTGCTACAATACAAATCTAAATGTTTATGGCAGTACCTAGGGCTTCCCTTGTTTTTACTGAATTAATGAACAAAGGATTTTTTCCATACCTAGCATCTCCTGCCCTGTTCAGCACTGTGGGGTGCCATTTTAATGGTTTAACAGCTTATCTACGTTTCCCTTATTTTCTTAAAGTAAGTTAGCTGGCTAACCTCTGCTGTGGCAGTCCTCTATAAAACATATACATCTAATTCAGTTACAGTAATACATATACATTTCTTTTCATTCTAGCAGGGTGCACTGTTGATGCATTTTAACACAAGCAAAACTCACAAATACAATTTCAGCGCAAGCATCTGTACAAATCAGTTTGATATCCAGTTCTAATACATTTGTAACACAAGCATCTTCTGTAAATCAGTTTGATATTTGAAGGACATATCATTCTTTACAAAACTCCAGCTGGCTATGCTGGCACTTGCCTATATCATCACAGCTTCTGTGGAGATTTCTTCATTCAGAAGCTGCTGAAAATACTCCTTCCATCTGCCTTTGATTTCCTGTGGCCTGGTGAGCAGGTTGTTGCTGGCATCCCTTACAAAGGATGTCTGACTGTATTCTTTATCTTTCTGTCTTTGCATTGCAACCTGATAGTTTCTTTGTGCCATCTTCTAAATCACTTTCCAAAAGCTGGTAGAGTACCTCTAGTGCCTTGTTGTTTGCTATTGCAACTCCTCTCTTGGCCTCTTTGTTAGCCAGCCAGGGTTTTAATAGCCTGGTTTATCTTTTCTGTCTCCCACTTTTCCTGCAGTCTTTCCTTCTTTTGATGACTTCCCGACCTTCTGCATTACACCACCAGCTTTTCTTGTGTACCTTATTTCTGTACCTGGCATGGCCACATAACTGTTCTGTAGTCCTTGCGCATGCTGTTTTGAGGCACTATCATTCTTCTTCAACTCCACCCATTTCCTCTTTTTCCTGGGGTGCTAGAGCTCTGAATGATTCCTTGAATTCTTATACTTTCTCTCCAGTCAACTTGTAAGTCTTTCGCCTAGTCTCTATTGATGTTAGAGCCTTCTCTGACCACTGCTAGCCGCTGATTGTGGCAACCATTGGTTTATGCTATGGGTCAACTGTTTCACTGGGAATGACTTTGCAATTGCTGACTCTATACCAGTGCCCTTTTCCTTACTAGAAAAAAGTCTACCTGAGTTGCCAGTCCTGTATGTGATCTTGTGACTGTCTCCTGCCAAACCATGTGCTGGCCACCATCAAGCCATTTGCCCAACAGAAGTCTAGAATGGTCTCTCCTTCTTTATTCCTGTTGCCATAACATTTTGGAACAAGGTAGTCCTCCTATTCTGTTCTGTCTCAATATGTGCATTCACGTGACTCATTAATCAACACCGATTTATGTTGTCCTGCTTTATCTAGTAGGTCCTGCAACTCCTGTCTGAATGCACTCTTTTCTTTATTGCAACCATGATGTGGAGCATCCCTTACACTAGAGACTGATTGCCATGAGTCTGCCACTAATTTTTATGACAACCCTCACTGTCTTCTGAAGCCTCTCACTCATCATAATTCCCACACCATTTCTAGTTTGTCCTCCTCCTGTATAGTAGACTCTGGACCCCAGGTCAAGTGGCTTCACTGCATTGATCTTCTATTCTTGTCTCCTGGATACATAAGATGTCCAGCTTCCTCCTTACAAACATGTTATCCACTTCCAATCTACAACCTGTCAAGTGAATCTCTGCTGGGTGTAGCAACCTTTAGTTCATGTTTGTCAGGTTGAATGGTTTTATATCCAACTTTTGCTCAACAGAGCTCTTCCAGATAACCCAAGCCATTATCTTATTCTGGCTGCTAGGCTTTATGGTGGGCACACTGGCCAATAGGGGCACACATAGCCCTCCCACCATTATCATGGTTCCCTGACGTAGGTCAAAGTAGGCTGAGTCTCCAGTCTACTTAACACTGGCAAATGCCCGTTTGGTGACATTAGTCAGTGTGACTGAATCACCTAGAGCCAAATTTACACTATTGAGTGTCTAGCCCTGACATGGCACACAGTCTGTGATTCATTTTCTCCTATCTTGAGGATACTGCACACTAAATTGATGCCAAAGCGGTTGGTCTATACAATTGTTCTCTCTATAGGGCACCATCTAGAGTCTTTGCTGCTGCTCACTGCTCCATTCTTGGGTGAGTTTGAGGTGGAAATGCTCAGCATTTTTTCAGAGGTGGGAAGAACCCCACAAGAGGCTCTGAGAGAACATACAACCTCCATACAGGCATTGGCCTGAGGTCAGAATCAAACCTGGTACACTGTGCATGGAAGGTGAAGACCTTAACCATTGCACCAACTGGTTCAAGATTATTTGTGTGAACTATGTCCTTTCTTACTCATCGAGATTCATCTTTTTGCCTTTTCTGCTTATCTGCCCTTTTGCCCTTCCCTTTATACCTTTCCTCAAGTCAAGCAGTTTTTGAAAGGAATTTACATATCAGTCCACCTAGAAAACAGGTGACTGTTCCTCAGGATCTTAACTTTATCCTTGAAAAAACAGCTCTTTTTCCATTTAAACAAGCCCTTCAGGCTGATTTGAGATTCTTGTCCTGGAAAATTGTGTTACTTATTGTTCTGACTTCTGAAGATGAGTATCTGAGTTGCAAAGTCTTATGGTGAGTCAACCCTACCTCATTTTCCATAAGGACAGGCTTTATTTAAGAACAAATCCTTCTTTTTTGCCAAAGGCGGTTTCAGAGTTTATCCTGAACCAGTCTGTTAGTCTCCCTGTATTCTTTCCAGAACCTAAAAATGATTAAGAAAGAATCCTGTATGCTCTGGATTTCCAGAGGCTGTTCAGCTACTACTTGGACAGATCTGAATCTTTCAGGAAAACTGATCAGCTATTCTTCTTCTGTGAAGGTAAGAAAAAAGGACATCCAGTGTCAAAGCAGTCATTTTTGAGATGGTTGAACCATGGTATTTCTTTTTGCTATTCACCATAAAAAAAGCCATTTCCAGTCAGGGTTAGGGCCCACTCTACCAGGGCTTTGGCTTCTTCTATAATCCATCCCTTTCCAGAAAGCCACCTAAGTAATCTACAAGCAACATGATCCTGTGTACATAGCTTCACAATGCAGAGTAGGGGTAGGCAAGGCAAAGTATTCCAGCACCTTCCACCCTGCCATAACAGTAGCAATAGGGAAAATGGTACTATATATAACTGTGTACAAACACTGACACACATACGCAAATAGTGGTAACTGTATGGTACAGCAGATGAACATCTAATACAGGTGTCCATGCTGGTGTCACTTATGACCACTGTCCTCTCTGCCTCCCCTTTAACTCGTATGTATATGTATCAAGTGGATACAGAGCTGTGTCCACACATGCACACACACACACAACACACACACACAACACACACACACACACACACACACACACACACACACACACACACACACACACACACCCAAGGAAAGGATATAATTCATTAGAAAAGAACATTCTACAATTCACGTAACTTGTCAATTTGTCATCCCAAAGGAAATAATAAACCATTTGGGAGTATTAGAGAGTAAATATATTCCTTTAACTGTAGTTACTAAATAAAAATAAAGGAGGTAATATGGGGCTGATCTGCATGCATTCACAAATGTTCAAATGATCAGATGAAACTGAACAGAAAAGATAATATAGGTACAAAAGTGAGTAAACAGACATCAGCTAGCCATGTAGTCATTTTCCAGTCAGTGTGCTACAAACCAGAAAAGGGCTGAACGTGCAGGGTCATCTCTGCTTCATTCCACTTAGGCAGCCGTAGAACTGGTATACTGGTACTTCTAGTTACTTCCAGTAATTGCAACCTTTATCTTAACAGTCTTAAGTGTGCACATCTGCAGTATATTTGGGGGCAGTGTGACAGTGAACAGTCTAATCAGGGTGATTTACTTCTGTGAATCATTTAAATGCTTGGACGCAAATGAACAAAGGTGCTCACAGTGGCTGTACATCTCTGCATACCACTAAATAATCTCACTTGCTTTGCATAGCAATGCAGTGTCATTGGCTTATTGTGCCCAAACTAAAGCACTATAGTGGAATGACAGGGGGTTAATGTAAAGATTGAAGAGAACTGACCATAACATAGAAACTAGAAGGAACCCGTGTAATTAGGGCAGAACACACTACAGTATTCATTTATCTCACTAACTTTATTTCCTGTCACCAAGTTATGTCAGAAACCATGCAATTAGATGTCATTTATTTGTTTCAAAGGCAGATTACTTGACAAAAAGACCTCATGAGTAATGATGTATGCACTGGACAGATTCAGGAACAAGGTTAACAAGACCTGTCTGTTATTTAAGCTAACAAAAATATTCAGAAATAGTTTGAAGTAAAAAAAATTCCTGAGTCCTTGTTGATACATACTAAGCATGTCATTATTCATTCCTTCATTCATTCCATCTCGTTACCCATTTAATCCACCACAGAGTCGCTGCGGAGCTGGAGCTTGTCCCAGCATTCAGTGAATGCATGGCATAAAAATACCCCAAAAGGGGTGCTAACCCATAACAGAAAGTAAACTCACTCACACTACATGCACACCCACAGACTATTTAGTGTCACAAGTTTGCCTATGGTACCTGTCAGAAATCCACGTAGACACAGAGAGGATTTGTAGACTCCACAGAGAAGGCACCCCAGAAAAGAATGAAGTACTGTAAGCAGCAATACAAATGACCACTCAACTGTACTGCTCAGTGCATCTACAGGCAGGGAATTTATTAAACTGCTGCTGGGTATTTCACTGTATTTAAGTTAGTGATGGATCTAAAACTGGTAGAGTTCATGGAAGAACCACCTTCTGCAGAGTATGAAGGTTAACCTCTTTTCCCAAACAAAATGTATTTCCTTCCCTAATGGTGCAGTTAACCCATTTGTGTTAAAAGAGCTACTATTGAGAAGGCAGTCATTTTAGTGAATTTTGAAGGTATGCAATCAAGAGTTTTCTGATCCTGAGAATTTTCTTTTGTATTGGAATTTCCTGATAATAAACCAGAAAAACTCTTTGCCAGACATACGACAAGAAGTAACCAGAAAGTAATTGGGTAAAACCTGAAACTGCATTCTAAGAATACGCCATAAAGATTTCAGCTCTGTACCTGTCGATGACTGCAGGTAATAGAGACAGGGAGTTGATAGTTTACCATGATTTAGAGGTCTGTTTATAAAGATCAAGGGACTGGAGATTCAGTTTGTATGTTATCAGAGTAGCTTTTCTTTTCTTCCAAGTGTTTGCAGGAGTTTCTAAGTAGCTTGTAGTGACACAGTGACACTGACAATTTTGAAGATAAGTAGTCTGCCTAGAATTTGTTTCTAGTGATCTTCAGGGATTTTTATTTGGTAGCAATCCAAGTTTGACTAGTACAAGATATGGGGGAGGGTAAACAGTCCAGAATCACATGAACAGTGTTGGGAAAATAGATGTCTGCTTTATTCAAGGAGGAAAGGCATAGAAATAAACAACTTTCTGGCCAATATTTTTAGACATCTGACCCACAGAAGTCTGTGTTTACAAAATGCCTTTGCCTCTTCATTCAGAATGCTCACTACACTAGGATTAGAGCTAGGTGAGGATAAAACCCAGCCACTGAAGCTTCACCTCCCAGATGTTTTCTTCTGCCCTGCTGAAGGCAGATAGCAACTAGACTATGGAACTGCACTACATCCTGAGCACAGTGGCACCAAGAAGTAAACTTTCTGACTTTAGAATCTCAACTATATCTTAAAACAGAGTAAAAGGAACATTTGAGATATACATGCACCTGCTGTGTTTATGGTATTGTGGTTATCCTAACAGTATACTTGTCATAATGTCACTGGATGTCCCTGTACAAATGAGCAGGATTCTAACTACTTGTCACTAAAGGCTACAGCTGAGATTAGTCTTGCATAGGACAACCAATTAATTTGCTCCAATGAGTCCTGTCCTCAGTGAATATTGTATAACCTATTATCTTAATCTTAGTGCTCTGAGTATTTATTTTAATATATTCCTTTAGTAATAGTAAGTGTGTCAATTTTGGGAACTTGGCTTTTACATAATTTACTCTCTTCTCAACTATAGATTCTTCAAAGTAAACCTATTAACTCTCGATACCTTGAACATATAGTGTTAAGTGTGAGATTGCTGAACTGTGATGGTAAGGAAGTTTTCTCCTTACTCCAGGGTTTAGCTGATCTCATAACTAATTTATACACACATACCCAATTTTTTTGATAGAGGAATATTATGTCATAATTTTTTTACTCTTGAGGTTCTCTGCTATTTATTTAGTAACTCAGGTGTTGAGTTGTGCACTGAATTTTAACCATGGATCTGTCAGATTCATATAGATGTAAAAATGCATGTAGCTATTCTGTTATATTATGTATGCTGTGAGCATTAAAATGAAAGATTTCTGAGCTTGCAGCTTTTAGACTTTGCTGAATCAGTAGTTGAGGACAGAAATACGTTGGGACAGCCATGAAAATTAAAGTGCATAATTCTAAGGCATTAGCTTTTCACTCATGGTGAATCCTTACAGTGCAAAAATATTTTGGGACAACAAATGAAGAATCATGTGGTTACTATTGCAGTTATAGGACCTGGTTTCTGTGTAAGTGTATCAGGCTTGGGATGAATATCATGTAATCTAAATAGATGATGCATGGAACATTGCTATTGATGGTAGAAGCTTAGTTTGGTTTTAAAATTTTACTGATACATCCTTTTGTAGTTTTGATGACATTTCAGCTTAATATGAGCAGAAGGGCACTTCTTCACATCCCAGGTTGTGACAATAATTCCACTGAATCTACAACTTCCTTTACATCTCTAGGTATGTAATCAACTTCTCAACTTCCAAGAACACATTGGGAAACTATGACTCAAGACCAACTACCTACTTTTCTGGGCTAGAAAGATATCTCAAATGTTCATCATAGTGAACACTGCTGCAGTAGCCCTAGTTATATGAGTTATATCCTGCCAAGGATATAACAGCTGCCAGCATCCAAAGCTTAAAGGCATCTTCCACATGCCCAAACCATTAGCTCAAGCTGAGCTGACTAAAAAGAGAGAATTGGGCACCAAGCCCTTCAGAGCTTTCCTGCAACTGAAGAGAGTGCTCCTCTGCAGGATTTCAAGGACTGGTGGTAGGCTTGTGTTGTTACTTTGCTGGGCAGATAAGTTCTCTTTGGGGGAAAACCTTCCACTTAAAAAAAATGTTATTTTTATTGAACTTTCCTGTTTAGGAAAGTTATTTTTAAGCTAGATGTTTGTTTTTTACAAGATTGACCTGTACTTTAAACAGCTTTTAAACTGACAGGAGAAAGGTGCACTTTTGTTTAAAAATAATGGAAAAGTATCCCTTTCTGTAGAGAAATTGTTTATTTTACTTTTGGGGGCTGGCAAAGTGCTTTATAGTGCTTGTGTCTTTGTGTGAAAAGGTAACTTTTATAAATTTTTACTGTTTTTTTTTCTGTTTGTTTTCCATGGGAAAGGGGCACCAATTTTGACTTGGCCATGGAACAAACTACTGGCCCCATCGCCAGTCGTTTTTCCAGCCACAGAAAGAAAAATTTAAGCAAACAGATTTTACCACCATAGCAGGCTAGCAGTTTGCCTCAGCCACAGGTGGGTGATTCTGCTGTGGCCATAGTTTGTTCCTCAGGCCACTCATCTTTTACCATAGATCACTCTGGTGTAGCACCTTCTAATACTATGGACCGGAGGTTTGCCACATCCTTTGTGACTGTTGCCACTCTTGCTGGTTTTGGGAGAGGGAACAGGAACAGGGAAGACTTCCCTGCTTAGTCAAAATGTTGGGCTCATCCTTGGAGAAGCTGCTGCTGCCTTTAATAACACTGTTGGCCTCATTTTTCCTGTGAAAAAGAAACAGAAAACTAAATATGTATCTACTCCTCCTCAAATTGTCTTAGACATGAGTAGTTTACTGGATCCAACTAAGGGTTTAACTCAGGCTATTGATCCTTCTTATAAGGTAGTCTGTGGTAAAAGAAAGAGGGATCCCTTGTTTCACTAAGTGATTCAAGATTCTGAGTCTAGATACGAAGATGAAGAGACAGATACAGGATTTTCTCCTCATTTTTCTTATTCAGACTCTGAGGAGAACTTTGTTTCTGATTCTCTCTGTGGGGGTTTCTCTTTTCTCTGACAGTATTTCCAGAATCTGCCAGTTCTTCCATTGCGAGAACACTGTGGTTTCTCAGTCCTTCAGCAAATACTATGAGTTGTTGCAGAAGGAATTTCTATAACCTCCACCCATTCCTCCAGTTCTGTCAGCTCTGGAGAATGTGTCACTGCCATCAGTTTTCCTACTACCCCTAAAAAGCCAGATAGAATGTATAAAGCTCCTCCGTCCTAAGTTTTTATACACTCTTCCGAAACCGTCCCAGCAGCCATAGCTTTAGTTAATTCTACTGTTGTCATTCATTTGGTTATTGACAATCCTAGTCTTTCTGCCAAGGATAGGAAGATTTCTGATCAGTATGGGAAAATAGTGTACACTTCTGCAACTACGATTTTCTGAATTTTGAATTGTCAGACTCCTATGTTAATGTTTATTCTAACTAGTTCTGAAGCTAAGAGGGTTGTGTCTGTAGTTTCTTCTTGTGTTGAAACATCTGCTTTAAATAATTTAGTTTCTTCATTTTTCAAATCACCAGTCATTGTTTACTGTGTGTGCGTGTGTGCGTGTGTGCGTGTGTGTGTGTGTGTGTGTGTGTGTGTGTGTGTGTGTGTGTGTATGTGTATATATGACTAAACTGATAGTTGTTCCAGGGCTATGGCCACTGGTACTGTTTTAAGAAGGTTTGCTTGGCTGCATTCTCAGAACCTCCCAGATGATATGAAAAATCTTCTTCTTCTTTCGGCTTTTTCCCGGTTAGGGGTCGCCACAGCAGATCACCTTGTCCACTCATGATTGTCAATGAAGTTTTACGGTGTCGAGTTGCCAGCCCGGTGCCCAACCTTCCACACAAGGCACACACATGCACACACTCACACCTAGGGCCAGTTTAGAGTGTCCAGTCCACCTGCAGCATGTCTTTGGGATGTGGGAGGAAACCAGAGCACCTGGAGAAAACCCATGCGACCACAGGGAGGACATGCAGACTCCACACAGAAGGCACCCCAGCCGAGGATCGAACCGTAGAACCTCTTGCTGTAAGTTGGCAATGCTAACCACTGCACCACCATGGCCGCCCCTCCCAGATGATATAAAAATAAGATGTTAAATTCTGCTTTGTATAGAGATTAAGTTTTGGTTAATCTCCTGCAAGTGTGATGAAAGGGGTAAGCTGATATTAGGAATCTCTAAGATTTTTTTAGCCCTCCTTTTCCACATTTTCTAATGGAATCTTTACTCCCCTCCCCTCGTCCATTTTTGGCAAAAACAAAATAATCAGTCTCACCAAAGTGCCGGTAAACAAATGTTTAAGAAGAAATGGCAGTAGATAGTTTCAGACAAATGAGTTCTGGAGATCATTCATCAAGGTTACAGATGGCAGTGGGAGGACATCCCTCCTTTTCAGGGTATAATTCCTCATCCACCAGACCAGATTCCTTTATTCCCCCGTAACTTCATACTTGCTGTCCCAGAGACGGATAGAACCAGTTCCTCCTCCATTGGTTGGGAAAGGTTTGTATTCATATGTGTTTTAGTGCCAAAGAAAGAAAATGCCAGTTCTAGATCTTTTTTTCCTAAACCTGCTTGTTACATTGCCCAAGTTCAAAATGATGTCCCTTCACAACCTGTTACCTCTTCTTCCTCATTTAAGTTTCCTGGTAACACTTGATTTAAAACATGCTTATCATCATATCCCTGTTTGTCCAGACTTCAGGTATTTATAAAGGTTTTGTGTGTCTGGATCACATTATCAGTTCTCTGCCTCACCTTTTGGACTCTTCGCTGCACCAGCAGTATTCATAAATTATCTAGTTCCAGTTATAGCTCATTGCAGACTACAGGGTATTCACATTTTTCCATATTTAGATGACTTGCTTGTCTTTCCAGTCTTACATGTCCGTAATCTATCACTTGGGTGAGAGATCTCTTACAGTAGCTGAGATTCCAAGAGGACATTCAAAAGTCTTTTTTGACTCCTTCACACAGCAATGTGTTCCCGGGGTGTCAGCTAGACACCTCAGTTCAAAGAGCTTTTCTTCCACATAAAAAATAGATATACATCTAGATCTATTTCTAATGTTTTCCACTCAGACTTCAGTCATTGTGAGGGAATACTTCTGGATTTTGGGTCTCATGGCATCTGTTTCTCATGATACCCCTAGCAAGACTCTACATGAGAAAGATACAATGGTATTTGGAATCTGTTTGGTCCCAGCATCAACACAGATTCCTAGATTAGTGCTAGGATAACTGTGCTTTACAGGTAATTTTAATCCTAGCCAGTTACCCCTTGAGAGAATCAAATCCTGCACCTTGTGTTTGTAAGGTAAACAAGTTAACCATTATGCCAACCTCCCATTTTTTTTCTTTTCGAATTCTTGTACTGGTGGTTGTCAGAAGAGAAATCACTTGGTGGAGATAGCAAGTTTCCCTGAATCAAGGTCTCCTCTTCCCCATCCCTGCTCCAAAGCAGTCCGTCACCACAGATACCTCAGACTGCTTTGGGAGCAGTTTCAGGAGGGATAAAAGTGCAAGGTAAGGACAGACACAAGCATATCAATATAAGACATTTTTGCCTTGATCAATGTACTCAACTCTCTGAATCATCTTTGATCCCCTAGACCTCTTCAGGTTGTTATAGACAATACCACAGGCATGTGGTACATCAACAGACATGGGGTAACAAAGTCCTACCCCCTTTGCAGACTAGCCATGTTAACTTTGGATATAGCTTCACTGCACACTGCCACTCTACAGGCAACTTACTTACCATCAGAGCACAATTTGGTGGCAGACAAGCCATACAGAACAAAGGCAGACCCTCGTGAATGGAAACTAGATTGGGTCTCTTACAAGATTTCATCCATCTGTGGGGGATTCCTCAGGTACACCTATTTGCCTGCTGTCTGAACAACTAGCTGGCAAGATTCTGCTCCAGGACTCCTTACAAGAAGGCCTGGAAGACAGATGCCTTTTCCTTTCCTTAGACAGGAATGTTCCTATATGCCTTTCTACCCTCTCCACTGACATCCAGGGTACTTCTGAAGATTCAGAAGGAATCCCTCAAGATCATTGTGGATACTTCATTCTGGCCCAGGCAACAGTAGTTCTCCCTTCTTTTGGAAATGGCCAGAGCCAATTAACGCAAGCTTCCTCATGGACTGGATCTAAACACACAAGATTTAGGGTGTTACATACACCCCCGATCCCAATGAATTTCAACAGTCTCCCTGGATGATAGTTTCTTAATTCCCTTTAGACACCTGTTTACTTAAGACATGCAGTAGGTACTAATGGAGGCAAGTAAGTCTAATACTAGAAAATCTTATATTAGCAAATGGAAAAGGTTTTCTAGTTGGTGTGAGCAACCTAACCATTCAGAACTAGTGTTTCTCTGGTTTTACAATATTTGTGTGAGTTGCTTATGGCCTTTCTTACTCCTCCATCAAGGTTCATTAATTGATCATTTTAGCATGGCTGCCCATGGATCCTCCTGTTTTGATGCATTCTCATGTTAAAATATTTTTGAAAGGGGTTTTGCGTAAGATGCCTCCAAGAACATTGGTGGCCATTCCTTGGAATCTTAATTTTTTGTTAGAAAAGCTAGCACTTGCTCCATTTGAACTAGCAAATCTGGCTAACTTGAGGTTCTTAACATGGAAAACTGTTTTACTGATTGTTATGACCTCTGCAAGAAGAGTATCTGAGTTGCAAACTGAAGTCAACCTTAAGTCATTTTCCAAAGAGATGGGATTTCTTTGAGAACTAATCCTTTTTTTATGCCTAAAGGGGTATCTGAGTTTACTTTAAGCCAATCTATGCATCTATCCATTTTCTGTCCTGAACCTAAACATGAAGGTGAAAGGATACGTCATACCTTGGATATCCATATCCACAAGCAACTACAGTACTGTCTTGACGTGGTATTGTATGAAGAGCAATATATCAGCTGGATGTTCAGCATTAATGAATGAAGGGTTAGAATACTGTCACATAATCTGGTGGTGAATGCTAATGATCTGAACAGTCAACAACTAATACAATTGTATTCAGATTGTAAAATATAAGGTGTAGACACTGCAATGAACATATTTATAAGTTTGTTTATATTGTAAGTCAGAGAGATGAAATAGCAATTGAGAGGTGCCTGACGGGGAATATCTCAAATCTGAGCTCAATAAGAAGCCATCTGATTTGCTGATATGGTCTAAGGTCAGAAGCTCACATTATACCACACCAGTTTAATTAAGTGTCAGTAGGGGTGGAAGGTGAACTGAAAATCATCTCCAGATTACTTGAGTCTCTCAAGAAAAGTAACAGCCAGACTAGATTGGTACCTTCAAGGTAAGACTCAAAGATCAACAGTTAACAGCTCTTCTGATAAGCTGCTCCGTAATGTAATATAGGAGTGCACAAGTGCAATCATGTATTACAACTGAATGCTATTCAGTCTTCAGTTTAACTGCATGCTTGCAGTCATGGAAGTGTAACCAAATACTGCAAAACTGCTGAATGCTGCTAAGTCTATTTTAATTGAATGTGTGTAGTCTTAACATTAAACAGAGCAGTAACTCAATCAAGTGCATGTAAGGGATAAAGGGACAACAATAGCATAGGGTTGTCCAACCTTTTTGGCTAAAGGGTCACATGCTGTGCAGTTCAAAGGTGACTTAACATACTTGGCAAGGTTGGGGAGGGCAGCACATTACCATACACAGCATGTATCTGTCTATTCAAAACATTTTGTTGCAGGACATACCGAGGGCCATATAAAATGCTTTGGTGAGCCAGATTATGGCCCTAGTGTCACCTATTGGACACCCCTGCAATAGCTGATAGGCAAACAGCTTTAAAATATTAAAAATACCTGTTCCAATGAAGGATTGAGGCCAGAGAGAAAAAAACAATTAAGTGATACAGGATAGATACCTGCAAAAATTCTAAATTTATAAAAGGTGGCAATTTAAGATGTCACTGGGACTGCTATTTGGGAAGGTGCTAGGCTAAAAGCAGATAGAAAATGAAATTCCAAGTGAAAGTTGGAGAGAGACATGGGAATATGGATAAAGAAGGGGAAATGGGGGAAGGAGACTAGATAGATCATCAGCCATAGTAATGGTGAAACAGGGTTTCGAATAAATAGGAGTAAATGCATGAAAACGCTTACTTTAATCCCTTATTAAAATATAAGCAGTAAAAAAACAGCACATGTTGATCTGGTAACAAATCCGGATGTATCAGCACATTCATTCTCCAGTTACATCTTCATTCATTCTCCATTTCCACCTTTAATCCATTTTGTGGGATTGGGGGAGCTATAACTTGTCATAGCACTCACTGGGCACAAGGCAAAGAAACTAATCCTGAATGAGGCGCCAGCCTATCACAATATACATGCATATACTTGCTCTCACACAGCACACACCCACAGATAATTTGGAGTTTTTGTGATGTGGGAGAAAACGGAACACTGCAATGAAAAGTTTTTTGCAGACTCAGGGAGCATGATAGATTCCTTACAGAAGGCACCCTAAATTATAACTAAACTGGAGGGCCAAGAACTTTGAGGCAGCAATGCTATCCACTATGCCATCATTTCTCAGCATAGAAGGTTCATTTTGTTACATGTGGAGAAGACTTGCTACACTTTTTCACACAATTAACGGGTTGACCCAAGTCCTAAGGAACATGTGCAAATTGGCACCCTTCAAAGATCAGATTCATCCAGGTACTCACAAAAAAGAAGTGACCTTTCCCTCTGCGTATTTCTCACCCTGCACTGATCATTGGCATTCTCAAGGCAAGACTTAGACCAGCAGCCCTCCTATTGAACTGCTGTCCAATGCATAGTATCAGTTCCCAGTCTGTGGATAGGGAAACAAAAAGCACAGCTCTACAGCTGTTCACTGTGTGCTAATAGCAGCTTCTGGACAGCTCTTAAAGATCAGCTATTGTCCCCCTATCAAGCTGTTCTCTAATGTACTATATTGATGCACATTCTGCACTTAACAAGCGCGTGCCTCTGTAACAACTACTTGCTCCACATTCACTAGTGATAGGGTTAGAGTGCAACTCAGACATTGGTACACTTTATTAGAGCATATTCTTAATGAAAAATGAGAAACACCCTTTAAAGATACAAGACTGCCATTACTATTTCTGAGATTACTACAAATGTAACATTAATAACATATTAGCAAGGACGGTAGGCAGTATAATGACATAGAGTTAGACAGGATACATATTTCTTTATCACAGTATACAAAGTACTTATCATCTTAGCTAGTTGTTTATGTTTTAGTTAATGGCACAGAGCTAGTCTGGGTTTGAGCAAGGACATAGCCAGTGTGACTTGAAGTGGAGTTTTAGACTATTTTTGAATTGACTTAGAGAAGTTGCAAGCGTGATGTTATTTGGGAGAGAGTTCCATATTTTACCAGTGGTGTTGGCAAATAGCGCGTCACCACCTAGGTTGAGAGATTTAGTTGTTTGGACAAGGAGTCTGTTTGCTGAGCGAAGGCAGCTTAGATTGGAGTAGGGAGTCATTAAGTTTTTTAGTGCTGGGGTATTCTCAGGTTGTTTAAGGATTTTGAAGGCCTCTATGAGTTGGGACTGGTGAAGAAGGTGTGGGAATTCTATCCATCCAAGCTTTTTCAGGTTAGTACAGTGGTGTGTTCTGTAGGGTAGGCCTGTAACGAACCTGGCAATGTGATTATAGCAGGATGAGGGCTTGTATTGTAGCATTCCTCTGCAAATGCTTTGCACACACATCGTCTGAGTAAAACCACATACAGACCTGTTCCCCATAAACAGTTGATTGCCTTTTGTAGGTAATGCCCATTAACAGGTAATTGCCTCTGCACCTGTCTGTGGCTGAGAATTACTAATTGCATTCACAACACCTGATTTGCATTATCATTAGCCAGTGGCATGGGACCACATTGCAGTATAACAGGCCTTCATGTGGGCCTTGGCCCCTTTCTTAGTTTTTGGAATGGACATTACTAAGGCGTGGAGACTACAACATCGCTGAGGGTAAGTACAAATACTGTCCACTGTAGAGATGTATGATGTATGCCCACAGTTTTGCCTCACATGTTTGGTTAGTGTCCCATGAAAATGTGGCCATCTGGCAGATCACTGGCAAACATTGTGGGTTGAGGCAGAAGGGGGCGAGATACATGTGAGTGTCACAAATCATAACCATCAGTATATCCATGATAACGCAGTAGTTGCTATTCTGTCAACGTACAATCTTTATAGGGAAAAACTATGAAGCATGTCCCTATCTCTGGGCCTTTGCCCCCCCCCCTTTATGTATGGTTGTGACCAGATCCCTTGTTATAGGGGGATTGGGAGGTATGGTCATTCTGTAGGAGCTACGTTAAAGTACAGTCGTGTATGCTTCATGCTCTAGGACACAATGGGGGGGGGGGTTGAACACTCTGGATGCCTGCAAGCTATAAGTGTAACTGTGGCAGCTGTGGCAGCTCTGTTACAGCAGATCTAGGGTAAGGGTACCCATTGCAGTCCAGTTGAGGCATGTGCTTAAGGTACATCTGTTATGCAACAGTGCCAATACCAGAGTAGTAGGCAAGATATACTTAGGATATATGAATATGTGCATTGTGTCCCTTCCTGCAGGCCTGTGATTACAAAACTGGGTAGCTGATACTTCAGTAGCAGTAACCTATGGGGATTAAAATTGCATGAGTTAGTCATTACTTACTGTGTTCACAACAATGTAATAGAAGTGCGACACACTGGATTTGAACCCAGTACTGTGTGTGGCAAATTGTTCTGTATGCAAGGCATTTAACAGACTGAGCTACTGAGTCGGTGCTTCAGCAGGTGTATTTGCCAGATATATGTGGTGACATACAGGCTGTGGCACACATTTGCATCCATCAGTATGTGCATGGCTTTCAAAAGCAGTTGTTCCGCAGTAGGGTCCCATTTGAACATATGTACTGTGCCATTGATACCTTAGCAGGTGTCAGCAAAAAAAACAAACCACACTCCGAGTCTCCAGAGAAACAATGAAACGTGAAAAAACAAACACTGGAAGGCTCACCACAGCTCAAAATCCTGTAACAATCCTATAAAGATTCGAAAATCCAACTTGTAAAATTTCAGAGTCTTTTATTGACAGTACAGCACACAAGGAGATAAGCGCTTTCGCGTAGTAACGCTTCTTCAGATCATTTGATAATATCGTGTACCAACGGCAGGAATGTATAGTCCTCCGGCGGTTGGCTAGGAGTTCAGCTCAGTTAAGCCTCCTAGCCAACCGCCGGAGGACTATACATTCCTGCCGTTGGTACACGATATTATCAAATGATCTGAAGAAGCGTGTGTTACTACACGCGAAAGCGCTTATCTCCTTGTGTGCTGTACTGTCAATAAAAGACTCTAAAATTTTACAAGTTGGATTTTCGAATCTTTATAGGATTGTTACAGGATTTTGAGCTGTGGTGAGCCTTCCAGTGTTTGTTTTTTCACCTTAGCAGGTGTGTTTAAAGATGTTACCATTAAAAGGGAACATTTACCTGCTATCCCAGGCCTCACATACTGTCACTATTATTTATTTGGCTGTCTTTTGGTGTATTTCTGCATCAGAGTCCCAGGTACACTCCCATTTGTCACATTAGATTTAATTTCAGTCTGTCAGTGGCAATCAGTATGTATTGCTAGAAATGCCTGCTTTCATTAAGATCTGTGTGGCCTAGTGGTTAGTGAAGTAGGCTGTAGTTGACATGGGCCCAGGTTCGAGACTTGGCAGGGGTGATTATTTTGTACATGTGCCTAACACTGTGATAAACACATATGATCATTAAGGCACATTAACTCATTCCCTCCAGTACAAGTCTTTTGAGTGTGTACCTTTAACTCCTAGTAGGTGTGCCCTGAGCCTTTAAAAATGAGTCATTACCTTGCAATTCTAATAGATACACATTGACAGAGGTCAAATATCAGTACAATTGTATTTGCCATCATGTATGCTTCAAGATAAAATATCCTGATACCTTATATGTAGCATGGTTTGAAATTATTACTGCAAGTATGAACAAGTAATATTTGACGCCTAGAGGAGCAGTAGGAGGGAACTGCAGAAACGCCTGGAGATCCATGCAAGCCCGTGCTAAAAATTTAGAAAGAAAAGGGGGTGATAGGACATTGGTGAAATGGGGGCAAGCAGGGGGAACATACTGAAAGGCAGGTAGGGATGTGCAGGATGGGTGTAGAGAACCATAGCTTTCCATTTCTTGTACAGCAAGGCTGTGCAGTTTTGACAGATTTTGTGGATGAATTTGGACTCTCAAACCCCAGAGAGAGTGGTGAGGACAACTTAAATGTGTTGTCAAGCCAATTGGACCAAATTAGTTGTTTCCCGTGAACACGTGTGCAAAATGGGGAGCTACATATAGGGTGATACTTTTTATTGCGGGACAGGCACTTTTTTTTTTTAAGGGGAGAGTGGAATGTTGGGGAAGGGATATAAGTATGTGTGGTGATGTAAGTTGGGTAGGAGAGGATGCAATTGCAGACAAACAAAACAGCAGACAGGGGTGGTGTGTGATACATGTGAGGGGTAAACACCTTGGATAGGGAGGGTGTTGTGAAATCTGAGAAGCATGTGCCTCCAGACAGCAGCAGCAAGACTGAGCCCCCTACCCATGGGCAGTCAATACTGCTCCTTCACTGCCCTGAAGGTGGCTGTGCTAGAGGCTGGGTACCAGGGCCAGCAGGCCCCACCAGGTTGTCAAGTCTGCTCTCAATTTGGAGCAGGCATTGCTCATAGCTCCTGTAAACTATCCTGCACACCATAACCGGTAGTTGATCTTGGGTGACTGGAGCCCCTCTGCCACTGTTCCCAGGAGGGAGGGGGACAAGACCTGTCCTCTGAGTTGGTTTCACCCAAAGGTGGTGCAGGGCCAGAGGAAGGGGCATCACCGGCCTGGGTCCCAGACGTGCTAGTACCCTGTGCCATGGCTGACCGAGATAGGGTAGGCAGATCAGCAGGAACCGGCCTACCCTGTCATGCTGTGGTGACAGAGGTATAGCAATGTGTAAAGGTTAGTTGTGAACAACACAATTTGTTTGTAATAACAGCATGCCAGAACATTGGAAATAACCCAATCACATTTCAATGCATATTATATGGAACACAACAATAAATAACATAACCTTCAGTATATTAACAGCATGCCAGTAACTGTTATGGCACAAGGCCAACAAGATAGGTAATTAAACAAAATATGTTAATATGCAACCATTATAATACATTATAGTAAAACACATGCCCCAAAATAAAGTTTAATGTAACAACAAATGTTAACAGTAAACCATAACCAATGGATAACAATAATAAATAAATGAAGATAAGGGGTGGGGCGAGAGAGAAATAAACAATCCATTAATACCATTATAGTCTGTTTCGTGAAGAACAGTACTGCTATCTACTCTACAGTTCTATCCTTCCTTTATAGTTTACAAGTGGACTATAGCTGCTGTAGCATGTACATACCTCAAGCTGTCTGCATAGGGCAGTATGGGCCAAGCCGTAACAACTGCTGGTAGTAAACTACATAGAACATTTGCATATCAGGTGGACCTATATAACTACCAAAGTGTACTGTGGGCTGATGTAGAGATACATTCACGGTTAGATACTCCTGTTGATAGTAAATGCGTGACAGAGGGATTATGCACTACTTATTACATTCTGTGACAGCATGACATTAGGGAGACATGTATAAATACAGTACAAAAAGTATACTACTGTCATGCTTGCTTGACAGGCATGGGGATAGAGCCCAATAGCAGAGGACATCTGCATCGAATATATTGACTGCAGCAACCTTTAACAGGCACTCCAGGCATACAGCCATACCAATGATTACACATTTTATTTATTTTATTTTATTAGCATTCTATTTATTTCAATTATTTTATACTGTATATTCACATACCTAGTAATGATTTTAACAGTGACTGTGGCCTAACTCACCCATTTTTCTGTAGTTCCTGTGGAGAGAAAATCTGTAATCATTTTGTGACTGCTACTGTAATATATAGTGCTACAGAGCACTGGATTTGAACACTGGTCTGTGTATGGCAAAATGTTCTTCAGACAAAGCATTCGACAAACTGAGCTACTGAGTCACTGCCACTTACTGACTGATATTTGCCTAGAGCTCACCTGTAACCAATATATGATCTGGTATTAGCGGTACAGTTTTATAGTAGATTGCAATGACAGTTGAACACACAGGCATGAAATTCAAGCATGACAGAGATACTAGGTAACCTGTACATTACTACATAGAATGCAGGCGTACACAGTATATTCTTCATGGGTTGAAATATCTGTGAAGACTACAAACCATATCAGATTATTGGGTTGGCTAGTTCACCCATATATATTTGCAGACAGTATATTTGCAGTCTACAACTATTACACTGTTATGCTTGCCTGCAGCACTGTACCTCCGAGCCTGAATGCATATAGCTGAACTTCAGTGGTTACAACAAAACAATCTTGATATACAGAAAACATATTGGGTGTTATTGTTATTGCTTCGTGTTATTGCAGAACAGGTGTAATAATTCATTTCTTACAAAACGGCTCTGAATTTAGAAATACCTTGAGGTAGAACCTGGTATTGTTTTGTGTTGTTATTGCAGAACAGCTGTCATAATCAATTTCATGCAAAACAGCCCTAATTCCACACATATTACACAACACAGCTTTATTAGAGGTACCTTCATGCAAGTACTGGTTTAGTTTCATGTTTTTATTGCACAGCAGTTGTAATGCAGGTGTTGCAGTACAGCTGTAGTTCCACAGTTATTGCAGTAGCAACTTTATTTCATTTACATTAGCGAGGCTAATAGTTTACTCTTCCCTGCTTATTGCACTGCAGTTAGCAGTAGTCACTTATTGAAGTACAGGTCTATGTCCACATTCATTGGAATACAATCTTTACTGTATATACCTAATGGCAGGTAATGCTTTACTCTTTCTTGCTTATCTAACTATAGAGTGCAAAATACAACTATATTCACCACACTTACTGTGCAGTCTGGCCACGCACCTGGTATGTGCCTCAATGTTGCGAGCCCTGTCATCTGCAGCTGTTGAGTGAGAAGACCACCATTATGCGTACCAGTTTAGCAGACATTCAGATTAGATATTAATGGGACACCAGTTAATGTACTTGTATAGACGTGAGACATACCCTGACCAAAATGCTTGGACCCAGTTGTCCAAGACATTCCCCTTGCATGGTCTCAAGTTGTTGTAGTGGTGACAGCACTGCTCACCTGTGCGGTGGATACAAGTTTCACTGATGAGGTCCCTTGTCAGCTGGTCCCAGGACTCCGCTTTGCACTCTGAGCCCTGGTAACCTCCCTGCAGTACCCGGCCTTCATGGTTTTTAATAAGGAGTCCGAACATGACCCTGGAATCCCGGATGCTCCAATGCTGCACCCAAAAGTGTGAACCCTCTCCAACGCCTGCTATAGTGTATCCCTCAGAGAAAGCACTATAACAAATTATGTTGCATTTCTGCCTGTTGGGCTTAATATAGTCTGTTTTCCCATTCTTATACGCCATTGGGCAATTTTTAAAAATGTGGCGCATCACTTGGCAGCGCACAAACCAGCACAGCTGAGCTGAGCAGTGCTTAAACTGGCAATGCTTAGCATTGTGCAAATCAGCTATGCACAGTCAAGCAGTGGATAAACAGAGATTGTTTCAGCAGTGCTTAGCAGGTCTTAACATGTCTTAGCAGAGCTTAGCTGACTGAGTGCAGCAGATCAGGACTGAAAAATCGCAATAATTTGTCTTTGGAAAATAAATGCTTAATTTCCCTTCCGTTGATATGTGGAATGCTGCTATACCTTTACATATATCTCCAAGCTAACTTTAAGCACTGCTAAGCAATGCGCCATGCAAACCCGCTGAGCTATGCTTAAACTTGACCTTTGAATCACAAGTTAAATGCATCCGGTTTCTATTTTTAGATATCTGGCACATGTCATTTGCTGCACTCTGAGCCATGCAAACTTGACAAAAAAAAAAAAAATAAAATTAGATACATTGATATAATGTGCTTGGACAGTGCATGGGGTGTGTTACTCATCTGCAGACACAGTTAGTCACACACTCCCTACACTGATTCAATAACCGTCTTCCATGGCTCTCCCTCAGCAACACACCATCATTAATATGCATGCTACCTAGAGGGAACTGCATACAGGGACATGGCAAGTTCTGTGTAAGCTCTACACTATGTCTGCATGGACTTTATTAAATTGGGGGATATCTAAACTAAGCTTCACTATATTCCTAACCGATCTAAAAGAATTACTGTTCCGTAGTTAAGTTACTTGCTACCATAAGGCAAGATGCTGTGTGTGAGGGTCTTTCTATTCAGGCTCACTCCCAAACAGAATACTCAGTACTCTGAGATTTCTCTTTTTAATATCTAAAATATAATTTCCAAGAGGGCTGGCAGAATTACCTCATCTGGTCACATGACTCTGGATTCTCATGATATTCTCCTTTGAAGCTGAGAAGAAATTTAGCATAGACTGCTACAATACAAATCTAAATGTTTATGGCAGTACCTAGGGCTTCCCTTGTTTTTACTGAATTAATGAACAAAGGATTTTTTCCATACCTAGCATCTCCTGCCCTGTTCAGCACTGTGGGGTACCATTTTAATGGTTTAACAGCTTATCTACGTTTCCCTTATTTTCTTAAAGCAAGTTAGCTGGCTAACCTCTGCTGTGGCAGTCCTCTATAAAACATATACATCGAATTCGGTTACAGTAATACATATAAATTTCTTTTCATTCTAGCAGGGTGCACTGTTGATGCATTTTAACACAAGCAAAACTCACAAATACAATTTCAGCGCAAGCATCTGTACAAATCAGTTTGATATCCAGTTCTAATACATTTGTAACACAAGCATCTTCTGTAAATCAGTTTGATATTTGAAGGACATATCATTCTTTACAAAACTCCAGCTGGCTATGCTGGCACTTGCCTATATCATCACAGCTTCTGTGGAGATTTCTTCATTCAGAAGCTGCTGAAAATACTCCTTCCATCTGCCTTTGATTTCCTGTGGCCTGGTGAGCAGGTTGTTGCTGGCATCCCTTACAAAGGATGTCTGACTGTATTCTTTATCTTTCTGTCTTTGCATTGCAACCTGATAGTTTCTTTGTGCCATCTTCTAAATCACTTTCCAAAAGCTGGTAGAGTACCTCTAGTGCCTTGTTGTTTGATATTGCAACTCCTCTCTTGGCCTCTTTGTTAGCCAGCCAGGGTTTTAATAGCCTGGTTTATCTTTTCTGTCTCCCACTTTTCCTGCAGTCTTTCCTTCTTTTGATGACTTCCTGACCTTCTGCATTACACCACCAGCTTTCCTTGTGTACCTTATTTCTGTACCTGGCATGGCCACATAACTGTTCTGTAGTCCTTGCGCATGCTGTTTTGAGGCACTATCATTCTTCTTCAACTCCACCCATTTCCTCTTTTTCCTGGGGTGCTAGAGCTCTGAATGATTCCTTGAATTCTTATACTTTCTCTCCAGTCAACTTGTGAGTCTTTCGCCTAGTCTCTATTGATGTTAGAGCCTTCTCTGACCACTGCTAGCCGCTGATTGTGGCAACCATTGGTTTATGCTATGGGTCAACTGTTTCACTGGGGATGACTTTGCAATTGCTGACTCTATACCAGTGCCCTTTTCCTTACTAGAAAAAGTCTACCTGAGTTGCCAGTCCTGTATGTGATCTTCTGACTGTCTCCTGCCAAACCATGTGCTGGCCACCATCAAGCCATTTGCCCAACAGAAGTCTAGAATGGTCTCTCCTTCTTTATTCCTGTTGCCATAACATTTTGGAACAAGGTAGTCCTCCTATTCTATTCTGTCTCAATATGTGCATTCAGGTGACTCATTAATCAACACCGATTTATGTTGTCCTGCTTTATCTAGTAGGTCCTGCAACTCCTGTCTGAATGCACTCTTTTCTTTATTGCAACCATGCTGTGGAGCATCCCTTACACTAGAGACTGATTGCCATGAGTCTGCCACTAATTTTTATGACAACCCTCACTGTCTTCTGAAGCCTCTCCCTCATCATAATTCCCACACCATTTCTAGTTTGTCCTCCTCCTGTATAGTAGACTCTGGACCCCAGGTCAAGTGGCTTCACTGCACTGATCTTCTATTCTTGTCTCCTGGATACATAAGATGTCCAGCTTCCTCCTTACAAACATGTTATCCACTTCCAAACTACAACCTGTCAAGTGAATCTCTGCTGGGTGTAGCAACCTTTAGTTCATGTTTGTCAGGTTGAATGGTTTTATATCCAACTTTTGCTCAACAGAGCTCTTCCAGATAACCCAAGCCATTATCTTATTCTGGCTGCTAGGCTTTATGGTGGGCCAATAGGGGCACACATAGCCCTCCCACCATTATCATGGTTCCCTGACGTAGGTCAAAGTAGGCTGAGTCCCCAGTCTACTTAACACAGGCAAATGCCCATTTGGTGACATTAGTCAGTGTGACTGAATCACCTAGAGCCAAATTTACACTATTGAGTGTCTAGCCCTGACATGGCACACAGTCTGTGATTCATTTTCTCCTATCTTGAGGATACTGCACACTAAATTGATGCCAAAGCGGTTGGTCTATACAATTGTTCTCTCTATAGGGCACCATCTAGAGTCTTTGCTGCTGCCCACTGCTCCATTCTTGGATGAGTTTGAGGTGGAAATGCTCAGCATTTTTTCAGAGGTGGGAAGAACCCCACAAGAGGCTCTGAGAGAACATACAACCTCCATACAGGCATTGGCCTGAGGTCAGAATCAAACCTGGTACACTGCATGGAAGGTGAAGACCTTAACCATTGCACCAACTGGTTCAAGATTATTTGTGTGAACTATGTCCTGGTTCAAGATTATTTGTGTGAACTACGTCCTTTCTTACTCATCGAGATTCATCTTTTTGCCTTTTCTGCTTATCTGCCCTTTTGCCCATCCCTTTATACCTTTCCTCAAGTCAAGCAGTTTTTGAAAGGAATTTACATATCAGTCCACCTAGAAAACAGGTGACTGTTCCTCAGGATCTTAACTTTATCCTTGAAAAAACAGCTCTTTTTCCATTTAAACAAGCCCTTCAGGCTGATTTGAGATTCTTGTCCTGGAAAATTGTGTTACTCAGAACAATAAGTATCTGAGTTGCAAAGTCTTATGGTGAGTCAACCCTACCTCATTTTCCATAAGGACAGGCTTTATTTAAGAACAAATCCTTCTTTTTTGCCAAAGGCGGTTTCAGAGTTTATCCTGAACCAGTCTGTTAGTCTCCCTGTATTCTTTCCAGAACCTAAAAATGATTAAGAAAGAATCCTGTATGCTATGGATTTCCAGAGGCTGTTCAGCTACTACTTGGACAGATCTGAATCTTTCAGGAAAACTGATCAGCTATTCTTCTTCTGTGAAGGTAAGAAAAAAGGACATCCAGTGTCAAAGCAGTCATTTTTGAGATGGTTGAACCATGGTATTTCTTTTTGCTATTCACCATAAAAAAAGCCATTTCCAGTCAGGGTTAGGGCCCACTCTACCAGGGCTTTGGCTTCTTCTATAATCCATCCCTTTCCAGAAAGCCACCTAAGTAATCTACAGGCAACATGATCATGTGTACATAGCTTCACAATGCAGAGTAGGGGTAGGCAAGGCAAAGTATTCCAGCACCTTCCACCCTGCCATAACAGTAGCAATAGGGAAAATGGTACTATATATAACTGTGTACAAACACTGACACACATACGCAAATAGTGGTAATTGTATGGTACAGCAGATGAACATCTAATACACGTGTCCATGCTGGTGTCACTTATGGCCACTGTCCTCTCTGCCTCCCCTTTAACTCGTATGTATATGTATCAAGTGGATACAGAGCTGTGTCCACACACACACACAAACGCACACACACACACACACACACACACACACACACACACACACACACACACACACACACACACACACACACACACACACACACACACACACCCAAGGAAAGGGTATACTTCATTAGAAAAGAACATTCTACAATTCACGTAACTTGTCAATTTGTCATCCCAAAGGAAATAATAAACCATTTGGGAGTATTAGAGAGTAAATATATTCCTTTAACTGTAGTTACTAAATAAAAATAAAGGAGGTAATATGGGGCTGATCTGCATGCATTCACAAATGTTCAAATGATCAGATGAAACTGAACAGAAAAGATAATATAGGTACAAAAGTGAGTAAACAGACATCAGCTAGCCATGTAGTCATTTTCCAGTCAGTGTGCTACAAACCAGAAAAGGGCTGAACGTGCAGGATCATCTCTGCTTCATTCCACTTAGGCAGCCGTAGAACTGGTATACTGGTACTTCTAGTTACTTCCAGTAATTGCAACCTTTATCTTAACAGTCTTAAGTGTGCACATCTGCAGTATATTTGGGGGCAGTGTGACAGTGAACAGTCTAATCAGGGTGATTTACTTCTGTGAATCATTTAAATGCCTGGACGCAAATGAACAAAGGTGCTCACAGTGGCTGTACATCTCTGCATACCACTAAATAATCTCACTTGCTTTGCATAGCAATGCAGTGTCATTGGCTTATTGTGCCCAAACTAAAGCACTATAGTGGAATGACAGGGGGTTAATGTAAAGATTGAAGAGAACTGACCATAACATAGAAACTAGAAGGAACCCGTGTAATTGGGCAGAACACACTACAGTATTCATTTATCTCACTAACTTTATTTCCTGTCACCAAGTTAGGTCAGAAACCATGCAATTAGATGTCATTTATTTGTTTCAAAGGCAGATTACTTGACAAAAAGACCTCATGATTAATGATGTATGCACTGGACAGATTCAGGAACAAGGCTAACAAGACCTGTCTGTTATTTAAGCTAACAAAAATATTCAGAAATAGTTTGAAGTAAAAAAAATTCCTGAGTCCTTGTTGATACATACTAAGCATGTCATTATTCATTCCTTCATTCATTCCATCTCGTTACCCATTTAATCCACTACAGAGTCACTGCGGAGCTGGAGCTTGTCCCAGCATTCAGTGAATGCATGGCATAAAAATACCCCAAAAGGGGTGCTAACCCATAACAGAAAGTAAACTCACTCACACTACATGCACACCCACAGACTATTTAGTGTCACAAGTTTGCCTATGGTACCTGTCAGAAATCCACGTAGACACAGAGAGGATTTGCAGACTCCACAGAGAAGGCACCCCAGAAAAGAATGAAGTACTGTAAGCAGCAATACAAATGACCACTCAACTGTACTGCTCAGTGCATCTACAGGCAGGGAATTTATTAAACTGCTGCTGGGTATTTCACTGTATTTAAGTTAGTGATGGATCTAAAACTGGTAGAGTTCATGGAAGAACCACCTTCTGCAGAGTATGAAGGTTAACCTCTTTTCCCAAACAAAATGTATTTCCTTCCCTAATGGTGCAGTTAACCCATTTGTGTTAAAAGAGCTACTATTGAGAAGGCAGTCATTTTAGTGAATTTTGAAGGTATACAATCAAGAGTTTTCTGATCCTGAGAATTTTCTTTTGTATTGGAATTTCCTGATAATAAACCAGAAAAACTCTTTGCCAGACATACGACAAGAAGTAACCAGAAAGTAATTGGGTAAAACCTGAAACTGCATTCTAAGAATACGCCATAAAGATTTCAGCTCTGTACCTGCCGATGGCTGCAGGTAATAGAGACAGGGAGTTGATAGTTTACCATGATTTAGAGGTCTGTTTATAAAGATCAAGGGACTGGAGATTCAGTTTGTATGTTATCAGAGTAGCTTTTCTTTTCTTCCAAGTGTTTGCAGGAGTTTCTAAGTAGCTTGTAGTGACACAGTGACACTGACAATTTTGAAGATAAGTAGTCTGCCTAGAATTTGTTTCTAGTGATCTTCAGGGATTTTTATTTGGTAGCAATCCAAGTTTGACTAGTACAAGATATGGGGGAGGGTAAACAGTCCAGAATCACATGAACAGTGTTGGGAAAATAGATGTCTGCTTTATTCAAGGAGGAAAGGCATAGAAATAAACAACTTTCTGGCCAATATTTTTAGACATCTGACCCACAGAAGTCTGTGTTTACAAAATGCCTTTGCCTCTTTCCAGATGGATAAAATGGCACTCTGATGATTTATGATATCATTCAGAATGTTCACTACACTAGGATTAGAGCTAGGTGAGGATAAAACCCAGCCACTCAAGCTTCACCTCCCAGATGTTTTCTTCTGCCCTGCTGAAGGCAGATAGCAACTAGACTATGGAACTGCACTACATCCTGAGCACAAGTGCTCACCTTAGTGGCACCAAGAAGTAAACTTTCTGACTTTAGAATCTCAGCTATATCTTAAAACAGAGTAAAAGGAACATTTGAGATATACATGCACCTGCTGTGTTTATGGTATTGTGGTTATCCTAACAGTATACTTCTCGTAATGTCACTGGATGTCCCTGTACAAATGAGCAGGATTCTAACTACTTGTCACTAAAGGCTACAGCTGAGATTAGTCTTGCATAGGACAACCAATTAATTTGCTCCAATGAGTCCTGTCCTCAGTGAATATTGTATAACCTATTATCTTAATCTTAGTGCTCTGAGTATTTATTTTAATATATTCCTTTAGTAATAGTAAGTGTGTCAATTTTGGGAACTTGGCTTTTACATAATTTACTCTCTTCTCAACTATAGATTCTTCAAAGTAAACCTATTAACTCTCGATACCTTGAACATATAGTGTTAAGTGTGAGATTGCTGAACTGTGATGGTAAGGAAGTTTTCTCCTTACTCCAGGGTTTAGTTGATCTCATAACTAATTTATACACACATACCCAATTTTTTTGATAGAGGAATATTATGTCATAATTTTTTTACTCTTGTGGTTCTCTGCTATTTATTTAGTAACTCAGGTGTTGAGTTGTGCACTGAATTTTAACCATGGATCTGTCAGATTCATATAGATGTAAAAATGCATGTAGCTATTCTGTTATATTATGTATGCTGTGAGCATTAAAATGAAAGATTTCTGAGCTTGCAGCTTTTAGACTTTGCTGAATCAGTAGTTGAGGACAGAAATACGTTGGGACAGCCATGAAAATTAAAGTGCATAATTCTAAGGCATTAGCTTTTCACTCATGGTGAATCCTTACAGTGCAAAAATATTTTGGGACAACAAATGAAGAATCATGTGGTTACTATTGCAGTTATAGGACCTGGTTTCTGTGTAAGTGTATCAGGCTTGGGATGAATATCATGTAATCTAATTAGATGATGCATGGAACATTGCTATAGATGGTAGAAGCTTAGTTTGGTTTTAAAATTTTACTGATACATCCTTTTGTAGTTTTGATGACATTTCAGCTTAATATGAGCAGAAGGGCACTTCTTCACATCCCAGGTTGTGACAATAATTCCACTGAATCTACAACTTCCTTTACATCTCTAGGTATGTAATCAACTTCTCAACTTCCAAGAACACACTGAACACATTGGGAAACTATGACTCAAGACCAACTGCCTACTTTTCTGGGCTAGAAAGATATCTCAAATGTTCATCATAGTGAACACTGCTGCAGTAGCCCTAGTTATATGAGTTATATCCTGCCAAGGATATAACAGCTGCCAGCATCCAAAGCTTAAAGGCATCTTCCACATGCCCAAACCATTAGCTCAAGCTGAGCTGACTAAAAAGACAGAATTGGGCACCAAGCCCTTCAGAGCTTTCCTGCAACTGAAGAGAGTGCTCCTCTGCAGGATTTCAAGGACTGGCGGTAGGCTTGTGTTGTTACTTTGCTGGGCAGATAAGTTCTCTTTGGGGGAAAACCTTCCACTTAAAAAAAATGTTATTTTTATTGAACTTTCCTGTTTAGGAAAGTTATTTTTAAGCTAGATGTTTGTTTTTTACAAGATTGACCTGTACTTTAAACAGCTTTTAAACTGACAGGAGAAAGGTGCACTTTTGTTTAAAAATAATGGAAAAGTATCCCTTTCTGTAGCGAAATTGTTTATTTTACTTTTGGGGGCTGGCAAAGTGCTTTATAGTGCTTGTGTCTTTGTGTGAAAGGGTAACTTTTTTATAAATTTTTACTGTTTTTTTTCTGTTTGTTTTCCATGGGAAAGGGGCACCAATTTTGACTTGACCATGGAACAAACTACGGGCCCCATCGCCAGTCATTTTTCCAGCCACAGAAAGAAAAATTTAAGCAAACAGATTTTACCACCATAGCAGGCTAGCAGTTTGCCTCAGCCACAGGTGGGTGATTCTGCTGTGGCCATAGCTTGTTCCTCAGGCCACTCATCTTTTACCATAGATCACTCTGGTGTAGCACCTTCTAATACTATGGACCGGAGGTTTGACACATCCTTTGTGTCTGTTGCCACTCTTGCTGGTTTTGGGAGAGGGAACAGGAACAGGGAAGACTTCCCTGCTTAGTCAAAATGTTGGGCTCATCCTTGGAGAAGCTGCTGCTGCCTTTAATAACACTGTTGGCCTCATTTTTCCTGTGAAAAAGAAACAGAAAACTAAATATGTATCTACTCCTCCTCAAATTGTCTTAGACATGAGTAGTTTACTGGATCCAACTAAGGGTTTAACTCAGGCTATTGATCCTTCTTATAAGGTAGTCTGTGGTAAAAGAAAGAGGGATCCCTTGTTTCACTAAGTGATTCAAGATTCTGAGTCTAGATACGAAGATGAAGAGACAGATACAGGATTTTCTCCTCATTTTTCTTATTCAGACTCTGAGGAGAACTTTGTTTCTGATTCTCTCTGTGGGGGTTTCTCTTTTCTCTGACAGTATTTCCAGATTCTGCCAGTTCTTCCATTGCGAGAACACTGTGGTTTCTCAGTCCTTCAGCAAATACTATGAGTTGTTGCAGAAGGAATTTCTATAACCTCCACCCATTCCTCCAGTTCTGTCAGCTCTGGAGAATGTGTGTCACTGCCATCAGTTTTCCTACTACCTCTAAAAAGCCAGATAGAATGTATAAAGCTCCTCTGTCCTAAGTTTTTATACACTCTTCCGAAACCGTCCCAGCAGCCATAGCTTTAGTTAATTCTACTGTTGTCATTCATTTGGTTATTGACAATCCTAGTCTTTCTGCAAAGGATAGGAAGATTTCTGATAAGTATGGGAAAATAGTGTACACTTCTGCAACTACGATTTTCTGAATTTTGAATTGTCAGACTCCTATGTTAATGTTTATTCTAACTAGTTCTGAAGCTAAGAGGGTTGTGTCTGTAGTTTCTTCTTGTGTTGAAACATCTGCTTTAAATAATTTAGTTTCTTCATTTTTCAAATCACCAGTCATTGTTTACAGTGTGTGTGTGTGTGTGTGTGTGTGTGTGTGTGTGTGTGTGTGTGTGTGTGTGTGTGTGTGTATGACTAAACTGATAGTTGTTCCAGGGCTATGGCCACTGGTACTGTTTTAAGAAGGTTTGCTTGGCTGCATTCTCAGAACCTCCCAGATGATATGAAAAATCTTCTTCTTCTTTCGGCTTTTTCCCGGTTAGGGGTCGCCACAGCAGATCACCTTGTCCACTCATGATTGGCAATGAAGTTTTACGGTGTCGAGTTGCCAGCCCGGTGCCCAACCTTCCACACAAGGCACACACATGCACACACTCACACCAAGGGCCAGTTTAGAGTGTCCAGTCCACCTGCAGCATGTCTTTGGGATGTGGGAGGAAACCAGAGCACCTGGAGAAAACCCATGCGACCACAGGGAGGACATGCAGACTCCACACAGAAGGCACCCCAGCCGAGGATCGAACCGTAGAACCTCTTGCTGTAAGTTGGCAATGCTAACCACTGCACCACCATGGCCGCCCCTCCCAGATGATATAAAAATAAGATGTTAAATTCTGCTTTGTATAGAGATTAAGTTTTGGTTAATCTCCTGCAAGTGTGATGAAAGGGGTAAGCTGATATTAGGAATCTCTAAGATTTTTTTAGCCCTCCTTTTCCACATTTTCTAATGGAATCTTTACTCCCCTCCCCTCGTCCATTTTTGGCAAAAACAAAATAATCAGTCTCACCAAAGTGCCGGTAAACAAATGTTTAAGAAGAAATGGCAGTAGATAGTTTCAGACAAATGAGTTCTTGAGATCATTCATCAAGGTTACAGATGGCAGTGGGAGGACATCCCTCCTTTTCAGGGTATAATTCCTCATCCACCAGACCAGATTCCTTTATTCCCCCGTAACTTCATACTTGCTGTCCCAGAGACGGATAGAACCAGTTCCTCCTCCATTGGTTGGGAAAGGTTTGTATTCATATGTGTTTTAGTGCCAAAGAAAGAAAATGCCAGTTCTAGATCTTTTTTTCCTAAACCTGCTTGTTACATTGCCCATGTTCAAAATGATGTCCCTTCACAACCTGTTACCTCTTCTTCCTCATTTAAGTTTCCTGGTAACACTTGATTTAAAACATGCTTATCATCGTATCCTTGTTTGTCCAGACTTCAGGTATTTATAAAGGTTTTGTGTGTCTGGATCACATTATCAGTTCTCTGCCTCACCTTTTGGACTCTTCGCTGCACCAGCAGTATTCATAAATTATCTAGTTCCAGTTATAGCTCATTGCAGATTACAGGGTATTCACATTTTTCCATATTTAGATGACTTGCTTGTCTTTCCAGTCTTTTACATGTCCGTAATCTATCACTTGGGTGAGAGATCTCTTACAGTAGCTGAGATTCCAAGAGGACATTCAAAAGTCTTTTTTGACTCCTTCACACAGCAATGTGTTCCCGGGGTGTCAGCTAGACACCTCAGTTCAAAGAGCTTTTCTTCCACATAAAAAATAGATCTACATCTAGATCTATTTTTAATGTTTTCCACTCAGACTTCAGTCATTGTGAGGGAATACTTCTGGATTTTGGGTCTCATGGCATCTGTTTCTCATGATACCCCTAGCAAGACTCTACATGAGAAAGATACAATGGTATTTGGAATCTGTTTGGTCCCAGCATCAACACAGATTCCTAGATTAGTGCTAGGATAACTGTGCTTTACAGGTAATTTTAATCCTAGCCAGTTACCCCTTGAGAGAATCAAATCCTGCACCTTGTGTTTGTAAGGTAAACAAGTTAACCATTATGCCAGCCTCCCATTTTTTTTCTTTTCGAATTCTTGTACTGGGGGTTGTCAGAAGAGAAATCATTTGGTGGAGATAGCAAGTTTCCCTGAATCAAGGTCTCCTCTTCCCCATCCCTGCTCCAAAGCAGTCCATCACCACAGATACCTCAGACTTTGCTTTGGTAGCAGTTTCAGGAGGGATAAAAGTGCAAGGTAAGGACAGACACAAGCATATCAATATAAGACATTTTTGCCTTGATCAATGTACTCAACTCTCTGAATCATCTTTGATCCCCTAGACCTCTTCAGGTTGTTATAGACAATACCACAAGCATGTGGTACATCAACAGACATGGGGTAACAAAGTCCTACCCCCTTTGCAGACTAGCCATGTTAACTTTGGATATAGCTTCACTGCACACTGCCACTCTACAGGCAACTTACTTACCATCAGAGCACAATTTGGTGGCAGACAAGCCATACAGAACAAAGGCAGACCCTCGTGAATGGAAACTAGATTGGGTCTCTTACAAGATTTCATCCATCTGTGGGGGATTCCTCAGGTACACCTATTTGCCTGCTGTCTGAACAACTAGCTGGCAAGATTCTGCTCCAGGACTCCTTACAAGAAGGCCTGGAAGACAGATGCCTTTTCCTTTCCTTAGACAGGAATGTTCCTATATTCCTTTCTACCCTCTCCACTGACATCCAGGGTACTTCTGAAGATTCAGAAGGAATCCCTCAAGATCATTGTGGATACTTCATTCTGGCCCAGGCAACAGTAGTTCTCCCTTCTTTTGGAAATGGCCAGAGCCAATTAACGCAAGCTTCCTCATGGACTGGATCTAAACACACAAGATTTAGGGTGTTACATACACCCCCGATCCCAATCAATTTCAACAGTCTCCCTGGATGATAGGTTCTTAATTCCCTTTAGACACCTGTTTACTTAAGACATGCAGTAGGTACTAATGGAGGCAAGTAAGTCTAATACTAGAAAATCTTATATTAGCAAATGGAAAAGGTTTTCTAGTTGGTGTGAGCAACCTAACCATTCAGAACTAGTGTTTCTCTGGTTTTACAATATTTGTGTGAGTTGCTTATGGCCTTTCTTACTCCTCCATCATGGTTCATTAATTGATCATTTTAGCATGGCTGCCCATGGATCCTCCTGTTTTGATGCATTCTCATGTTAAAATATTTTTGAAAGGGGTTTTGCGTAAGATGCCTCCAAGAACATTGGTGGCCATTCCTTGGAATCTTAATTTTTTGTTAGAAAAGCTAGCACTTGCTCCATTTGAACTAGCAAATCTGGCTAACTTGAGGTTCTTAACATGGAAAACTGTTTGTTTTACTGATTGTTATGACCTCTGCAAGAAGAGTATCTGAGTTGCAAACTGAAGTCAACCTTAAGTCATTTTCCAAAGAGATGGGATTTCTTTGAGAACTAATCCTTTTTTTATGCCTAAAGGGGTATCTGAGTTTACTTTAAGCCAATCTATGCATCTATCCATTTTCTGTCCTGAACCTAAACATGAAGGTGAAAGGATATGTCATACCTTGGATATCCACAAGCAACTACAGTACTGTCTTGACGTTGTATTGTATGAAGAGCAATATATCAGCTGGATGCTCAGCATTAATGAATGAAGGGTTAGAATACTGTCACATAATCTGGTGGTGAATGCTAATGATCTGAACAGTCAACAACTAATACAATTGTATTCAGATTGTAAAATATAAGGTGTAGACACTGCAATGAACATATTTATAAGTTTGTTTATATTGTAAGTCAGAGAGATGAAATAGCAATTGAGAGGTGCCTGACGGGGAATATCTCAAATCTGAGCTCAATAAGAAGCCATCTGATTTGCTGATATGGTCTAAGGTCAGAAGCTCACATTATACCACACCAGTTTAATTAAGTGTCAGTAGGGGTGGAAGGTGAACTGAAAATCATCTCCAGATTACTTGAGTCTCTCAAGAAAAGTAACAGCCAGACTAGATTGGTACCTTCAAGGTAAGACTCAAAGATCAACAGTTAACAGCTCTTCTGATAAGCTGCTCTGTAATGTAATATAGGAGTGCACAAGTGCAATCATGTATTACAACTGAATGCTATTCAGTCTTCAGTTTAACTGCATGCTTGCAGTCATGGAAGTGTAACCAAATACTGCAAAACTGCTGAATGCTGCTAAGTCTATTTTAATTGAATGTGTGTAGTCTTAACATTAAACAGAGCAGTAACTCAATCAAGTGCATGTAAGGGATAAAGGGACAACAATAGCATAGGGTTGTCCAACCTTTTTGGCTAAAGGGTCACATGCTGTGCAGTTCAAAGGTGACTTAACATACTTGGCAAGGTTGGGGAGGGCAGCACATTACCATACACAGCATGTATCTGTCCATTCAAAACATTTTGTTGCAGGACATACCGAGGGCCATATAAAATGCTTTGGTGAGCCAGATTATGGCCCTAGTGTCACCTATTGGACACCCCTGCAATAGCTGATAGGCAAACAGCTTTAAAATATTAAAAATACCTGTTCCAATGAAGGATTGAGGCCAGAGAGAAAAAAAACAATTAAGTGATACAGGATAGATACCTGCAAAAATTCTAAATTTATAAAAGGTGACAATTTAAGACGTCACTGGGACTGCTATTTGGGAAGGTGCTAGGCTAAAAGCAGATAGAAAATGAAATTCCAAGTGAAAGTTGGAGAGAGACATGGGAATATGGATAAAGAAGGGGAAATGGGGGAAGGAGACTAGATAGATCATCAGCCATAGTAATGGTGAAACAGGGTTTAGAATAAATAGGAGTAAATGCATGAAAACGCTTACTTTAATCCCTTATTAAAATATAAGCAGTAAAAAAACAGCACATGTTGATCTGGTAACAAATCCAGATGTATCAGCACATTCATTCTCCAGTTACATCTTCATTCGTTCTCCATTTCCACCTTTAATCCATTTTGTGGGATTGGGGGAGCTATAACTTGTCATAGCACTCACTGGGCACAAGGCAAAGAAACTAATCCTGAATGAGGCGCCAGCCTATCACAATATACATGCATATACTTGCTCTCACACAGCACACACCCACAGATAATTTGGAGTTTTTGTGATGTGGGAGAAAACAGAACACTGCAATGAAAAGTTTTTTGCAGACTCAGGGAGGATGATAGATTCCTTACAGAAGGCACCCTAAATTATAACTAAACTGGAGGGCCAAGAACTTTGAGGCAGCAATGCTATCCACTATGCCATCATTTCTCAGCATAGAAGGTTCATTTTGTTACATGTGGAGAAGACTTGCTACACTTTTTCACACAATTAACGGGTTGACCCAAGTCCTAAGGAACATGTGCAAATTGGCACCCTTCAAAGATCAGATTCATCCAGGTACTCACAAAAAAGAAGTGACCTTTCCCTCTGCGTATTTCTCACCCTGCACTGATCATTGGCATTCTCAAGGCAAGACTTAGACCAGCAGCCCTCCTATTGAACTGCTGTCCAATGCATAGTATCAGTTCCCAGTCTGTGGATAGGGAAACAAAAAGCACAGCTCTACAGCTGTTCACTGTGTGCTAATAGCAGCTTCTGGACAGCTCTTAAAGATCAGCTATTGTCCCCCTATCAAGCTGTTCTCTAATGTACTATATTGATGCACATTCTGCACTTAACAAGCGCGTGCCTCTGTAACAACTACTTGCTCCACATTCACTAGTGATAGGGTTAGAGTGCAACTCAGACATTGGTACACTTTATTAGAGCATATTCTTAATGAAAAATGAGAAACACCCTTTAAAGATTTGATTCAGGGCTGAATGAACCCCAGGAATGCATGGACTTCAGGAGCAGTATGTTCTCAGTATAACTAAAATAATCACCATCCTGCGTGAACCTGACTGTGCTACCAGCAGTCTTAAATGGCTTCTAGTTTGGGAGTTGGAAGGCAGGTCAGTGGAAGGCGGGGTTGAACAGCCAACATCAGTTCACTTTCCTTCGGCGGGGTGGGGGCGCATATCCAGGCATCTTCAAGTGGAAACTACAGAGGGGGTGCTACTAGTATGCACAAGCTGCTTAGGATGCAACAGGTGAACTAGAGCAGATGCCTTGTTGTCATATGCATGTGGCATACATGCGGCACTGCTTCACACTGTGTCCAAAGTTAAGAATGGATCTTCTCCTATGCAAGCTATGATTTCTCTTGCATTAAATTAAAGAAAATCCCTTCTCTGGTTGTAGTAATGACATAACCTTTCCTATCTCTGTGAGGATCATTTGAGGAAGGGATTGAAGGGCAGAAGTGGAGTTAGAGGTCAGTATTTAATCAAAAATATATAGAATTATAGGAGCCAAACACCGGACTGGTGATATAATCTAAACCAAGGCAGAAGGCTGTACTGTAATGGAACTGGTTGCTTCTTACAGTTAAAAATAGTGCTTTTACAAGGTGTTCTGAAAAGCTTGTGCTTCTTAATAAAGTTTTTCCTTGCACTTGCTGTTTCCTTACAATGAGGACATTTATTCTCAACTAATCTAATCCTAAGATCACTACCATGAATTCAACATTTCGGTTAGTAACCTGTTTTTGGCAACTAAGCCATTCATTTGTAGGTAGGGAGGGGCAGACATATGCAGAGGTAGTATTGCTAGTAATGAACCACTCGGTGACCACCCACTTAATAATCCCTTTTTTAAATGCCAAAAACAAAGAAACTGTAATAAATGCACCCTCTCTCTCTCATGCTCTGTGTCAGGTAGTGGTTTATGCAGTTCAGTTTACATTAGAAGGCACAATTTAAGTAAAGGTAACCAATGTAGGAATGAAAATGATTTGGGGTGTATGTTGGTCAAAACAAAAAAAAAGCAGCAGCCAATTTTCTCAGTAAAAGAAGTGGGCAGTCAGCTGCAAGAAATGGAACAAGAACAGGGAGGGTCCTGTAACGTTGATGGACATATTGCATGAAATTAAAAAGCTGACAGAAGTTATAGTGGAAAATATGCAATTGTATGACAGAAGACTGGGAGAACTGCAGAGAGGGCTAAATGAACATTTAGACATATTACAGACTGTTATAGAGCAGAATGAAGAAATATAAGGTAGTCTAGAAGCAATGGAGACTAGGGCTAACTGTACAGAAGCGAAGTTAGTGGATATGGAAGGTGGACCTCAACAGAAGAATATCAAGATTGTGGGCATACCGCAGAAGGTGGAGAAGCAAATCTGTAAAGAGGCACTTAGAGTGGATTACCCAGTGGACTACCAGAGTAGATTGAGTTAGAGACGGCACATTGGACAGCATGAGTTCCAGGAAGGCGTAACTTATTATCATTTGGTTCCACACATTTGAGATGAAGAAAAGAATTTTAAAATAGGTATAGATGCCTGACAAATAGATTAAGGTGGAAGGAGTTGGTCTTTGTAGAACAGGACTATTTATTTGATACTTATGAAAGAAGGAAAGCCTTCCTGCCTGCTATTAGAATATGCAGGGAGAGACTGGTTGTGCCTCTTGTAACCTGCTGTCCTAAGGGTGAATGGAGGAGCTAAGTGTTTTTTGCAACCCAATGAAGCAATGGAGTATTTGAAAAGTACAACAAATCTTAGAATGGGTATCCAGAGAGAAGGAGCAGGGGACTAGGTGAGATGCATGGTGACAGAAGTAAAGCAGCTATGGGAGAGAACTTTTTGGAGATTGTTGATACCAGAATAACAGGAAGTATCCAAATATTGAGGGAAAGAGTAAGATCATAAAAAAAAGATGGAGGAAGAACCAGCAGCATGAACTTGAGCATTAGAGATGGACTGTGTGTTGGTGGAGTTATTGCTTGAGACTCATGGATATGTGGACAGTGATGAGCAGCTGTCACATGTGGACATGTCTTTTTTGCCTTTTCTTGTTTCTTGGCTTGCTGCTATTTAAGGCTACAATTTCATGCTTGTGACATGATTTTGTGGGCAACAGAAGCAGCATATGATGCTTGGACTTGAGTTTATTTTCAATCTGCAATTAGATTAGATGTCATTGATGGGATGTGTGATAAATGGACTCCTACCACCAGGAAGTTAAAAGTTGGAAGATAAAGATTTTGAATTGTAAGTCAAGACCCCAGATTAAAAAAAAAACTAAAATGAGTCTGTATTATCTTGGTCAACTAAAGAAATGAGACTGCCATGGGGCAGTCTTTGGGGGGGGGGGTAATAATGTTGTTCGGTGCATCTGTATTTTGATTTCTTCAGTACAACAGATGAGGGGGTTGTTAAAAGAGAAGATTTATGATTGGCTGGGAAAGGTTTTGAATTGTATGCAAAGTCTTTGGATAGGAAAAATATTGATATAACACTAATATCATTGTCATTTTGTTTGAAAATTAAAAAAATTGGATTGTCTTGAGATGATCATCATAGGGAATATTAACTTTTGATTGATCTGTACTTTGACTTTTTCAATACAATAAAAGAGGGATGGGTTAAAAGAGAAGCTCTGTGATTGGCTAGGATGGCAGGGTTCAGGAAGAATTAGACCCAAAATAACGGAATATTTAGGAAAGTAAGGCAGCAAGATAGTGAACAGATTTAGGACTGGTAGAAGTAAATTTTGTATGTACAGTGTGTTGGAGAAGGTAGGGAGAAGCAGACATATGCGTATGTAGTTCTGGCAGAGATCTAAGGTGGCTACTAGGAGTTTAGAAAAAAGGAAAAGGTCTTGGGGGAATGTAAGAGTTAATTTGAGAGAAAAGGATGCCAGTAGATAAGACTGTCAGGAGGTGAAGGGTTAGAGAATGAATGAATGGTGTAAGACCAGAAAGGGTTAGGGGCTAGGGGAACTGAAGTAGTGTAGCTGATGGAGATGTATAAATAAAAAGGGAATGCATTATAAGGAAAGGTGTACGTGGAGGGGGAAGGCTCCCAATGGACAAAAGAGCACTGCCATAGTTATGGCAGGGTATTGGGAGCTAGAGTTTGACATGCTCAGCAGAGACGTACAAATGCCAAAATGGGAAGTTACAAATCCTAAACATGTACATAGTGCTGAGGGAAGATGGATTTAGGAAACGTTCCTCGAAAGTATGTGGAAGGCCAAAGTAAAGATGGAGGGAGATTATGGGGAGTGATAGAGTTATTGAAGAAAAGTGATAGAAGGAACAAGTAGGTGGAAAGGCAGACAAAGTCAACAGGATATCATGGAGCTCAGAAGCAGCCTTAGTGTGGAGAGAGAAAGGGCTGAAAATAATACAAGCAGAGCAAAATATGGTACTGGAAATAGAGGCCTAGAATGTTAGTGGGTTGGGGTTAAAGACAAGGACAGAGAGGATTTTGGCACATTAGAGAAGCATGGGACACAGGTACTTCTTTTTCAGGCAACAAACTTGGAACAAAGTGAGCACCAGCAGCTTAGAATGGGGGGATATAAGTTAGAGACTAATTCCTCTTGGGGTAGGAAGAGATAAAGGCAGTAGCAGTATTGGTAAATAAGTTATGTCCAATAAGGCTAGAGAGTAAATTAGTGGATAAGAAAGTTAGATTTGCAGGAATTAACAGAACAATAGAAGGTACTAGGATAACGATAATGATTGTATATATGCCCCATAAGTCATCAATAAAAGAGATGCTTAGTATTTTTCTGAATTAGCGAAGTTGCAAGAAGGGATGGTGGTTCGTATGTGATTGGAATACAGTAGTTGCAAGAAGACAGGTCTATGGTAGTCCTAGAGCAAAGAGGCTGACTATGGAAGGAAGGTTTATGAGGTATAGTTTTAAGTCTACTGAGTAGGTGGATATGACCGAGATAAAAAAAGAGACCACAGAGGGGAGAACTTCACTTTCTGTTCAGCGAGGCATAAATATGGTTGCAAACAGATACAGGGAATATTTCCATGGAGCATGTGGATTGGGTTAAGGAAATTAGGACTGACCCAGTTGTGTTAACAGACCGTGCAATGATTGGATTGAAAATGGAGGGAGGGTAAACACTAGGGTTGATGAAGCATTGGAGATGTTTGACCTGTCTCTTAGAATATGATCAAGTGAAGAAGAAGATAGTGCTGATTATAGAGCAGGCTTTGAAGAATCAGAGAGGGAATGTTGGATAGTGATGGGAGAAGGTTAAAGGGGTGATAGGAGGAGAGGTGAGAGAGACAGCTGCAGGCAGAAGGGGAAAGAAGATCAAAGAGTAAAGTGGAGATGAAGAAGGAATTGCAGGAAATACAGAGGGAGTGAATGATAGGAGACCATAATAAAGAAAAGAGAGAAAGATAAAGAGGAAGTTATGAAGGGTGGAGGATAAAAGGATTGGGAATAAGTGGATTGCTGTGAAAAACCTATATAAGTGGATCACTGTGGAACACATCTATCTTAAGGGGGTTAGGCAAATACTGAGGTTGAAAGTGGGAGTATTTGAGCTTAGAGCTGGAGTTCAAGAAGTGAAGCTAGACTGGAAGATATTTTGGAGAGGTTTAGGAGGTACTATGTGTAACTATACAGATAGGAGGAGATGATGGGGATGGTCAGTGGGAATGGCCGATGATGAAGAAAATGGAGGACTGGGAGGAGCAAAAGTTGGGAGAGAAAATTAAATGAGAGGAAATTTGTAATGCATGGTGAGAAATGGAAAAATGGAAATCACCAGGTAGAGATGGCATACCAATTGATCTCTAGGAGTTACAAAAGGAGCAGATTGTTACAATATAGCTGGAACTGTTTAATGATATTATGGAAAGGGGACAAATAATTTCTGTAATACCAAAAGAGGGAAGGGTGTTGGTCGTATTAGTCTGTAGCAGTACTTTATTATAAATGCTTTATGTTAGTCCAACCAGAAATGTTGGGAAGAATGTTGTCTAGATAAATTCATGGGGACCTGACAAGCTTTGCAGAAGGTTGAAGAAAAATGGATAATTTGATTAAATCTTTACTGTTTATGACATGTGCATAGGAGCAGGAAAGGGAGTTGGCATTAATTTCTTTAAATGTAGAAAAAACATTTGACAGGGTGAAATGGAGTTGTTTATTTGAGACTATGAGGTGGAATGGTTTTCCACTAAAGTGGGTAAAAATGATTCAGGCATTTACAAGAGGGAGCAAGCAAGTGTAAAGATGAGATTGAGACTGTTGAGGAAGATAGAATATCTTTTATTTTAAAACTGTCTCGCTATGTTAAACCCATTTAACATAGCGAAACAGTAAAAAAAGCAACGGAGATCTTGCTTTCTCTGTTGCTTTTTTTTTAAAACCTGTCTCGCTATGTTAAATGGGTTTAGCATAGCGAGACAGCTTTAAAATAAGCAACGGAGATCTCCGTTGCTTATTTTAAAGCTGTCTCGCTATGTTAAACCCATTTAACATAGCGAGACAGTGTTTTAAAAGCAAAGTTATACTAATGGAAAAAAGTCCGGGCGACCAGACCTTTTTCCATTAGTATAACTCGATTTACAATGTGCACGCTGGCCAATCAGTGTGCACGTTTTGGGGGGGTCATGGTATAATAGAAAATAGTCTTGTATGCAGATGATGTCTTGTTGACCTTATTGGATTATTAAAGAAGTATGGAAAACTTATGGAGACTGCTGAAAGGCTTTGTTAGAAGGTCAACATATAGGGTAAATGCAGAGAAGACAAACATCTTGATACTGAACAAAGAAGGTTAGGGGGAGGAGAGAGTGAGAGGTTGGTTAGAGAAGAGAGAGGATATTTGGGAATACAATTTAGAAGGCCACTAGAATATACCATGTGGGAGGCATATGAAAGCTTATACTGGAAAGTGGAGGAACAGATTTCATGGTGGAAAACTCTGGGTTTGGGCATAGATCAGAGGGTTCAGGTGCTGCAAATAAGTATTGTACCCCAGTTTGTGTACCCAGGGCAGGTGTTGCAGCAACTACCAGATGTTAGGTTTCTGAAGAAAGTAAACTACCCACAGATTTTGCTACAATTCTATTTAAATTGAAATTGCAGTTCTGATTCACATTACATAATTCTGCACACTTTCCTGGGGTTCCCAGGCTACACATTACATCATTCTTCACACTTCACTGGGTTCCCAGGCTAACAGAAACTACATTTACATTTTTAACATCTTGTGTTATCTTGCAGCTTGGTCAGGAAGCAGAGCAATACAAATACATTTCTATGTTTAAATCTAGCAATTTACCTCTTGGTTAAAACAATAGCAAGAATGTCTTCATCTAGACTGGCTGGAGCCAACTTTAGATCAAAGGGTCACAACATGCCTCTACTTGGTCAGTAGAGAGCACTGTTGTGACATTTTTTTGCAGTTCCACATCTAACAGCAGTTTCTTTACATTTAAGACAACAAGCCTGTAGTTTGCATTCATATTTACAAATGACAGAATTATCTGCAAAATTCTATCTGGCTAGGCTGGCAGCCTTCACACATGCCATCCACAAAGTGCCCCTAATGAAGAATAAACCTCCTGTATGTAGAATTTCTCATCAAACACAAATGCATTATTATTCAAAATAATATCGAGAAGTGAAGTAATAATCTGTATCAGTGTTAAAGAGAAGTCAGAACACCTGTGCAAAAACAATTTAACATACTCTATGCCTACATCGTTGGGTATCACTGTAAAAAATATTAGGTCCATGATAACCAGAATACTGGCTGTACCATTATGATTAAGGACCAATCATGTAAAGATGAAAGAAAATGTTTAGTATCTGTAAGCATGGTATTTACAGTATCAAGTACAGGTCTCAACTGTTTTTCAACATAGAAAGGGGCGCAGTGGCCCAACCATGTCCAGACACTGTCAGTCTCATGGGTGGATTAACCCTATCTTTATGTATTTTCAGAAGACCTTAGATGTTGGGAGTGATTGGAAATTCAGCTATAAAATATTCATACATCTCCTTGTCAATAACTCCATTCATCAACAAATCATCATGAATAAAAGACTATATGTCAAAAATCAGCTTATCAGTATGAACTCTACTGCAGGCAGTATATGTATGTTCGTCTCGCAACATCTTATACATATTATCAAGATATTTACTGTTACCCATGACAACAGTAGCACTGCCTTTATCTGCTGGTCTAATACATATCTGATCCATTGATATCAAATGACTTGGGGATTTAAACTGTACTTCAGTTAAGTTATAGAAATCCTTATGATGCTTATTCAATAATAAAAACCTAACATTATGCTCACAAGCTCTCAGGAAAGCCTCAACAAGAGGTGCATTTACTGGTACAAGTTCACTAGGCTTTCTGAAAATATTAACAGAGTAGTTAGAAGTAGTACCATACAAGGTTTTAAGTGTGATGTTCCGTGCAAGGAGTCTAAAGTCTACCAAAGTGTCACATAATGTCGAGCCTCTAAAGGGGACAAGTGAGAGGGCTTTGTTTTAACCAATGAGCAGCTTGATGTATTAAATAATTGAAGAGATGTTCATAACTAGATCTGTAGGATTTTGCTGCAAACTGTAGCATCGAGCTCCAATTGGCCAGCTAACACCATCCTCTTCCATCCCTCTCTGTCCCTGCTCTGTGACCAACTCCTTTGTTCCTTCACTACAAGTGGTTTGAGGAGGCAAAGATGTAAAAAAAGGATCAGGTGTATTCACATTTTCATCCATTCCATTTGAACATATAGAGGGTTTGGGGTCTACAGAATTGTTATGTTTTGATAGACCATCAGACTCACATTGATTAAACATTAGATTGGACTCTGCTTGTGCCTGCAAATTACCAGTTACCACTTTGTTGTATTGAGGAGGTAGGGGGTCTACTCATCAATCGCTAACAGTTTTGCAATCGTTAGGTGACCATTTGTTAAGGGATTCATCCTCAGGCCAAGAGAAAATATGACCATTCCGAAAATCTATGTAATCTCTGGCCAATTTCTTACATTTGACATCTTGTAGATGCTTCTCAAAAGCAGCGACATCAGATAAAAGGTTCTCAACCTTTCGTTTATAGGACACAGACTCAAGATAAGGCTCCTAAAGTTTAAAATCATTATTAACATCACTCAAGATCAAATTCAATCAGCTTAAATTTGTAATGAGTTTGATATAGTTAAAACTAGTTTCAAGGTTTAACGCTTGCCAGCGCCTAAGTAAATCCGGGTGGAGGTTGCTGTATGTCGGCATCCTTAGCACCCTCATACCCCTAGGTACAACTTTATGAAAGAGACACGCTTCCATATGTAGTCTTTGCCACTGCAGATGTTTGTATTTAAAGAAATTGTTCTCAGAGCTTCTAAAAATATTCATAAAGTCACAAAACACAGCATCACCTTTATCTGGTTCCATGGAAAAATTTCCATTCTAAGCAGTCAGCAGTGGATTACCATCCACTTGAAGTACATGGTCCATCCTGCCCAAAATGCTCACACCAGAATCACTCTTCATGGGGTTATAGTCAAGTTCAATTATAATTTCTTCTGCCACACTCTTGTTCGGCATTTACTTTTCTGAAGTACAAGCAAACACAGGAGGGTTATGGCTGACAAAGTTTGCAGATGACTGCAAACTGGGCGCCATAGTCGAAAACACTTCTGACACAGATATCCTTCAGAAGGGCCTCACAGAAATGGATAACTGGTGCCAGAGCCATGGCCTAAAGTTAAACGCCAAGAAATGCATAGTCATACCCTTCGGGAAAAACAAGGTTACCCCTAGCTATCATATAGGTGGCAATCCACTGAGCACAGAAGAAGTCATCAGGGACCTGGGGACCCAGGTTGACACTAGCCTTTTGTTTGACACTCATGTTGCTAAAGTAGTCAGGAAAACCTTCTACATTGCCCACCTGATCATGAAGGGATTCACATCTAGATCAAGGGAGGTCATTGTCCCCCTGTACTCATCACTCATTAGACCTATGATTGAGTACAATGCCCCATTCGGAATGTATCTGACCCGACACCTGCTGCAGCTGGAAAGGCCCCAAAAGTTCCTCACCAAGAGGATAAAGGGTCTCAAAAATATGTCTTATGCTGCCCGACTGAAAGAACTCCAGCTCTATTCAGTCTCATACCGCTTGCTCAGAGGTGACCTGTGCCTGACATATAAGGCCATGTCAAACCCAGATTTGATGAATATGCTTCACCTCAAAAAATCTAGATCCCTCAGAACCACAAGGGCAGGAGACTTAAACCTTGACACGGTTATTAATAGGACGTGCTGGAGGGACAGATTCATCACCCAGAGACTCCCTATGCTGTGGAACAAAATCCCGGTACATGTGAGGCAGAGCACCTCACTGGCCTTGTTCAAGAGGAATCTTGACCAATGGATGGGAGATCGTAGATATACCCCAGGGATTACTTCAGTGTCACTGCTTGACAGAGGCACAGCAAAATAATAGGCATAGTTTTATTCAAACTAAAGGGGTGGCGAAAGCCACATATCTATGGGCTAGGCTTATAAATGCCCTAGGGCAGATAGCCTAGTATCAACCTATGAACCTATGAACCTATATTCCAGAGCCCAAATACAAGTAAAAACAAGTTAAATAACCAAGGACTAAGGATGCAGCCAGTTAGACACAAAACCAAAAATGTATCCAAAACAGAGAAACCAGCTTGCAAAGTGGAAGAGCAAGTTTTAATCAACATTAAAATCAGTACAAACAATGCAAAAAAGATAAAAACAGAGGAGCGCTTTCATCTATATTTTCTTCCGCCATATTCCAGAGCCCAAGTACAAGTAAAAACAAGTTAAATAACCAAGGACTAAGGATGCAGCCAGTTAGACACAAAGCCAAAAATGTATCCAAAACAGAGAAACCAGCTTGAAAAGTGGAAGAGCAAGTTTTAACTAACATTAAAATCAGTACAAACAATGCAAAAAAGATAAAAACAGATGAGCGCTTTCATGCCTAAACTTGGCACTTCATCAGATCTAAAACAAACCACCACTGACATCATTTAAATAACAGTCAAATTAAAATCACCTCCTCAGGCCACGTGATTTCAATAGGTGTTATAAAAGAATGTGATCCTTCAACTCCTTCCCCATATTAGCCTGCAATTCAAGAATCCATCTAACCTCCACACAGTCTTTTATTCTGAATGTCACCACCTATATTACCACTTTTCAAAAGTTCTATAATCAAGAACTTAAAACAGTGAGAAGTACCATATTGCATTACATGTTTACATAAAGCAGTCCTTTTGTCCGACCTATTTATATCATACAGATGTTTACGTATTCTGTCTTTAAAAGAGCTGTTGGTTTTGCTAATGTAAAAACTCTAATACAAGGCACAGACTGCAGTATACACAAGATCACAACTTTTACAGTTAGCAAAAAAGTTAAAAGTGTAAACACATTTAGTATCTGGATGTACAAAAGTATTGGAGCATCTAATATGTTTATACATATTACAAGAATCACAAGAAAATGTCCCAGATTTACCTGCATTGCAAACTTCTTTAGAGAAAGGTATATAACAAAGAAGATTTGTTTAGACGTATTCCTCCAGTAGTAAAATCTAGGGCACTAGCATTTCAAGGGACTGCTCCTCTCACAGATTCACCACTGGAGAAATAAGATCTAGCAGACTGCCCCCTTTGTTAAAGTACAGCATCTCTCACTGCTTCAATTTCCTTAATGGAATAGCCCCATGAAATAAACTCATCACTCACCTCAATAAATGAGCTCAGCATATTATTATCATTCGCATTAAGCCTGGCATAATGATAGAATTGTCCATTAATAACATTATGAATAGTATGTTGAGGATGCGTACTGCTCATGTGTAGGCCACTGTATTTCTTGCAAGGTTTCTTATAAACTTTAGTGTCTAAGCCAGTAATTGTTTTAAACACCTTCACATCTAAAAACGTAATAGCTTCATCAGAAAAATGCATGGTAAATCACAAAATAGTAGTAGTTTGTTCTAGATATGCTAAAAAAATCATATAAAATGCAAACTGGACCAGTCCAAATAAAGAACATGTCATCTACAAAGCACCTCATGATAAGGAATACATTTCTTTTTTTCCCCAAAAACATTTTTATTAAATTTTGTTAATAAACATGGACATAAAGTATTAAAAATAAACCATATAAAACATAACTATTTACATGATATACAAACATCCATGATAAACATGTATTTTATCCAAGAAAGGTAATCACTATTTATCTAACAATCTCTCCAATTTTTGGCAAGCTAGTCTTTTGTGTGTTACATTTGATGATCTCTGATAAATAGTTTGCATTTCTTTTTTACATACAGATTTTGCTATTGAAATAAACTCAGTAAACATAAGATCTTGCTTATTTTTCCAGTTCAATGTAATTATTTTTCGAGCAATAGCTAGAATTAACCAAAGAACAGGTAACTGATGTCTAGGAATTACACTTGGGGTAGGGGCATTGAATAATATCAAAGAGTTAGTAATTTGACAGTTGGCAGACCACAGGGCTTTTGTGAAATGTCTAAAATCACTCCAGTATTGTGTGAGAGTTCTACATTCTATGAACATATGAACCCATTTGCCTTCAAGAATATCACCACACCTCCAGCATTTGCTTTCATTACTCTTGGTTATAAGGTCAATTCTGTGTGGAGTGTAAAAGCTTCTATGAATAAATCTCCAGGTATATAGTCTCCAATATAAAGATGATGAAGTGTTTTTTATTGAATTTAATAACTGTTTCTTATTATCATTAGATAAAGGTTCACCATTAATCTTTATGGAGTAATTGCAAAAAGCTTGGTCAAAAGTAATCAAGTCTTCTTGTAGGATTTTATGTGCAGGTGATATGCTTAATTTATGTTCAATGTTCATCGAACTGCACCATATGAATAGTTGTATCAATCTTGGTATAATATCAGTTTCCAGATTTATTGACATGCTCACTTTATTTTCAACAAACTGTCTTAAAGATTGAATACAGAGCCAATTATCTTGACAGACATATCTGGCTAAGAGGACGTTCATTGGTTGGATGTTCTTATTGTCTATAAACTGGTGCCAAAACTTTAGATTATTCTCTTTAAGATTCCGCATCTTATTGATATTGAAGGTATCTAGGTAATCTGGTGTATAAGCTATGGGAAATGTAATGAAAAAGGTGTTCTTTAGACTATAATTGTTGTCAATTATATTTTTGAAAATATAAAATACTTGGTTTATACTATGTGAGAAGTGGCTACATTTCTTATTATATAAGCAATATTCACAGAGTATCCAAAATATTTTGTTAATTCCAAAGGTTTCCTTAAACTGGGTTTCTGAGTTCTCAGAGGAAGTTATATGTATTCCATGTAGTTGTTTCCAGCTAGAGCTGTATATGGATGAAATCCAGTGTAGTATTATGTTAATAACAGATTTGGAATATAATTCTATGTTGGGAAAGCCAATCCCATTACTGTCCCAGGCTCCAGCATACCATTTATAGGCTATTCTTGGTTTCTTTGGGAACCATAGAAAAGTTAGTAATAGGTAATATATTTGTTTAAAGAATTTCTTAGGAGGAGGTAAAATCAATGATTGTATGTAAAATAAACTCTTGGGCAAAATAATCATTTTTATTAATGTAAGTATGTCTTCCGTGGTGAAAACATTTTGTTCCACTTTTTAGTCAAGTCCCTGATTATAGCTACCAGTTAAGTGAAGTTAAATTTAATAGTCTCATTCCATTTATTCTTAATACTTATTCCTAGATAATTTATCTTACTGTTTTCCCAGTTGAATGTATTGTATTTTTGCAAATTGCTATTTATTTTCTTATTGATTAAAAGTGTTTTGGTTTAATTTGGTTAAAATTGAGCCCTGAGATTTTCCAAATAGAGTTATGGCATTCATGATATGTTGTAAGGAGCCTTCTATGTCACTGCATATTAGTAGAATATCATCAGCAAAAAGCTGAACTTTTGGACAGTATCCCTCATTAACTTGAAATCCTTTGATATTTGGGTTATTTCTAATAAATGAAGCAAAAGGTTCTACTGATAAAGCGAAAAATAATGGGGATAGAGGGCAACCTTGTCTAGTTCCCCTATGAATTTTTACTGGGGATGATAGACATGAACCAATCTTAACAAATGCTTTAGAATCACTATAAATATTTAATATAAATTTAGTGAAATCTGAAGTAAAGTTAAATTCTTTAAAGATTTTTTTGTAAGTATGACCAGTGAAGGGAATCGAATGCCTTATCAATATCCAGACCAATAGTTAATTGTTTCTTGATTTTGTTTGCAATGTCTATTAGAGATAGTAGCTTAATAATATTGTCGTGTACTTTTCTATGTAAGATAAAGCCAGTTTGATCAAAGTGTATTAGATTGGGTAATATATTCTTTAGTCTTTTGGTCAGGATAGCCATGAAAATTGTATAATCAATATTTAACAATGATATGGGTCTTATAGGATGCACATAGTTGGGGGTCCTTACCTTGTTTCAGAATTGGGGAAATTGAGTACTTCCACAAGGGAGGGAAAATTAAGTCTTGTTTAACCATGGAGAATGTGTTTAATAATAACTTTATTGTGTGCTCTGGAAGAATTTTATATATTTTGGGGATTATCCCCTCTAACCCTGGGGCTTTATTATCCTTCAGGTTTTTAACTTGTTCTTTCACTTCTGCTAAGGTTATTTGTTTATTTAGGGTACTATTTTGTTGTTTTGATAGCTTAGTCTTGATATTTTCTTATAGAAATGTATCTGTTACATTGTCTGAATCTAATGGTGATCGCATGTCATTGATTGACCAATAGTGATTTCTAAAGGCTTCTAATATACCTCCTAAATCAGTTGTTCTTTTTACTGTGTTATTATTGTATTTAATTTCATTAATGTGATTTTGTTTATCAATTTGTTTGGATCTGATAGCTAGTTTATGCAAATGTCTGGGGTTTACTGAATAGGACTGTAGTTTAATCTTTTCTAAGCTTATAGCAACCTTATGATTCAATATTTCTAAATATTTGTGGTTTTGCTTAGAAATTTTAGTAAGTACTGCTTTATCATTTGATTTTAAATTTAGTTTCAAATGATCTATTTTGGCTTGTAAGTCAGAAAGTTCCTTGTCCCATTCCTTTCTCCTTTGAAAATACCAAGCTTTAACACCACTAAAGATGTGAACTTTTAATGCATCCCAGAGTCTGATATCTGTTACTTCACCATTATTGTTGTTTTCCATAAATGCCTTTATTTCTTTTAATAACCACTCCTTAAAACATTTTAACTTAGTAACATAGGCTGGGATTCTTTGAAAAATTATCATATCTTTTTTCACAGTCAAGCTGAACAAAAAGGCATTGTGGTCGAGAGAGTGTACATGACTGTATTGCAGCATCACTTATTTTAGAGTAAAGAGTGCTGGACACAAAAATCTTATCAATATTAGTTTGTTTGCCAAATCAGAAAGAATAATGAGTGTATTGAAATGAATTTTGAACTCTTAAATTATGTATGTCTCTAAAATTCATTGAGGCTATAAAACTGTTTATCTTTTTAGCTTGTGTTGTTAGTTTAACCTTACCATTTTTAGAGGTGTCTTCATCTGATAACAAGCAATTGAAATCTCCCGCCAGAATAATTTCTCCTTTTGCATGTAAAGTAATGAGATCCAAGTATTTCTTCACATGTTTAGTTCCTAGACCAGGAATCCAATATGAGTTTACCAATGTGAAGCATTTTTTATTAACTTCTAGCACTACTAAGCTTAACATTCTGTCTTTATCTGAAAAGGTGTTTAAAATTTTAGGTAGTGTATAAGTATTATTCCATAGTATAAGAGTATCTGTCCTTTTGGCTCTAAAGCAGGAATCCGTGAGAACTGTAAAACCATTAAATGATCATTTTTGCAAATCCTTCTCCAGCAAGTGGGTTTCCTGCAAGAAGATTACCTGAGCTCTGTGCGTTTTAATGAATTTAATTAAACTAGCTCTTTTGACATTGTTATTTAAGCCATTAATATTTAATGATTTATATATCATCATTTGTTAAAGTTATATTTAGAGCACCAACAATACCTTCCAAGTATAATGACTTGAAGTAATTCATGAAGTTATCATGGATGAGTCAAAAATCTTTAGAAACAAATTCTGAAACCAGTAGCTAAGAAAACATACATACATGGAACCTAACGTTCCAGGTTTAGTTAATAAATTAACTAAACCACCCTTTAACACCATCTCACACACCAAAAACATACATAAGTAGCTTTTGCTTTAAATGTAGTATATACAAAAAGTAAAGCATTTCTAAGGTAACTCAAATAAATATGAACATAAAAAGTCCATCAGGCAATCACAGTGGATTCGTATGTAATATTGTGTAAACCACTACTAGGTATTGAAAAATAAGGAGTCAGTTTCACCAATTAACCTAGTTGCTTTATTGGCATAAGCTTCTAATACCTATATATTTTATACCTGTATTACAGTTTCTTGTGTTTATAACTATAGCAATACAGAAAGAAAAAAAGGGGGGGGAGCATATGTTGGTCTATTAATACTAACTGAACAGAATAGAGTGACCTAGAACATTTTAACAATCCATTCCTACAGTGTATGTGGTCATACAAATATTTGAAACATAGTATCATAACTATCATTGCAACTGAGTCTGATTATATTGCTTTAAATCTGCATCAATGAGAATACCTAATATAGATTAAAGTTGCTTAAGCATAAAAGCAACAGAAGGAAAAGGAGACTCAATCCTATATATATATATATATATATATATATATATATATATATGCATTCAGAATATTAAAGACATTGGTTGTTTAAGTAGTCAGATATTAATATATTATCATTTAGGGCATGCTATCAAAGCAAAGAATGGTATCCTGTCAGACTTCAGTGTTTCAAAGCAACAGACATACAGTAGCATTAAAATGACTAGTAAAATGATCACTACATTTAAGTCCTAGCTTGTTAAAAATACATATTTAAAGTGATTCCATACCTTCACATGCATAAAAGATGAAAAGAACAACAAAAAAAACAGTTACTTTTTCTTCTAGTTTCATTTTTAGCTTTACTTCCCGGTTTCTGAATCATGCATGAGTTCAAAGGTCATGTGATGTCATTGCTCACTGTATTCCTGCCTCCAGCTTCTCTAGCTTGCTGCTAGTGCCCTGTAGATGCTTGTGCACGTGAAGAAACAGTTGCAGAGGCTTAGAAAAGGCATTTTTGGTGGGAATTTCAAACAACTAAGTTTTCTCCATTCTAAAGAAGCATAAAAAGTGCACAAACAGCCTCCACAGTGGAAAAAAACATGAACAGCCCTTCTCTAAAAAATGTTGGGAAAGGAAGATTTTCCCCATAAATCAATAAAGTACATCCCTTAAACTAAATTAGGTTAAGAATTAAAATTAGAGCATTTAGTTAATGTAAAGCACTGAATGTTGATATATTACACTAAGAAATGCAGATTTTAGGTAAAGACATATATATTAATCATGATATGAACATCTTTCAAAAATGTCAAGAGGAAACAAAACTATCTTAAATAAACCATCTATCTCCTAAGGGCACTTTTGTCATGGGGATTCCATACAGTGTAATCATAGCAGACTAAACAGTGAACTCTAAAGTGTTACCCCACCACTAACACACATGTATGCTTTACTTTGGAAATCATGAATTAATAGTAAGATAACATGACTTTTGTATCCCAAATGAATATATAATGAAGTTTACTGTGCCCCAGTTATAGTAAACATATGGTATGAAAGAAGAAGAAAAAAAGAAATTAAAAAAAAAAAATATATATATATATATATATATATATATATATATATATATATATACACACACACACACACACACACACACATATGTACATACAAACACAACACACACACACACACACACACACACACATATATGTATATACACACATACATGTATACATACATAGATATATGCGTATGCAAAATTGACCTTTGTTTTGTATATGTATTCCAATAAAATATTATGTAAAATAAAGACACTTTACCTTTGCTTTGTGTATATATTCCAATAAAATATTAAATAAAGAGTTCTGCAGGAAAGTATGTAGTATTATTTGATAACAGTCCTATTTGTCTTTTAATTTTTTATTTGCACTTTCTTTGACAGTCCAAGTGTTCTTAGTTGCATGTCTTTTCAGACTCTGTGTAGACAATTCCATGTCCTCTATATCAGTTTGTATTTTTTTCTTGTGAATAAAGTCCAAAGCCTCTGACAAAGAGCTAAATATCTTCTCACCTTCTGGTAAAAATATTTTATCCTGGAGGGAATGAGAATTTGTGCTTTGATAACTTTTTTAAGAGATTTTATCAAGGGAACACATTATTTCCTTCTAGATATGACAGAAGAAGTATAGTCATTGCCAAAACGAATGGGTTTGTCCTTTATCTTTATTCCACGCAGACTTCAGAACCAAATCCTTATTTTGGGAGGACAAAAATCTAACAATAATGGATCTGGGGTTAGAAGAAACTGTTGTTGAAGCAGGTTTTGCTAGAGATCGGTGAGCCCTCTCTATAGCAAAGGAAAGGGCTTCAGGAAGATTTAGTGCTGTTGGAAGCCAGTTATTAAGAAAGTGTATCATATCAGTTCCCTCTTTCTTTTCTGGTACTCCATAGATTCTAATGTTGTTTTGCTGTGACCTACTTTCTAGGTCTTCCAGCTTTTCTGTTAATTTTGTATTCTATTTCAAAAGAAACTCATTTTGACTTTCACATTCCATCAGTCTGCCATCCATATCTGTTACAGATTCCTCGATAGAAGCAATTTGTTCAGAATGCTTTTTAGCCATTTCACTAAGAATGTCCAGCTGTTTTACTACAGTCTTGTTTAGTAGTATCTATTTTATTCTCTAGTTTGTCCATTTTTATAGATAGTTCTTGAATATTAGTTATTAATGTTTGCAGCTCCTTCTTTACCACACTGTCCTGATGAGAGTTCTTTGAGTTACTGATACTTGGATTTCTTGAGGAAAAACTTCTTGACAGGGAAAAAAAAGCACTTATGTTTTAGTACTAATTTTTGAAAAATAATAAAGGACCTATATTCACAAATCCGCTGATATACTTTTGGATTAGTATTTCCAAAAATTAGATTAAATTTCCTTTCAGAATAAAAATGTTATAAGCAGAGCTAATGTTCAGTGCTGCTAGCAGTCTGCATCTTCCAGGAATACATTTCTTAAAAAAAATTCTCTCATTAGAAACATGAATTAATTCCCAATAGGCAAGTACAATGTTGGCATAGCTATTGAAACACATCATGCCCATTGCCATGATAACCTTCTGGATATAGAATTTCTCATCAAACAAAATGCATTATTATTCAAAATAATATCGAGAAGTTTATGAAACACCCTTTCCCACCAGCGCAGGCTGCTAAAATGCCTCCGCCACAGATGAGAGACTCTGCTGTGGCCATTTCTGGTATCTCAGACCATTTATCTTTTTCCTTTGCTCCCTGTGGTGTAGTCCCTACTGCCACTATGGACGGGGGGGTTAGACCTGACTTCTGCAGCTGTTGGAGTGCCCTGTCCTTAATTGGCAAGGGAGAACCATGCTTGCCAGAATGCTATGCCTATCCCTTGTGTGTTTTTTTTCCTGGCAAAGTGAGGCTGCTTCTTTAGAAAGTCCTGTCAAAGAGAACCAAAACTTAGACATATTTCTTTTTCTGTGTCATTCAATTTGGACAGGAGTGATTTACTGGGCTTAGCTCAGAGTTTAGTTCAGGTTCTTGATCCTTCCAGTGTAGCTGTTTCTTGTGAAAGAGAAAGAAATTCTTCATTCTCTGAACTGCAAAATGATTGTGAATGAATAGATTCTATTTTGTGTCTTCAGATTTTTGATTCAGATTCTGAGGAGAGTGTAGCTCTTGCCACTTCCTTTGAAGGGTTCTCTTTCTCTGAAACTATTTCCACAATGAGTCAGCTGTTTCCATGGGAACATTATGACATTGCACTGTCCCTGAAGAAGAATTATGATTTATTACAGCTGGATTTTCCAGAACCTACTCCTATTGCACCTGTCCTTTCAGCACTGGAGGATGTTTTATCACATCCTGTAACTTACCTGACAGCTATCCTGCTGCTGCCAAGAAAGTAGATAGATTGTTCCTCAAGCTTATACATTTTTATATACTTATTCCAGCTCAGACCCAGCAGCTATTGCTTTAGTAAACCCGGCTGCTACCAAATATCAAGTTAATTCCAATCCTTCTGAAAAGAATGGGAAAGCTTATAATATATTTAGGAAATAGTGTGTTCTTCTGCAATTTTTATTTTTAGAATTCTCAGCTGTCAAGCTCATATGTTAAGGTTTACGCTTGCTTCTTTTGAGAACATGAGGAATATTAAGGTGTCTGTTTCCTCTTCTGAGGAAAAAAATTCTTTATGTTACATTATTGTTTGTCTCAAGGGGCTACTAACTGTTTGCAAAGTGCTTATGATTCTGCTGATGCCAATTCCAGTCCTGCCACCACTAGAACTGTTATGAGGAGGTTTGCTTGGCTGCATTCTCAAAACCTTCCAGAAGATATCCAAGCTAAAATTTTGAATTGTCCCTTGCATAGAGACTTAGAGATTTAATCTGCTGCAAAGGTCCTTAAAAAGTGTAAGAAGAGAAGTAAGCTGATTCAAGGAATCTTATATTTTTCAGCCTTCCTTCTCCAAGTTTGCCAAGGGATTTAATGTTACCCCTACAACCTTCTTTAAAATGTAAATTGCCAATAACCAAATGTTTAAAAAGCAATGCAAGAGAGATTCCAAAAAAGAAAGGAAGGACACCCCAGAACAAATGACAGTCTAATAAGCCTGACAAGTCTGACTATCTACAAGCCTCCCCCCACTCTTATCATCCTAGTAAAACATTTAACCTTTCCAGGAAGTCTGAACCTGCATTTCTCTCTTTGGCAACAAATAGTTTGAGACAGATGGGTTCTGAAAGTAATTAATCAAGGTTACAGATGGCAGTGGGAGTCTCTTCTCTCCTTTTTGAGTCATTACACCCTCATCTGACAGACCAAACTCTCATTTTCCTTCCTGTCATTCAGCATCTGCTATCTCAGGTGGTGATAGAAGTGGTCCTTTTTCCTCAGTTAGGAGAAGGGTTTTATTTTAGAATGTTTCTTGGTGCCAAACAAAAAAGATGATTCTTGGAGATTAGTTCTGAATTTTTCCTTTCTGAACCTGTTTGTGGTGATGCTCATGTTCAAAACGTTCTCTCTTCACAACATGTTATCCTTAATTTCCCATTTGACTTTTCTGGTTTAGATTTAAAAGATATATATCCTTACATTCATATAGATCCTGATTTCAGACATTTCTTAAGGTTTTCAGGATCACATTATCACTTCTCTGTTGGTCTATCCACTCACTGCTTCAGATGCATTCACAAAGTATTTGGCTCCTATGACAGCCTACTGCAGACTTCAAGGTATTCACATTTTTTCCTTATTTAGACAACTTATCTTTTGCAGGATGCAGTGGTTAGCATTGCCACCTCACAACAAGAGGTTCTCCGGTTCGATCCTCATCTAGGGTGCCTTCTGTGCGGAGTCTGCATGTCCTCTCTGTGGTTGCATGGGTTTCCTCCAGGTGCTCCGGTTTCCTCCCACATCCCAAAGACATGCTGCAGGTGGACTGGACACTGTAAATTGGCCATAGGCTTGAGTGCGTGCATGTGTGTGCCTTCTGTGGAAGGTTGGGCACCAGGCTGGCAACTCGACACTGTAGAAACTCTACTGCCAATCATGAGTGGACAGGTGATCCGCTATGGTGACCCCTAACCAGGAAAAAGCCAAAAAAAGAAGAAGAAAAGTTGTCTTTTGCAGAGTCTTTTTCAAAGTGTCAGGAATCTCTCACCTGGGTAAGGAATGCCCTACACTGTCTGCCATTCATTGAGAGCATACAAAAGTCTTGTGTAACTCTTCCTCCTCCTTCTCACGGGATTATTTTCCTGGGATGTCTCCTACATGCATAACTTCAAATAACTTTTCTTCCACAGGAAACAGTAGATCTGTATCTAGATCTATTTCAGAGTTTTTTCCCGTCAAGTTACTGTCTCAGCTAGGGAATTTCTCAGGATTCTGTGTCTCATGGCATCTATGATTCTCATGATTCCTCTAGCAAGATTCCATGTGAGAAAAATCCAGTGGTACCTGAAATCTGTAAGGTCCCAACATCAATATCCCCTGGCATTCCAGATTCCATTTTTGGGGTTTGTGAAAAGGGAGATATTTTTGGTGGAAATACCAAATTTATCAGAATGTAGCTCCCTCATTTTCCATCCCAGCTCCAGCACAATCTGTAACAACAGACGACTCAGATTTTCTCAGCTTTTGCATGGGGATCAGTGTCTTTGGGGATAAGAGTACAGGGTCATTTAAACAGAAATGAGAGACCAAAACATAAAAACAGAAAAGCAATGTTGGCACTTATAAATTCCTGTCAACTCTCTCAATCATATGTGATCCCCAGGACCTCTACAAGTGTTTACAGACAGCACCACAGTGGGGTAAGCGGATCTTACTCTCTATACAGGCTAGCAATGGTGGCCCGGGACATAAGTTTTTGGCACAATCTCACTCTGACATCTTGCATGCCATTAGAGAAAAACGTTGTAGCAGACAAGTGGAGCAGGATGAGAGGGCAGATCCTCACAAATGGAAATTGAATCAGTGGGTCTTCCCAGATTTGATCCAGTTGTGTGGAACACCTCAAATAGATCTTTTAGCCTCCACTCACAGTAATCATTTGACAAAATTCTGCTCCAGGACTCCATATAAGTAGAACTAGAAGACAGATTTTTTTTTTCTTTTTCTTGGACAGCAGTGTTCCTGTTTGATTTTTCATCCTTTTTACTGATGTCCAGATTAATTCTGAGGATTCAGAAGGACTCTCCAAAGATCATTATGGCAGCTTTGTTCTGGCATAGCAGCAGTGGTTCTCTCTTCTTTTGAAAATGGCCAGATGTAATTACCACAAGCTTCCTCACAGATTGGACCTACTCACACAAGACAAGGGGTCTTTGAAACACCCAGTCTCCAGACAACTGCAAATGACTACCCAAATGATAGAATCTTAATACCTTTTAGTCATCTTTTTTTTCCTGAGGATGATCAGTAGGTATTAAAGGAGGCAATATAACCTGCTACTAGAAAATCATATATTAGTAAATGGATAAGGTTTTCTAGTTGCTGCCAAGAAGGGAACCAGCACACAATCAGGGCTAGGTTCTCTCTGGTTTTACATTGTTTGTGTGAGTTACTATCCTCCAGCTTGTCTTACTCCTCCATCAAGTTGCGTTTCTCAGCCATTTCAGCATGTCTGCCCATGGACCCACTTCTTGCAATGCAATCTAATGTGAAAATGTTTTTGAAAGGGGTGTTGCATACCAATCCACCAAGAAAACTGGTGGCTCCTCACTGAGATCTTAACTTTGTGTTTGAAAAACTATGTCTTGATCCATTTGAACTTGTTCATCAGGATAACTTGAGGGTTTTAACATGAAAAACAGTGTTGCTAATTGCTGTGACTTCTACAAGAAAGGATATCTCATTTGCAAGCTCTGATGGTGGGTCAGCCTTATCTTATTTTCCACAAAGATAGGGTTTCCTTAAGAACTAATCTTTCATTTATGCCTAAAGTGGTATCAGAGTTTACTTTAAGCCAAGCTGTCCATCTCCCTGTCTTCTTTCTAGAGCCTAAAAATGAGGGAGAAAGGATATTCCATACCTTGGATGTCCAGAGACAACTTGGGTACTATCTTGACAAAACAAAATCTTTCAGGAACTCTGATCAATTGTTCATTTCTTACGAATGCAACAAAACAATTCCAGGCAGGGTCAAGGCTCATACTACCAGGACCTTGGCTTCATTTGTGGCTTTTTGGAAATGGTTGGATTCTAGAAGTAATCCAGAAGCTACGACTAAGTTCTATGTGTACATTTCTAGAAAGTACTATTAACTATATTCTTTCTTCAGGTTTTGGACAGGCTTTGCTAGAACTATTTTCCAAGGGCTCCTGGACTTTCATCTCCTACCCCAGTTAGTCCAAGCTATTGTAGTCTACCTATATAGATAAGGCTATTGCAGCAGTGATCCTAATGATGAACATAGTTCAGTTGTATAACTAAACTTACCATATCAGTAGCTGTTTGAATGACCACTGCTCCTTCCCTCAATTCTCCTTATTTTTTGTATGTTTTGTTGCCAGGGTGAGGACCTTTAGTTTTAATTGCCTAGCATTGTTTTTGTCAAGAATTTAGCCTCACTGTTTCGGTTGGCATGAAAGTTCTTAAAGGCCTAATGACAAAACCTGCCTTTTTAGTCAACTGTCCTCGAGCTAACTAGCAGTTTAGGTACATGGAAGATGCCCTGAACATTTGGAAATTGCCCAGCTATTATATCCTTAGGAGGATCTAACCCATATAGCCAAGGCATATACTTCATCAGTGATCATTACATCATCTGCTGTTATGGTAAGTCATCTGTAGGTTTTCTTAAGTAAAGTGAGAGTGGAGGGATTCTTTAAAATTGTTGAACTTATCAGTTTGTCTGTTAGATTCAGGTAGGGAGTGTCAGCAAGCAGAGGCAATTTTGAAGGAGGACTTTTCACAGGTGGCAAGAGTAAAGATAGGTCTTTGTAAATAGTATTGGGCCACAGAGTGCACAGTAGAGCATTTAATAGTCCGTTTATTGAGAAGGAATCTACAGTGTGTTTCATGCAGTGACTTGAAAATTTCAGACAAGAGAAGCTTTAGCTCCAGCTGTTTGCCATTTACTTTTTTATAGTGTGGTACAATAATGTTCATTGTATTTTGAAATATGGCTAAATCTTAATTATGTGGTTCTTGACAGATTGGAGGAGAGTGATGTTTTGTGATGAACAGAGAATTATGACAGGAAGTTGTATTCACATCTGTGGAGTAGTACATTGATGGCAATGAGCTGGCTTCTACTGTGAGAAGATTAGTAATCTTGTAAGATATTCTTAGCTCAGTAAGTGCTTTATGTATTTGAGACTTAATATGTTTGTGAAAAATTAGGTTCTAGTTCTTCAGCTATTTCCTGCTTTCCCTCCACTTGTAGAAGATACTACTCTTGTTATATTCTAGTCCCTAGACACTTTTAAACTAGTAGTAGACTAGAGCTTTTGACCATCTGCATCAGGAATGTATCTGCATATTAGTCGTATCCCTAAGAATCCTGAGAGGCAATAGTTGCGAAATGGCAACAGCAGTGTAAGCATCTAAAAGCAGAGTTGTGGGCAGTGAAGAGTTTAAATTAGCAAATTCCTGCAAACTACTTCATTTTTATTGATGTGTTAACCAGGTAGGATGACTGCTCAGAGGATCCTTTACCAGGTAGGATGACTGCTCAGAGGATCCTTTTCAGCAATGACCTGGGCCAAAAGGCAAGACTATTTGAAAACATACAGCCATGTAAAGATAACAATTTTACACCAAGCATGCATGCACAACATGACATTGCAAAGTTGTGATTTCTAACAGAACCTAAGCATTATTTTTTGTTCTTTTATCCTATCTCACTAATACATGTTTAAGCTTTGATGTATGAGACTCTCTACCTTTGTAAATTTACTCACTTACCACTGATGTATTGTTTATTGTTTAGACTGGATTGTATGAGACTTTTTATGTCTATACTTACCTCAATTGTCATTGTTATATGATTGTTTATATTACCATGTTGATGTTAATCTAATTGTGGAGCTTTTCTCCCTGGGCCTCCGTTGTTAATGACCTGTGTCCAGTCGGACTATCCTGGTTAACAAATTTAAAATAAAAAATAAATAAATAAATAAACATTTTACAAATGTATGGTATACAATTATTGCAACTTTAACTTGAGACATTTAGGTTCATAGGTTGGTACTGGGCTATCTGCCCGAAGACATATATTAGCCCAGCCAAGTTGTGTGGTATTCACCGCCCCTTTAGTAGTTCCCTAGACCCTTGTACTAGCAGCTAGTACCCTTGGCCCCTATCTAGTAGTGCTGTTGGTGTGATCCCCGGTGTGAGCTTTCTGTTACCCATCCACTCATCAAGGTTCTTCTTGAAGAGTGATAGTGAGGGGCTCTGTCTTATGTAGATCGGGACCCTGTTCCATAGTAAGGGAAGTCTCTGTGAAGGGAATCTATCCCTCCAGCATGTTCTATTCATTATTGTGTTGAGGTTTATATCCCTAGAGCGTGTAGCTCGAGTAGATTTGGTTTTGCTAAAATGGTGCATGTTCAACAATTCTGGGTTGGACATGGCTCTGTACGTTAGACAGAGATCGCCTCTGAGAAAGCGGTATGCAACAGAGAACAGTCTTAGCTTTTTCAATCGTGCTGCATAGGGCAACTGTTTGTGGCTAGTAATCCTCTTGGTTAGGTACCTTTGTGGCCTCTCCAGCTGCTGGAGATGTCTAGCCAGGTACATTCCAATTGGTGCATTGTACTCAATAATGGGTCTGATGAGGGAAGAGTAGTGGGGCACCATTACATCCTTAGATCTTGATGCGAACCCTTTTGTGATCAGATGGGTCACATAGAAGGATTTTCTAACCACTTTGGCAACATGGTTATCAAAGGAAAGCTGACTGTCTACTTGGGTCCCTAGATCCCTTATTTCTCCTTCAGATTTCAGGGGATTACCTCCTATGTTGTAGTTTTTGGGTGCTATGTTTTTTCCAAAGGGGATTACTACGCATTTTTTTGCATTTAGCTTGAGACCATGGCTTTGACACCATGCAGCAGTCTCATTTAGGCCATTCTGGAGGATCTCCATATCGGCCGGAGACTCTATTATAGCACCCAGTTTGCAGTCGTATGCAAACTGTCAGCCACAGCCCTTCTGTGCTTGCCTGTACTTCTGAGAAGTATATGCCAAACAATTAACAACTTTAACTTATGCCACTTGTGATCAGTCTAGATGAAGCTACTGTAAATTGTTAACAGAAATTTCTAGCTGAAGAGTCTGACATTGAAAATTTCATTAAGGAAAAGGGAGAACAACTATGGAAACTCAGAGAGAGAGACTGAAAGAAGTGTGATAGAGCAGAGCTGAAAAAGTAGATGGTAATGGCAGCAGGTGAAAACTCATGACTTCAGTCACCCTAGAGAGAAAGATTGGCCAAATGTATTCTGAGATTTTCAAGATAAGTGGCTCCTTTTTGGAATGTATAGAGACAAATAACAGAAGACTGCAGGAAATAAGATGATGTTTTAACCAATCATTCAGAGGAAATGGTAGATATGCAAACCACTGGAAAGGAGATGAAAGAAACAATAGTGAAAACAGCAATTAAAATATAAACAAATAGCAGAGAAAATGGCTGAGGTTGAGGATAGGTCATGCAGAGACTTTTAGGTAATGCATCGGTACATGAACTTTCTATTGATGATATTAAAACCAACAGAGCATTGAGCAATATTCACAATTTGAGGCTGAGAAAGCATTTGAGCCCTACACTGATTAAACTGCAGCTATATCAGCTAAAGGAGAAAATCCTATTCTGTGGAGGAAGGGAACAGTCTTAAAGGTGGGGGACAAGGGTTTACATGTATAATGGCATTTCATTATAAACAACAGCTAATAGAAATGCTTTGCTTTATTCTGCAAGATTCTACAAATAACTGAACCTTTTTTTCAAGTTATTGAATCATGCTTTACTTTGAGCCTTCTATCCACTTGAACTAAAAAAAAAATACAGCGATCCTTGATGGGCACAAGATGAACTGGCAAAGAGACAATCTATAGGAAACCATGCATTGTGAACATTGGGCACTACTTAAAAAAAAAAAAACAAATGTTATGTTGCAAATGATTTGATAGTTTAAAAATGTGAGTTGCATTCTGAATGACACCTTAGTCCCATTGAAATTGGTAAGTACTGGACAAAAATACTATTAGATAGACATAGATGCAACAATGTAATTATTATAAGTTAAAGTTTTACTTGTGTGAAATGTTATATTTAACTGAAAATGGTGGAGGCTATACTGGATGCTGTGTGATAAAAGCCACTACTTTCCAACTGCAAACTGTTTTTATGTTGCTTTTACTAAAGGTATTATAAGAGTGCAGAATGGAGGGAGAAACGTAAATGACTGATGAATGGAAAAAAATAAACTAAAATAGTATGTGATGATAACCATTAGGCAAAATTATTTAAAGTTAGGTCAGTTTTTAATACAGTAGGTCTATGAATGTATAAAAAAATAATGATTTACTTTGACTGAAAATCATCTAGATACCAAGATTCACACAAATTAATACATTGGGAGCATTGACTGAAGGAATTTTGTAAATGCAGAAAGGCTGATATAACTAAGTTGTAAAGCTTGCACTTTGGACAATATTTTAAAAATATTCAGATCAGTAACTATCAATAAAAGTGACTGGCATGGGGATCTTTGAAAGCAATTTACTTTCTTTGTCAAGCTCTGCTCAGTTCCAAGAGGGTAGAGCCATTGTATCTGGACAGTAAATCTTAAACTTTTAAAAATATCTAAAGCATCTGAAACATTTACTGGCTGTCCAGCAAAAAAGAGACATGGAAGAGCTCTCGGATCATGTGGCCCAGTCAGGTATGACCCTAGCCCTGAGTAGCATCTTGCCTTCGCCCAGAATGATACCACAATACAAGGACAAAATGGTTGACTTCAACAATTGGCTAAGCTTCTGGTGTCATTCAAAGGGGATCCAGTATCTGTCTGCCTGGGACGACATGACTGACAGACCACAATGCTTTGCCAGAGATGGTCTGCACCTGTTGCCTCTGGGATTCAGGTTACTGGCTAAGGCTCTTGCCACCCCTATAGTGCCTTTTTTAGGCAAAGTTCAAAGAACAAAACCACCACCGTAACAGGTACAAGCATGCAAAATCTGAAGGTAATGCTACTCAATGCTAGAAGTCTAAACCTCAAAATGCACTCTCTTGAGGCACTCCTAAAAATGGAGAACATCGATATCTGTGCAGTAACTGAGACCTGGTTCAAGGCTGAAGAGAGCACCTCTGCAATACCAGGCTACAACTCTTACCACACTTTTTGGCCACCAAAGCAGGACCGAAACACTAAAGGTGGAGGAGTGTCAATATTCACCAAGGATATTCACACCACCAGGCTAGTTGCCCAACACAATGCGTCTGAATTTCTCCAGGTGCAACTAACACTGGGTAAGACTGCAATCCAAATTGTAGCTTGCTACAGATCCCCCACCATACCCCAAGATTCTCACTACACCTTTCTAAACATACTGGAAATTATTAAGATAGAACCAAACACCCTAATACTGGGTGATTTTAACTACCCTGCCATTAACTGGGAAAGCTACTCATGTACCAACACCTTTGCCCAACGGTTCTTGGAATTCATAAATTCCAATGCCCTGGATCAACTAATCCATAGTCCCACCAGGGGCTCCAATATCCTAGACCTGGTCATTACCAACATGGGAAATCGATGCTCCACACCTATGGTCACCCCCTCATTAGTCACGTCTGACCATAAGCTAATCACCCTTAACATCCACATCCCACCCCCACCCCCCAGTAAGGAAACCTCCATAAAAAACTTCTCCAAAGCCAACTTCATGCTACTCAAGTCAGAAGTGACAAACTTCATGACACCCATGCAGACGGGAGCTGAAAGTTCAACTGCTGAATCCTACACTAAGGCACTGTACGAGCACATCCACTCATGCATAAATCGTGTCATCCCAAATAGAACCAAGATGCTCTCATCCAAAAAAAAAGAAGCCAATCTGGTGGTCCCCTGCCATTTACAACAAAAGGAAGAAACTGTTGCAGAAAAGAGGAAAATCCCAGGATGCAAAAAACTTCCTTACCAGCCTCAGTAAGAAACTGAGATCCCTCATAAAATCCTCCAAAGCTAGTTACGAAAATAAAATTGCCAAAGACTCCAAAGACAACAACAAGGCATTCTATAACTATGTCAAGAATCTAAATGGCAATGCTCAGATCTGCTCTGAGCTAAAACAGAATGGCATTAAATATACTGATCCCAAGGATATTGCCAATATCCTGGCAGATCGATTCAGTGCCAACTTCAACCCCCTCTCACCCCCTAAATGGCCCATCTCAATACCGGAAGATTGCCAAATTCCGGTAATAACGGCCACACAGGTAAAAAACACACTCTCCAAAGCTAAGAGTACAGCATCCATGGGACCAGATGACATCCCGGGCTGTGTACTACATGAACTACAATATGAACTGGCACCTCACCTAAGTGTCATGTTTAATCATAGCCTCACCTCAGGTTTTGTGCCCACTGAGTGGCGCACAGCTACAGTTATCCCACTCCACAAGGGGGGATCCACCTTGGATCCCGGAAACTACCGTCCCATCAGTCTGACAAGCCTTATCTGCAAGGCCATGGAGCGTATTATCATGGAACTTATAAACAAAGACATTGGCAACCTTCAAACACTGGACCCCACCCAGTTTGGGTTCGTGAAGGGCCGATCTTGTCTCCTGAACTTGATTGACTTCTTTGAATCCGTCTCCAGAGCCATGGACAAGGGTAAGGTGGTCCACACAGCCTATCTAGACCTTGCCAAGGCTTTTGACACCATTTCCCACTCTGGAATCATAGATAAACTTACTAAGCTGTGCATTAATCCCTACGTCACCCAATGGGTTGCTAACTGGCTTACTGATAGAGCCCACACTGTAAAAGTAGCCGACTCCAAATCCAGCTCCAGACAAGTGACAAGTGGAGTACCTCCGGGTTCAGTCCTGGGACCGCTCTTGTTTGGCGTCTACTTCTCTGAAGTACAGGCCAACACTAAGGGACTCTGGATAACAAAGTTTGCAGATGACTGCAAACTGGGAGCCATTATTGAATCCCCAAATTATGTGGATACTCTGCAAAAGGGCCTTACAGAAACAGATGCTTGGTGCCAGAGCCATGGGCTCAAGCTCAATGCCAAGAAATGTATAGTTATCCCCTTTGGGAAAAAAACATGTATCCGTGAATTACCATGTAGGTGGCAGTACACTAAACACCGAAAGTTTGATAAGAGACTTAGGGACACAGGTGGACAGTGGTCTCACCTTCGATAACCACATCGCCACAACAGTCAGGAAATCCTTCTATGTGGCACACCTCATCACTAAGGGCTTTTCATCCAGAAAAAGGAGGTCATTGTCCCACTGTACTCATCCCTCATTAGACCCATTATAGAATATAATGCCCCGTTTGGTATGTACCTCTCAAGACATCTGCAACAACTGGAAAGGCCACAGAAATACCTCACTAAAAGAATCACAGGCCTAAAGCAGATGCCCTATGCTGACCGCCTTAAAAAACTCCAGCTATACTCTGTCACATATCGTCTACTCAGAGGCGATCTTTGCTTAACATACAAGGCCATGTCAAACCCAGAGCTGTTGGACATGCTACACTTAAAGAAATCCCAATCCCTCAGAGCCACACGCTCCAGGGATCTAAACCTTGTCATCACAATAAACAAAACATGCTGGAGGGATAGGTTCCTGACCCAGAGACTCCCCAGACTCTGGAACAGATTGCCCATACATGTCAAGCAGAGTGCCTCTTTGGTCCTCTTCAAAAGGAACCTTGACGATTGGATGGGAGAAAGGATATTCACCCCAGGGATCACGTCAGTCGCCCTGCTAGACAGGGGTCCAGGGAAGTGAATAGTGTGGGAAGAAATAGCCAGGGAATTGTTATGGCTAGGCTTGTATAGGCCCTAGGGCTGATAGCCTAGTACCAACCTATGAACCTATGAGCAAAAGAAAAGTAGAGGATTAGCTTTAAAAAATAAAATGCTACAGGCAAGAAAATGAGCAGATCACAGATTTATAATAGCTGTTCTGCCTAACATTTGAATGATTAGGTAGCATTGGGGGTAAAAAAAAAATTTACATGGCTATTTATAGAAAATGTCGGTTCTATGGCTTTGAAAAAATATGTATATAGCTAATATGCTGCTGCTTTCTTCTTTGGTAGAGAATTGTATGTTTTAATAAGAGATGAGGTTCAGTCGAGACAATACCACAGAAAAATCTATAAAGGGACACAAAAGGTAATAACAACATACATTGAAGGACCAGTTTGTAACAGACAGACAAGGAATGTAAGTTAAGTAGAATAAAATATAATCTTTATGATAACACCATTTGACTTCTTTATTTGGGGTTTGTTGATAAGGAAAATGTAAGAGAAGGTACTGACCTGTATTTGCAGTAGTAATGTACAGCCAGTAATGTTACAGGAAACATACCTGAACTGTAGAGAGCATACAACTTTTGTAAAGAAAAGTGGGAAAGAGTTTATTTGCTGAAATAGAAGTAGATTGAAATGATTCTTAATATTAATTAAAAAGGACATAGGACTAAAGACTGAGGAACAAATTTGTTACAGATAGGGGATATTTATAGTGGTGAGAGACTACTGACAGGGTCTATGAATTACTTTGGCTACACTATAAAGTTCACCAAAAGTAGTGAGACAAAATATATAAAAATTAGGGGAGGGATAAGATACCATAGAATACCAGCTGAGGATAGATACTTATTAATATATGCATATGCCTGGGTTATGGTGTAATAAAAATAAAGAGAATGAAGTGGAATATATGCATATTTTTCAGAGAAATGTGATTCCTAGACAAGATTAGATAGGTGTTACATATAGATAGAATATTGTAACATGGTAGAAGCCATGGCAGCACATCCAGTGATGGTATCAGACCCTGCACCTATACTGACTGCATTTTCTAAGCAAGTAAAAGGATATTGTGATAAACATTATCCTTTTCCAGTAGCACTGAAAATGAGGTGATTTAATGATTGCATAGATTAAACTTTAAATGAAGTGTTATTAAATTTGAACCTAAGCAGGAAATAACATATTTCAGATAATTACAATTTCCTTGGTTGATAGCAGAAGAAAGATGGTTATTAATATCAAAAATAAAGGAGGAGTGAGAAACTAGAATACAGGGAAAACCCCTAACAGTGATGAAATTCCAGTAGCCATGTGGAAAAAGGAGTAGATGATAAAAAAAAGTCTGGATAATGCTTTCTCAATGATACCCCCATTAAGCTATATTACAGTGGGATGCAGTGAAAGAATAATTGATAGATGCAGGTATGCTTAGGGATGTGCCCTTGATTTTGAAAGAAGCTATAGTGGAAGTTGTGTGAAAGAGAGAAAAGATCCCTTGATCCAGGGTCGTACAGATCCATTTTAATTGCAAATTATGATTGCAAAGATTTTGTCATGATTTTAGCAAAAATAATGTCAAAGATATTATTGTGAATAATAGACCTGGATCTGCGTGGATCTGTGTGAATTTATAGAAGGTAGGTAAACATTTGACAATAGTAATATATCCCTTATGACTCAAAAGGATGCATTTTGGACGATAATAATATATTAATGGTAATGAGTTTGGATGCATTTAACAGTGTAAGTTTGGAAATTTGTGAAGAGATCCCTTGAGGCATTTTGTTTTCCAGAATTTAGGACCGCATTAATTTTTCTTTTCTCTACAGAGGTGATCAAGCTAGGTTAAAGTGTGGTGGTGACTTGTCTAAGCTGTTTAGCTTTACAAGAAGAACTATATAGGGTTGTCTGTTTTCATTAGTTTGAGATCTAAGACAATCAAATGCAGCTAGATATAGATGGAAATGTACTAAGGAGAAAATTGCTTGTGTTTGTGTTTTTAATTCACAGTACCGCAGTGATATATGGGTTCTGTGCCTTCATAAACCTATGTTGACAGCATTCCAGAGCTCAGAATTCCCCCCCTGACTTACTGTGATAGGGGATCAGCTAAACCCCGCTAATCAGAGGAAACCTAACCCCTGTCATGGGAAGTCAGTTGCTCAGTCTTTTAGTGCCAGCTGTAGAAGCCACACAGTTGAATCTTCTCAGCAGCCTGCATTGGTGCATTACAGCTTTCAGACGCAGATAAGATCCCTTTGAAACTTCCCTTCCTCTTTATTATCATATAGTTTTACATATCTATATATATATATATATATATATATATATATATATGTATGTATATATATTTATTTGTATATATATATATATATATATATATATGTGTGTGTATGTGTGTGCGTATTTGTTAACTTTTTGTTTTAGTATACTTGCTGTTTTCTACTACTGTTAATTCTTTCTGGAAATTCTACCTTACGATTATATGCTTAATACTGCTTTTAACTAGTTATGAGGGTTTCTAAAGTGTTTTATGCATTGTACTGGGAAACTGAAGATCTGATGTTATCCGTGTCACTCTTCCTCACTCTTGGGTCTTGGCTCCAACATCAGATACAAGCCAGCAACTTTTAGACAGCTTCTAGGCTCACGTTCCTCCCACTCCCATGATCCTTGGCTGCCCTCTAACCCCTTAGACCTCAATTTGCTGCAATTAGCTACAGATGCAGATTTCTGTGCTCGAGTTTCTGATTGGGATAAGTAGCTTTTTTTTAACTTTTTTCTTCATAGTATTATTTCCTTTTATTAGTTATTAGTGTAGTGTTAGCTTTAGTTAGAAACCTCTCCTCCCCCTTCATATTTAGTGTAGTTCTGGTACCTTGTTTTAGTGCCCTTTTTTCAGTGACCATTAACTCCCCTGAGTTTTTGCTGTAATTATTGTGTCTTATTAAGTTTTATAGTTCATTTCTAGTGTGTGTGTCAATCGGCTTTTGTTCCCGGTGGTGACTTGTGCTTTCCTTTCCAACTCTGGTTTTTGCTTGTCTCCTTGGCTTTAGGTACCTTGTCATGTCTAACAAGCCAACTAGTTTTAAAAGGTGCTCTTCCTGCGGTCTGAAGATACCTGTCTCCAGTTTGCATGAGTAGTGCCTTTACTGTTGGGCGCCGACCACCTGGAGGTTGAATGCAACATTTGTGTTACGTTCAACCCCAGGGCTTTAGTTGAGCACCGAAGCAAACTCCTCTTTAAAGGTCTAGGTCATGGGAGTCCCTTGGCTCAGTCCCTTGCCAAGTTTGGACCCTCTGAGCTCAAAAGAAAGGCCCCTCTGCCTCCTGGGTCCTCCTCCACTAAAAAGATGAGGTTGTTGGATCCAACCCCAGCCTCTACTCGGTCAGATCCAATGTCCTCTGATCCTAAGATCCATGATTCTCACAGATCCAGGGCTTCCCATCCAAAGTCCTTGGATCCGAGGTCACAGGAATCTACTTCTGGATCCAAGGGCTCTGGTCAGATCTGGACCAGCCACAGATCTGACTTCCTCAGATCCGAGATATGTGGGATCCAAGCATTCAGATCCTAATGTGTCCCCGGCACTGGGAAGGTTGGATCTGGGATTGATAACAGAACCCACTATACTCATTGAGGATTCCCCATCAGGTTCTGGCTTGGGGTGGTCCCCTTCTGTGTCCAAGCACAGAAGTCATTCCTTAGAGGGGCAGTCCTCGGGATCTTGGCACCCATCCCCAGCTTGGTCCTCTGCCTCTTCTAGATCCTACAGGAGTTTACTCCCTTCCGATATGGACAGGATGATGGTATCCTTTCTCAAGGAGCTTCTCGCGTCCCCTACCCATCTGACTTGGCGACCATCTCCTACCCCCATTTTTGGCTTCTCCTCATCCAACCAGATCGGTTTCAGATGTTCTGGTCCTGGATCATATGGGGAGGGAGACTGGGATTCCTGGGGAACCTTCTGTCCCTACCCTGTCCGAGTCCATGACTGCTTCTGCTGAGCCTCCCACTGGGCATTCGGAGTCCCGGGTCCAAGCGTTTACCCCGGAATCCTTGGGTTGGGGTTCTGAACCTGTTTTTTCAGACTGGTCCTTTCCTTTTGGTGCTTCAGCCCTTGACAGCTCAGGGTCAGTAGTATCTGAACGTCCGTAGGTTCTGGACTACTCCAGCCCTTCTGCATCACGAAAGCCCACCTGGGGAAGTGCAAATGGGACAGTGTCCAGTCCTTCTCTTTCCAGCTCATAGAGAGGACATTTTCCTCCCAGAGAGTTTCCTCCCCAACCTTTCAAAGACTGTCCAAGCCCCGCCTTGTGGACCCCACTCATCCTGTTCCAGGTCAGCCCTCTTGAACCAGCCTTCAGATGGGAGCTGCCCTACTCAGGATTCCTCTTTCTTCTGAATCCTCCCCTGAGACACCCTTGGAGGAGGTTCCTCGGAAGAGATTGTGTAAGAGGAGACACTTGGACTCCCCTGCAGTCACTCACTGAGGATATGGAACTCTGTGAAGGGGACGGGTCCCCCAGGTCTCCGCCAAAAGATGTCTCTTTTGGCGACATCTTGGAAATCCTTAAGCTTAAGGGCAGTTTGTCTTCCCTCCCCCATCCTCCAAGGAGTCCATTTTCCTGAAGGCTTTTGGGACTGGACCATCTACCTCCTGGGTTTCTCTGCTGATGAACTTGTAGAACTTATCACCAGCAGGGCATGGAAGGAGCTGGGTACTGTGAAGCCCATTCCAAATGTGCTGATAAGTTTCTTAGTCCCCCTTCTGACAAGCTATTCTGGTCAAAAGGCATGCCAGTCAATGCAATAGTGGTAGCTGCCGCCACCAAGAAAGAGCTGGCAGAACAGAACACGTCTGTCCATCCTCCCAACAGTGAGTTATGGGTGATTGACAGGCACAGAAAGCAGGTGTTCACCTCAGCCACATTTGGGCTGCGGGTGCTCAACTACCTGGCACATTTCACCCGACTTCAAAGAGACCTGGTCAAGTAGTTTACCAAGTCCCTTTCTGAGGTACTGCCTGCCAGGGAACTAACCAAGGTGCTCCCCAAACTATCCATGCTTTCTTTGCTGGCTAATTCATTGATGAGGCTGATTGCCATTGCCATGGAAGGAGCCTCTCGACTTCTTGAGTGGCCGGCACAGGCATCGCTATTCTGCATCATGCTTGGCTGCACCTTTGCGGAGTTCTTCAGGGCGTCCTTCATCAATGCCCCCTTCGGTGGTTCTACCCTGTTTGGTCCTTCGGACAAAGGGACACTCACCTGCTGTGAGCAGGAGGTTAAGACTTTGTCGGCTGTGGGAATCAGGTTTTCCACCCCTCAACACTCCTTTTCCAAGACACAGCGAGGGGCCAGGAAGATGTGGTTCCACATGTTGCAGTCTGCTTTCCAAGATTCTCAAGATGAGCCCTCCTCCAGAGATCGGGGGAGAGGGTTCAGTGGCAGACTCTGCCCCAGGGGCAGAGGAGGTCCTCAAAATCAGGGCTCCAAGGAACTGTTCCCTGAGAAGCCCCAACAGTGTTGCTGATGCACTGCCCAACTGTCCTGCCCTGGAGGCAGTTCAGGGGTCATTGGTCTTTGCACCCTTTGGCCGGGGCAAGTATTACAAAATATCATTGGATTCTAAACATCATTTCCATGGGTTATTCTATTTCCTTTTCCCAGCCTCCTCCAGTCGGGAGATGCCTCCCTGATACATCACCCCATCAGAGGGAGATAGCTCAGGAAGTACTGTGCAAGCTTCTTTGAAAGAGAGCCATCCAAGAGGTCCCACAGGACAAAGAGAATCCAGGGCTTACTCTAATTTTTTTGATGCCAAAGAAGATGGGGGACCTGCATCCAATTCTGGACATCAGCACACTCAATCTCTCTGTCAGGAAAGCCAAGTTCTGGACGGTCACTGTCCAGTCCATCGTGCTTTTGTTGCACAAGGATGATTGGATGTGCTCCATAGATCTCCAAGATACGTACTATCATATAAAAATAGACAGGCTCTCCAGGAGACATCTCCACTTTTGAGTAGGAGCTACCAGTTCAGGACCCTGTCCTTTGGCCTCACCACAGCCTCCAGGGTGTTCACCAAGTGCATGACAGTGGTTGCAGCTCACCTGAGACTGCAAGGATTCCATTTGTTTCCCTATCTGGATGATTGGCTCCTCATGGCTCCCATGAAGCATCGTCTGGCCACTGCCTTTTGATACCAACTTCAACTTCTCGACCAGCTAGGTATTCAATGAACCTCCCCAAATTCAACCCCACTCCATCTCAAAGTTTGGAGTTTATTGAGATTCAGTTGGACACTGTGTCAGAGACTGCAGCGGTCCCGCTCCGTTGGATACTCCTCATCAGATCTCATGTTCAGTGTCTTCTTGACCTCTCTAATCCCCAGGCGCACCTTGTTCTCAGGGCCCTAGGGTTCATGGCGGCAGCGCTCTATCTGGTGCCATTTGCAAGGTTCTACATGAGGGTTCTGCAGTGGACTCTAGCAGTTCAGTGGTCTTCCCTGGTTCATACAATGTCAACTCCGATTTGCCTCACACCAGTCTGCAAGCATCATCTCCTTTGGTGGATCCAATCTCCTAATCTCCTTGCAGGCAGACCATTTTCTATTCCTCCCCCCAGTGCCACAGTGACCACGGATGCTTCCCTGTTGAGGTGGGGGGCATTTCAGAGACAAACGGTCCATGGCACATGTTCAGATACTGAGACCAAACTGCATATCAGTGTCCTGGAGATGAGGGCAGTTCTCCTCACATTGCAAGCCTTCCAGTACTGCCTTCCTCTGGGTACCATTGCAGTTTACACGGACAACATGGTGATTGTGTGGTACATCAACATGCAGGGGGGCACATGTTCGTATCTGCTTTGTCACGAGGCCATGAGTGTGTGGGAATGGATGATGTCCTTGGGGTGCCTTCTCATTGCAATGCACATTCCCAGGGAGTCCAGTGTACTGACGGACAAACTCAGCAGGACAATTCTGAGTCCTCAAGAGTGGTCCTTGAATCCTTCGATGGGGGAAGAGATCTTTCTTCTCTGGGGTCAGCCGAGCTTCAGTCTGTTTGCTTTCTCTCTCAACCACAAATGCAGCTGTTATTTCGCCCTAATTCCCCCCTACAGGAAATCCCTCAGGGATGCTCTGGTCCACGATTAGCCCCCGAGTCTGCTTTATGCTTATCCTCCCTTGCCTGTCATTCCCAGAGTACTTCAAAAAGCCTGTCGCCTCAAGGCCACCATGATCCTCATTGCCCCCTTTTGGCCTCGGCAGGTGTGGTTTCCCCTTCTTCGGTCTCATTTGAAGTAACCCCCCCCTTGGGTATTAGATCCCTCCCATTCTGGATCTAATTTCCCATCCCTCTCAGCTTCCGATTTCCAACCTACAGGTGCTTCGTATGATGGCATGGTTTGTCCACTTCCAGTAATTCTGAATCAGCCCAGACTACGTACTCCTGTGAAGAACATTATTCTGGTCTCCCAGAAGGCTTCCAGTAGAAAGATTTATGTCATCAAGTGGAAACTCTTCTTTATTTGGGGTAGACAGGGCAATCTTGATTCTGCTTCGGCCTCCATTTCAGATATCTTGCTCTTCTTGTCTTTGCTGTTTCAGGATGGAGCTAGCTTCTTGACTATCAAAGTTCAGTTGGCAGCTATTTCCAACTTCCATGTTTGCGAGGAACCCCACCTTCTCCTCTCGCTTGTGTAAAGCCTTTCTCAAAGAGTTTTTTCTGCTCTTGCTTCCCATCAAGGATCCTTCCCCTCCATGGGACCTTTCTTTTTTGCTGCAATCTCTCTCACTCAGCCCATTCGGGCATGCTGTCACATATGATATCAAATTTCTGTCATGGAAGATAGCTTTCTTGTAGCCATAATGTCAGCTAAAAGAATTTCAGAGTTGCAGGCTCTTTCTATCAAATAGTCTTTCATGTTTTTTCATAAAGACAGAGTGGCCCTTTGCACCAACCCTTCGCTCTGCCTAAGGTGGCCACAGAAGTAAATTTGAACCAGTCAATACAATTGCCACTTTTCTTTCCAAATTTCACTAATAAAGGGGAATATATTTTGCATACACTAGATGTGCATAGACAACTCCGTTCCTACTTAGATAGGACAAAGACGTTCTTCAGATCTGGCCAACTGTTCGCAGTGTGTTCTCTTAACAGGAAGGGTCAGGTGGTGGCCAAAATAACCATCTCCCATTGGATTTTGATGTGCATTTCCTTTGCTTATTCATCCAAGGGTTTATCCTTACGAGGGCCAATCAAAGTAACATTCTAATATGTCAATGGCTACGTTAGCTGCCTATTTTGCCTATCATTCCATAGATGACATTTGTGCGACAGCCACTTCGTCTTCCCCTCATACCTTTGTCATTCACTACAAACTTGACATTGTTTTCAGAAACAAGGTTTTCTTCGGCTCCACAGTTCTTTGGCATGTCCTTCCATTAGGCCGCCCAGGATTTAGGATAGCTGGGGACTCTGACCCAAGATTGAGGAATAGTGCCATGGATAAATTCACATAAAGAGCTATGTACTTACCATAACTTGGCATCTGTGTTATCCTGTGTCACTATTCATCACTATCCCTCCCTCTGTCCCCCATCCTGTTGGTTCTAGAGGATGTGGGGGGATGTCCTGTTTGGTGGTCTAGGTCTTCCTTAGCTGCTGTCTAGCTTAGGGCAAACTCTATCTGAGGGTCAGAGGGCAGCAAAGGATCATGAGAGTGGGAGGAGCTCGAGTCTAGAAGCTGTCTAAAAGTTGTCGGCTCGGATAGAATGTCTGATCCAAGACCCAAGAGTGCTGAATAGTGGCATAGGATAACACAGATGCCAAGTTATGGTAAGTACATAATTCTTCTTCTGTGGTGTCATTTGAACACTAGGGACTGTCTTGTGTATGCAGAGCCACAGTTTAATTATGCCTATTGTTTCTGTTTATCTGCTTCATTTTTGAAGTTCTGACAGGAAAATATTAAATTTTTTTCACTTTTTTATCTTTATTTATGTGATACTTACTAGTGATTTAACACTTTTTTTTATCATTAGGTCATTATTTTACTAAAAATTAATTTATATGCATTTTCTGTGGAGATGTTTTCATCTTTGACATGGGAATCTATAAATAAATGCTTACTTATGCTGTTTTTAAAGGTTTTCTATTTGATTTAAGTGCATGTAGTTCATTTATTGGCAGCATTTGGGGAAGTGAATTTTATGTGGTACTTTTTCTGTGTGTGTCGCTTTTTATTACATTATGCATGTTGTAGAACAAGGTTTAACACATTTTAAATTGTTTCTGATACATTTTATGCAGTTTAGTCCTATTTACTGTTTGGAGACATAGTTTATATTTTCGAGGCCCGTAGTCAACCCTTAATAGTGTCATTGTATTATTCTGGCTGGTGTTTTTCTCCTGACTTGATCAGTCCTGATACCGCTGCCCCCCCAATCAAATCCAGTTGCATGAAAAGAAAAATATCAACAAAAACATGGCACAGTCTATTCTTTCTGAATTTGTTGTTGCCTTAAACCAGGTTGCAGACCACTTACCTTTTTCCCCATCACCTGCTGGTGTGAACCTGCACCAGTCTGTGGTACAGGAGTCGGACACATCCTCCAGAGCTGTTCCAGTACCCGGTTCAGGTACAGGAGAATCAAACCCTGTAGGTGCACAAGGCATCTGGGGTAAGGGACTCCTTGCCACATATAATACTCTTGTTCCCCAGATATTTTGTGCAGTAGTGTAGTTCACAGTAAAAAGAAATAGAAATGTCACCCTACTGCAGGCAGTCAGGTTAGTATCATGTATAGGGGTGATGCAGTTTCCTTAGCCAAGAGTGTTTTACAGTCAGCTAATCTTTGAGACTAGGGCCCCATTCAGAAGAATTATGGGGCTACCCTTTATAGAGATCAGTCTATGGCAGCAGATTTTGATGGGAACTCTGATGCAGACAGTAGTGAACACTCTTGGTTTGTCCAATCTCATTCTTCTGAAAGTGATCATGTTCAAAACTCAAGCAGATATTCATCTTTTCGCAGTTGCTAGCTGGATTTGGAGATGTATTTAAAAACAAAGATTCGATGGAACCACAACTGAGGGAATTAATTTGTTTTAATAATGCAAGCTAAAAACTTTCACATAAAAATGCTTCATCAGGCAATAAAAAAATCACAGACATAACAATCCTTTCTATAAAACCAGTAAACTCGTAGGACAGTCTCATTTCCTGTCTAATTATTCAATTACTAGACCTTAAAGTCATGTATATTAGTATATAATGTGTAATATACAGTAGCATCTGATCTACCAACTATTTTTATCTTCCAGTACTGACTTAATACTGACAGTATCATTCACTCCAGGAAACCTATATACTATGAATCAATTTATCCATTTGTACTCCACGTTTTCTGTGTTTACCACTATATCCCCTCCCCTAAGATGTTCTTCTATGACCTTCAGCACTGCAAACGTAAAGTATGCTGTGTACCTGCGTCTCTTACATGCTTGTTTAAAGCATTAGTCTGTTTCATGTAATATCAGGCATATGATTCCCTGTTCTCTCTTAATTTTATATTCATTTTGCTTACATAAATGCCTCGCATGTCACACTGTGCTGTATAAATAATATGTATACTATCTCAGTCAGCATATGTATTTATCTCAAACACCTCTTTAAGATACTGGATGCACAAATTGTTTATTTTTATATATAAATTTACAAAAACTACATTTTGTTCATGTGTAAGTCCCTTTTCTATCACTTCTCCTATTAATCATTGATCTGTTTTTCTAACTTAATTTATTCTTTATCATCTGAAATATTTTTGTATCCAAAATTAAAGCCTCCTATTATTTCTTACTTTAATTGTGTTATATTATTCAAGATGTGCCACTAAAGATGCAAAAACAGAAACAATTAAAACTATCTTGTTTTAGCATACACCTTATTCTATTCTGTTTCTCATTTCTTTGATATCTTTATGTGGAAAAAACAGGTACTGCCTTCCGTTCTCTTTTGATGTTCATCGTGTTTCACTGTTGCAGTCATTACACTTGGGTTATCCTGCTGGCAGGCTACCAGCAGTCAGCCTGAATTCCAAAGTCCTGGTCCGGCGTCGGTTACTGTCGCCTCGTCCCTGACGTCAGTGCACCAGGGGTATATAAGATGCAGCCGACGCCATTTTCTTCAGTCTTTCTTGCTGCGCAGTGCCCAAAGCAAAAGCATTTCGCAAGTGCCAGTCGGCCGACTCCTGAGATTTTCGAAATTGAATTTCAGATCCGAAGTCTTCAATAAAGCTAAGTACCCCATTGGGGAAACTTTTTTCTTGCTCCAGACCGATGTCAGAAAAAGTTAACAATTGTATTTCTTGTGGGAAGCAAATACCTCATAAGAATTTTCATTCTTACTGTATTCCTTGCCTAGGCCCTGACCACGATATTGCTAGTTGTCAGTTTTGTGCTAGATTTAACCAACGCACTATTAAGCATCGGTACGATTTTGCATTTCATTACTTTGGCCGAAGGTTTAACTATATAATGCCGTCGGAACAGCTGACGACCGGAGTTCATAAAAAGTGCAAGGAAAAAGAAAAGGACAGGCATCCGAGGTCCAAAACCGACGACGAAGCCTCCTCTAGGCCTGTCGCCGGTTCTCAGTGAGGCGCTTTCGCAGCCCGTGACACCCACTACCTCAGAGCCACAGGCCGCCTCTGACTCCCACGTGGAGACATCTAGGCCTCTGGAAACTCAAGGTATTGGGCCTGCGAAAACTAATCCCTCAGATGGGTCCGGAGCCGCTGAGCAGGCATTGGCTTCTGAGGGTGTTTTCAGACCTACACAGCTTTATATCAAGCCAACTTCAGCATCCAAGACAAAGACTAAAACAGCTTTAAAGACAAAGAAACAAGTACAGCATTCTCCTGGACAGACATCCATGCCTAAGAAACAGATGCTGAAAATGGCCGAAGACCTAATTACTTTGATCAGGGGTTCCCATCCCCCTCCTGATAAAAGGCCTAGGCAAGACACTGACTATGATTCCTCTGATCAGGTTTCCATTTCATCTGACTCCTCTTCAGAACAGGGATAGTCTCTTCCTCCCTATGAGGACTCTGATGCTGAAGAATCTATCCCTTCAGCCTCTCCTCCTGAGGACTATTCTTTTGGGGAAACCCTGCACACCATGAGGGAGCATTTCCACTGGGAGAGCCAAGATTATTCAGAATCAAAGAAAAGGCTCAGAGATTTTCTTTTATTGCCTCAACACAGACCTCTTGCTATTCCACCTGTACTAGACATTATAGATGATGTATTTCAGAGTCCAGTCTGTCTCCTGATTCTTTACCCCCTGCACCAGTTAAGCCAGATAGGTGCTAAAGGGTTCCAGATTCACATAAATTTCTTTATAAAAACCCTGCTGCTGACCCAGAAACTATATCTCAGGGTCCCAAAGGGGCCAAGGCTTCCACTGTAAAAAAACTTGTTCCCTCTGATAGGGATTCTAGAGCACTGGACAGATGGTGGAAAAAAGTTTACACCTCTGCTACTTTAGCTGTAAGGGCTTTAAATTGCCAGTTTCATATGCTTAAATATCAGCAATACCTAATGTCTCTGCTTAAACAGAAAATGCTGACAAACTCTGAATGTCCTGAAAACAAGGAAATGCAGGATTTGTTGCATGCAGCTGAACAAGTGGGAAAGCATTCTTTGCAATGTGGTTTTGATTCACTAGAGGCCTCTTGCAGGGCCGCAGATGTTCATCGTGCATACAGCTGCAGTCATAACAGATGGGTTATCCTGCTGTCAGGTGGGTCCTCGGTCGGCCGAATTCCAAAGTCTAGGTCCGGCGTCGGATGTCGTCGCTTCTTCCCTGACGTCAGTGTGGCAGGGGTATAAAAGAACCAGCCAACGCCATTTTCTTCAGTCTTTCTTGCCGCGCGGTGCCCGAAGCAGAAGCAGTTCGCAAGTGCCGGTCGGCCAGCTCCTGAGATTTATAAAAATATTTCAGCCGAAGTCTTCTTGAAAGCTAAGTACCCCATTGGGGAAACTTTTCTTGCCTCAGACCGATGTCAGACAAAGCAAAATTATTGGATGCTCCATTACAGCATGATTCTTTGTTTGGTGTTAAGGCAAAAGAGGTGTTAAAGAAATGGAGGATAAAGAGAAATATATGCAGACAGTAAAGGATTTCTTACAGGTTCAGCCACCCAGATTTAGCAGGAACTGGCCTTCTAAGAATTGGTCCTTTCCAGTGTCAGGCCACAAAGAGGCAGATACAGACACCCTAGAGGCAGATCTCAGCCCCAAGGCTCATACAGACCTAAACAACGGGGTGCTTCTGCCTCCAAAAGCGGAGAAGACAAATCAAAACCATATAGGAAACAGTCCCAATGACTTCCCACTGCCAATGCCAAGCACTTATCTTTTGGCAGCACCCTTAGGGGGAAAGCTAGCACTTTTCTCATAAAATTGGCACATTATCACCCAGGACAAATGGGTACTGAATATTGTTTCTCAGGGCTACAGGTTCCACTTTCACACCCTTCCAAAGGCAAAAGGTATGCCAGACCTGCCACACAATCAATGGGCAGAGGCACAAAAGCAAATTTCATCTCTCATGGACATAAGGGCTATTCAGCGAATACCACAGCAAGAGCAGGGACAAGGATTTTACTCAAGGCTTTTCTTGATACCCAGAAAGGACAAAGCATGGAGACCAATACTGGACCTGTCTATTCTAAATACTTTACTGGACGTTCCAAAATTCAAAATGCTGACACTGCAGCAACTTCTGCCCATGCTGGGGAAGAAGGCTTGGCTCGTAACTTTGGACCTCAAAGAGGCATACCTGCATGTCCCAATCAGACAATCTTGCAGAAGATACCTCAGATTCATAGCTGGCTCAATGCACTACCAATTCTCTGCACTGCCCTTTGGCTTATCTGCAGACAAAGAGGAATTCAAATATATCCCTACTTGGATGACTGCCTTATTCAAGCAGAGAGAGCAAGGACATTCTACTAAAGCATCTGGCGTTTGTAAAAAGATTACTAATTTCCCTAGGGTACACAGTAAACAAAAAGAAATCAAAACTAGTACCCTCTCAAGAGATAATATTCCTGGGTGCAAGCTTAAATACAACTGCCCAGATGGCTTATCTCATGCCAGACAAAGGCACCTGACTTATTACTTCCAAAAGATGGCAACAAAAACCCAGTTACCTGCAAGAAAAATTCTGCAGGCTTTGGGCTTCATGGAATCCTGCATTCTGCTAATTCCATATGCAAGACTGCCTATAAGGAAGCTACAATGGTACCTAAAAAGTGTTTGGACTCAACATTGCCACAGCTTGGAAACATTAATTACCCTCATTCCCTGCCTGCAACAGGAGTTTCAATGGTGGGTACTGGCCTGTCACCACAACAAGGGACAGCCATTCACTTTACCCACTGCCAGGCAGACTCTAACAACAGATGCATTGGATTATGCCTGGGGGGCACACATGGCAGGAAAATGTATTCAGGGCACGTGGCCCACAAGCCAAATGCATCTACATATCAATCAGAAAGAGATGCTAGCTGTACAGAATGCCCTGACAGCCTTCAAGGATCTACTCCATCCAGGACAACTACTGCTAAGGACGGACAATACTACAGTCATGTGGTGCATAAACAAGCAAGGGGGCACACATTCCTACCCCCTCTGCAGGCAAGCCATGACTTTGTGGAACACAGCATTGGCCTATCAAGTGCATCTGCAAGCACAATTCCTGCCAGGAAAGACAAATACTCTGGCAGACGAACTAAGCAGAAACCTCATGGACCCTCACGAGTGGAAACTAGATCCACAAGTCTTCAGTATGATAACAAGGAAATGGGGGTGCCCAGACATAGATCTATTTACCTCCCCTCACAACTGCCAACTACAGAGATTCTGCACAAGGACTTATCACACACAAGCATGGAAGGTGGATGCTCTATCATTCACCTGGAAAACCCTGACAGTATATGCCTTTCCTCCACTGCCTCTCCTCCCCAAGGTACTCCTAAAGGTCAGACAAGAGAAGCCAAAAATTATTCTGATTGCCCCAGACTGGCCACGCCAGCACTGGTACCCAATCCTAAAGAGCTTGCCTCAAGGCCCAGCCTGGACTTTACCTCAAATTCCTCATCTTCTGATCCAACAAAACAATCAGATCCTGCACAGCCAAATCAGAACCTTAAATCTGGCTGCATGGCGAATAATATAACCACTCAGAACACACCTCTCTCTAAAGCAGTTATGGATGTTATTTTGGAAGCCAGGAGGTCCAGCACCAGAAAATCTTATGCAGAAAAATGGAAGAGATTCTGTGCTTGGAATCAGGCACAAGGAATTGACCCGCTTGTTCCAAATATTCCTCAGATTTACAATACCTAACTGAGATGCTGGATAAAGGCCTATCCTTCTCATCAATTAAGATCCATGCCTCTGCCATTTCAGCTCATTACGATACAGAACCACCTATTTCTTTTTCAAATCCACTGCTAAGGCAGTACCTCAGAGAGGCCAAAAACATAAGAACCCCAAGGAGAGCACCGATACCTACATGGGATCTCAATTTTGTCTTGGAAAAGCTCACACTGCCTCCTTTAGAGCCAGCCAATACAGCTGAGGTAACATTCTTGTCATGGAAAACAGCTCTGCTCCTAGGAATAACTTCAGCAAGAAGAGTCTCAGAGTTACAGGCATTAATGGCAGTGGAACCTTTTATCATTTTCCATCCAGACAGGATCTAAGGACAAACCCAACATTTATGCCAAAGGTAGTATCCATTGTGGCTCTTAATCAAACCATTCATTTGCCTACTTTTTGTCCAAATCCACAGAATAAAGGGGAGAGACTTCTGCATTCTTTGGACATACACAGACAGCTACGCTTCTACTTTGACAAAACTAAAGCTTTCAGAAAGACTGAGCAACTTTTAGTGGCATATGCTGCAGGATCACAAGGAAAGGCTATCTCAAAGCAAGACTATTTCAAAATGGATAGGACACTGCATTCGTTTCTGCTGTGCACAACATGGCAAATCAGTGCCTAAGGGAATTAGGCCACATTCAACCAGGACAGCAGCTTTTCTCAGAGGAGTACCAACCAAGGAAATTTTGGAGGCTGCAACTTGGAGTTCAGTGCACACTTTTACCAAGCACTACCACTTACGTCTTTACTCTAAATCCAGAGCAGGCTTTGCCACTGCAGTTCTGCAGGGCCTCATAGCCACTCCTAATTCTACTTAGACCCAGCCGCCCAACCTCTGCCTTGGGATTCAACCCAAGTGTAATGACTGCAACAGTGAAACACAATGAACATAGTACAGTTGTGTACCTACCATAAATGTAGATGTTCTAGTTTATTCACTGTTGCAGTCCAGGTTACCCACCCACCATCCCCCTTTCTTTGCTGGGACTTATCTGTACTTCTTTATTCTATACAACCTATGTGGTGTATTTGCTTGTAGATGAAGGTATTGTATATTTTAGTGCATGCTTTTTATAAGCATTGTTTTAGCCTACCCTTTTGGGGGCACCTGACATCTGGGGCAAGAAAAACTGAAGAAAATGGCCTTGGCTGCATCTTGTATACCTCTGGCGCACTGACGTCAGGGACAAGGTGACAGCAACTGACGCCGGACCAGGACTTTGGAATTCAGGCCGACTGCGGGTAGCCTGCCAGCAGGATAACCCAAGTGTAATGACTGCAACAGTGAATACACTCGAACATCTACATTTATGGTAAGTACACAACTGTACTTATCATATGATAATAGGTGTATGATTGATATTATTATAGCATGTGTTTTTGATATCCTGCAATTGTTTTTCTGTATTAATGTCTTGAGTATTAAGCCTAGCTACCCTTATTGCCCTTTCACTATATTATTAAACACGAATAGAAGGTACATACGTTTGTGATGCAGATATACATTTTTCTGTACTAGAGTCTGTTGTTTGTCCCTGATTAACTTTCCTTTTTGTAACATCCAGAGAATCTATTTCATGAAATTGCACTTCTTTCTTAAAAGTCAAAAAATTCACTGTATCACGTATATGTGTAATAGAACAATCAAGCGTTAATACAGATCCCCTCCATGTTAAGAATACATTGTCCACAAATCTTGTTTATGTCCACAGATCTTTTATAAAATATTAGCTTATCTAAGAAAACATTATTTACTGAGACTATACCTTCTCTTTCCAATATATTCATTACAATGTTTGCATACTTATTAGCCACTGGCATCCCCATGGCTACACCTTTTTCTTGTATGTAATATTTCTCTTGAAAAATAAAAACATTGTTTGTTAATACTATATGTAGTAAATGACAATTGTCATCGGTGTTTGAATGTTCAAATCTTAGGTTATTACTAATATGTTTTCTGACTGATTATATACTCATCTCATTTGGTATTGATGTAAATAACGAATCAACATCTAGGGTGACAAAATAACATTCATCCACTTTATTCAAAATATGCCAGTCATACAGCTGTTCCAAAAATCAGATGAATCTTTTATATATATCGAGCTTGGTTGTTCCTCTTTTATTACCAGCCTTAGATGTCTGTAAAACTGGTTCTAAAAACACTTTGCAAGGCAATCATCTCCTAAAAAGGATATAAGAAAATACAAGGTATACTCTGATCTTACAGCTCTCTTTAGCCAGTTTGTCAGCTGACGCAGCTGCAGTTTCTCCAGTTGGCAACTGTAACAGGGAGGGCCTTGGCTTCTTCGAACCCTGTACCCTTGGATAAAATTGGCTAGTGGTTAGAGTTTCTGGGAATAAAAATTGGTTCAGTTTAGTTATTTATAATCTGAATTTTAAATTATCAGGGCTTTATGTGAAAGTTTATTTTGCAATGTACTTACAGTTTTGATGACTTTGCCACATCTTTACCTGCTGAACAAAAGTGTTATATGAATGAGATTCTTTCTAATGCAACTGGTTTCAAAGCATGAAGGTGCAGACAATTTCTAGAAATATAGGCACTTTTGTTGTATTGTAGAGGTGTGCTTGGTTACATAACCAGAAATTTTCTGACAATTTAAAAAATTAGATTTTGAATCCTTCTTTGAGTTCTGAATTTGTATTTGGTCCTGTTGCCATGCAGATTCTCAAGCAACGTGATGATAGAGGTACATTGATGCATGGTGTATCTAGAATGTTTCATATTCCCAGGTTCTCCTGTAACAAGGCATCCAGCTTCAAAGGACAGAACAACCAAAAATTTCAGTTTAACAAGTCAGGCTACCAAAAGGAAATGGCAGGAGGACAATGTTTCCAAACAAAATGAAAGGGGTTCTCATCCCAAAAAAAGATTATTCCTCTGCTAAAGAGCGACTATGCAGAAACTCGTGGCATCCCGTCCTTCCCTCATATCTCCCCCCCTTTCCCCTTCCCCCAGGCTTTCACTTAACCCAGCAGCCTGGTCACAACTAGTCTCAGACAAATGGGTGCTGAGTATAATTCAGCAAGGTTACTCTTGGCAGTGGACAGAAAATCCTTCTCCCTTCAGGGGAATCCCCCTACATTCTGCAAACTAGACATAACTGTTTCCTGTGATACTCCTTCAAAAGCTGCAAACAGTGGTTGCAGACAGTTCCTGCACCACACAAAGGAAATGAGTTTACTCTAGAATCTTTTTTTCTTGCCGCGCAGTGCCCGAAGCAGAAGCAGTTCGCAAGTGCCGGTCGGCCAGCTCCTGAGAAAACGAATATTTTTCAACCGAAGTCTTCTTGAAAGCTAAGTACCCCATTGGGGAAACTTTTCTTGCCTCTGACCGATGTCAGACAAAGTTAATAATTGCATTTCATGTGGGAAGCAAATACCACATAAGGATTTCCATTCCTTCTGCATTCCTTGCTTAGGACCAGACCATGACGTCTCGGCCTGCCGTTTTTGTGCTAGATTCAACAAACGCACTGTTAAGCATCGGGCGGTGTTCGCCCAACACTATTTTGGTAAAAAATGTAATTACATTATGTCGTCGGATACTCCGACTCCAGTTTTGAGTAAAAGACGCAAAGATAAGGACTGACCCACAAGGTCCGTGACTTCTACCGACACCACGCTAAAGCCGGCTACAGGTGCTCCAGTTCTCAGCGAGGCACCTACGCAGCCCCTGAGTACCGATGACACTTCTTTAGCAGTGTCTGCTGTGCCCGAGGTCGCAGGCTCCTTGGCCCCCACACCTTCCACTCTTGGCGGGGAAACTCTGACTTTTTGGTACCCAGAAAGGAGCTGTTGTGGAATCCAGTGTTAGATTTGTCTTACCTAAACACTTTTCTGAAAATACCCAAATTCAAAATGCTCACCCTGCAAAGAGTCCTACCTCTTTGTCTATACACTGTTTCATGGTGATTTTTAGGTCTGAAAGATGCTTATCACATTCCAGTCGCTACCAACTTCAAGATGAACCTACAAAAATCCTGTCTCACACCCTCACAAAGAATTGTCTTCCTGGGGTGTGTGATAGACAGAGAAAAGCAAGGCCTTTCTTTCAGAAGAGAAAGAACATTCTGACTTTTCAAAACATGTTCATTGATGTTTCTCTTTAACAATCTGCCTCCACAGTTTCTCAAATTTTTAGACCTTTTGGCAACAGTAATCATCAAGATACCACTGGCCAGACTCCACATGCTCCTTTATGCAGTTTCACCCCTTCCGCTGATACCCAAGTTACTTCTAAAGATTCAGAAAGAATTACCAAAGATAATTGTAGTGACCCCCTTTTGGCCCAGGCAAAGTTGTTTCTCCCTTTTAATGGAATTGGCCAAGGGTATTTTACCACAAGCTTTCTCACATTCTGTATGACTAGTGCACCCTAAATTACATCAATTGTAACTGACAGCCTGGATGATTGTCTCAATACCTTTTAGGCACTTGTTCCATGAGGATGTGCAGCAAGTATTGAAGGAGGCATGAAAATCTGCTAGTAGAAAATTTTGTATTTACAAGTGGAAAAGGTTTTCTAGTTGGTGCCTAACAGATAACAGAGGGCCCGTTATGGTGTCTACCCCTCTGATTTTGAAGTATTTCTGTAACCTACTCAGTGATGGCTTATCTTGTGCATCTGTCAAGGTGCATCTTGCAGTCATCCCAGCTTGTCTGCACATGGATCCCTCTCTTTCCTCTCTTTGTGGTCAAGCAGTTTATGAAAGGAGTGTTGCATTTGCAGTCTGCTCGAAAGCAAGTTCCTCTTCCTTGGGATCTCCACTTTATTCTTAAAAATTGACCTTATCTCCTTTTGAACCTGCACTTCTGGACAATTTAAAATTCATTAATTGGAAAACTGTTTTGCTTATTCCTCTGACATCTGCAAGGTTAGTCTCAGCTGTATGAGGTCAGGATGAACCAACCCTATCTGATTTTCCATAAGGACAGAGTTGTTTTACACAGTAATCAATTTTTCATGAGGAATGATTCTGCATTTATCTGGAATTGAGCCATCAGTCCCTAATTTTTCTGTCCAGAACCTAAAAAGAAGGGAGAGAAGATTCTGCATACCTCAGATTTGCACAGGCAGGTCAGGTACTATTTTTTTACAAGAAACATCTTAACTGAATTATCACTTATGACATATGCTATCATACTTTTATATAAATAAAAACAAACAAACCATGCCTGGACAGAGGCACAGCAAACTAATGGGTATAGTATTCTCATCCTAAGGGGTGGTGAAAGCCACACACACTCTGGCTAGGCTTATAAATGCCCTAGGGCAGATAGCCTAGTATGAACCTATGAACCTATATTGACATGTTTTCATTTTCAAACATTATGCATTGCATATAACCTCTTATACAGTCATTGTTAGTCAAATGTTGCATGCTTATTCAATTCCTGCCTTCCCTTAAACCTTATTCCTCCTCCAAAACACTATTCTGCATGTATTGCTCCCACAATTTCCATTATTTTCTATGTAATTTGCTCCAGTCCTTTTCTAAAGATCCTACTTCCAGTTTTTTTTATCTCTTGTTATATTCGCTACTTCTAGTACCGCTGGTTTAGACATTGATTTCCATTTTCTAGTAATTACTTTTTTGGCAGCCACTAGAATTAAATTCAGCAAGGCCTTACTATGTCTAGGCAATTTTGATTCTGTATCACAATTCAGAATAATCATTTGCTTATTTACACCAATTTCCTTACCTAGTATTTATATCAGAATAATCAGCAAGGAATTTGGAAAGTCTGCCATCTCCTTACACTCCCCAAGAGTCTGTTTGGGGTATAAAAATACCTATGCAAACAGTTTCAAGCAAAGATACTAAATCTTCTAGACTTTGTTGCATATTTGGGAGCCATACATGTGGTACTCCCTTTGTTTCTATGTGAATTGCATCTCTAGTCTCTCTTCCCCATTCTTTCTAACCTCCTCTGATTGATTCATATAATTATCATGCAGTATTTTATGTGCTCTACTGATTGTCCATTTTTTAACAGCAGCTTCTGTTCTTGACTCTACTAAACACTCTGCCAGTACTGGGTCTTTTCCTTTCCTTTGCCTTTACTCTGATATCAATCCTTGATAGGGAAGGCAATCTCTAACCTGCAGTCCAAATGAATTCTTTGCTTCTTTCCATTCTCTTATCTTTCCCTCTCTCATTATTTGCTCCCAGTACCTTGGTTCCTTTGCCAGTTTTCTCTTCTAGCCCCCTCTTGCCTATTCTGTGTACCTCTAATTTCAATCATCCCTGTCAGCCAAACCTGTTTGCTCAATTCTCATGTTGGCTTAGACTTAGAATACTTTGTTCATCTTCATGAATATAATATTCTGTATGGTTATTGTTATTCACATTAAGGATCTGCATCCAAAATCCCAGTGTCTCCTTATTTCGTGAATGTCTCCGCATTTTATCACAGCCCTTTCTACTTTGAATTATAGCTTTCTACTTGTGCTATTTAGAGGACCCTTAAGTGTATAATACCACTTCAAATCAGGAAATCCCAAACCATCTTTTTCTGTTTGAAGGATCAAAATAGCCACTTAATTCTTGCACTCTTTCCCTCCTAGATAAAATCCTTCAACTCTTTATTAATTGCTGTCTACAATTTCTTCTCTGGTTGATAAAAATATGCCTGACCTGTGTATAAAACTAAAGGGACTAAAAACATTTTCACTGCTTGAGTCTTGCTATCCATAGCCATAAACAGAGCTTCCAATTTCTCAGTTTTTTTATTGTTATTTATTTAGTCTCTTCCTACCTATCCTTAGCTGCCATAACATAATCATTTTTAATGTATACTCCAAGTACTTCATTTTATATTGTCCACATAAATATGGGTATTGCTGAACCCATTTATCTCTAGGTATGTATAGTTTACAGCTATTGTCTTTGTTTTATCTTCATATTTGTATCCCAAAAATACTTGAAACTGTCTCAGAATGTTCACAATGCTGAAATGTCCTTTTCTTGTTTTATCAGGTACAAATTAATATTATCTGCAGATAAAGCCAACTTTTCTTGATTACCATACCAATTATATCCTTGAATGTCTAAGTCCTTATTTTCTTTGTCAGTTATTCTATTTGTAATGCAGATATCAAAGTGGAAGAGGACACCCCCTGCCTGGTTCCTCTGTTAGGACAGAACTTATCAAAGAGGAACCACCAGCTTTAATTTTCACCTCTGATCCCTCCTATAACCTCCTAATTAACCTTATTATTTTGTGAGGGAATGCAAATGCTTCCATTGCCCTCATAAAATCCAAGTTTACTATATTGAATGCTTTCTCTGCATGAAAATCAACCACAAACAGTGGTATTTTTTGCATCTTACTTCCCTCTGGATCATCATTGTTCTGTTAATGTTGCCAAATGTTTGCCTTACCTCCACAAAGAGTGATCATTATCCATCACTTTAGCCATGATAGACATAAATGCTTTATAGTCACGGTTTAGAATTAAAATTGGCCTATATGAAGCTGAATCCGATGTGTCCTTACCATTTTTAGGTATTGCAGCCACCACAGCTTTTTTTTCAAGGATGTTGGTGCTTCGTCTCCAGTACTGTTAAACAAAACCTTCCAGATCTTTATTACTTTCTTCCCTCCTAGCTTCCAAACTTCAACAGGAATACCATCTATTTCTGGAGACTTTCCTGCAGATTTGTTATACATCATCATTTTTATCTCATCTCCTCCTATCCTGTTTATAATTGAGCCTCATCTACCTCTACCCTTGGCATATTTAATTCTTCCACAAACCCTTCCATTTGTATTTTTTTAATTCCACATTTCTCTGTTTCTCACTGTTTCAAATAAGTTTACAGGATCTCTGGTTATTTTCCTCATATTCGATTCCCTAAGCTTGGTGAAAGCCCTTTCTACTCTCTGTTGCCTGAGCCATTATGTCAAAAGCTTTTGTTCTCTGGAGTTAATATCAAAAAAATAATTGCTTAGCAGCAATCTTTCTAAACTCATACATATTATACAGGTAGTACCTTAGCTCAGATACAACCTTGACAGAACTAATCCCTTTAGGAAAGCTAAATGGGTCTATATCATATATTCGAAGTTTTAGAACTTCGAACATTAAAATATTGAATTTAAATATATGTAAAAAAACAAACCCAAAACTAATGGCTGTAGGCAGAGGGGCAACTCCGAGACCTCACTGCACTACCCCACTATAGTGCGGTCTCAGAGTTGGTATATTTAAAGAGCAGGGGGTGTGGAGAGTGCAGGTGGGCTTGTCCCCCTGCCTACACTAGTCAGGTAAGTTCCGTTTTTTTTTAATATGTTCGATGTTTGAAACTTCGAACTTTTAAATTTGATTATTTAATGTTCAGAGTTTTCAAACTGTGAACATAATATAGACCCAGCTAAACAGCTGCTTGTTTTCTATTCTGGCACTAAGAAAGGTCAGCGTCTGGGCTTCCAAGTAACAACTTGTTTCTAGCTCTCCCAGTGTGAAAACATAAACTCACTAGAGAAGGCCAGTAGACTTCTGCTTATGGGTAAATCTCAGTAACTGGCTAGTAAGTGCACTGCCTAGATGTCAGGAATAAAGAAATACTGAAGATCTGGAAAAAAATCAGCTCCAAAAAGTGAGGAAGAAACACTGACTGGGGAAAGTTCTGCAGCTGTTCAGCAAAAAGCAATGCAACCTTCAGAGATAACTTCCAATAACCTACAGGAAGATATTAGACAATTGCATACAGACCTGGTTAAAATAAACAAAACACTGATGGAGTAGATCAATGCAAACAAAATGCTGGAAAAAAATGGAAGAAGTTTTAAACAGATATTCAGATGAGATAAAGCTGCAAAAAATCTGAGTCAGAAATGAAGAAAAGGCTGGGTGAATATAAGACTGCTCTGGAAGATATGTTTCAAAAATAATAGAATTAGAGGATAGAGCACATAGGGAAAACCTGATATTTTCAGCTAAACCAGAGAAGCTGCAAGGAACAGACTACATTAATTTTATGAAAGTACAAATAAGCAACTAGACTGGTATTTCACAGCAGGAGTTGTAAATTGAAAGGGCACATCATGTGTATGCTCCAAACCTAGCTATAAGAAAGCAACCTAGACCTTTAATAGTAAAGATGCAATCCTACCAGCAGAAGGAGTTGATTCTGACAAAACTGTGGCAGAAGGGCAAAATACTAAAAGTGGGAGACAGCAGGGTGTGGAGAATGATTACTCATTGTACACCAGGCAAAAGAGAAGTAAATTCATTGCACTGTTCAGAGAATGTCAAGACACAGGTGTGAGATTCGAATTGCTGTATCCAGTTGTCTTTAAGGTATTCTTCCCTGGAGGGACAAAATCATTTTTTGATTAAGCACATGCTAAGGAGGAAATGCAAAGGTTTGTCCAGCAGGGGGTGAGCTATGAAGCAGAAGAAGAGAGACTGTACCTGTAAAATCTTTTCTGGTATTTCATTGGAAAATGTTGGAGAGAAAGAGGGGAGCGCGGGAGTTGACTAGAGGAATTGAGAATGCATTGGAAGTAAAGCAGAGACAGGATTTGGTTGATGGAGAGAGGAACAGTGATAAAACCAGTAGCTCAATGTGGGATTGTAGTGCAATGGTTATATTTGTGAAGTGTGGGATTGTAGTGCAATGGTTATATTTGTGAAGTGTGACAGAACAGAATCTGGAAATATTGGACTTTTTTCAAAATTTGTTGGATTTGTGGGGGACTAAGTGTATACCCTACTTCTTGTCATTAATGTGCGGAAAAATGCTTTGGGGAGGGGAAGAGAGGGGAGAACACTAAGTAAAGAAAGCACTTTAACTGTAAGTAAAGAAAACACTTTAACTGTAAGTAAAGAAAGTACTTTCTTTTCTTAATAGTACTGTATTTGCGGTGCATGGTTTTCTTTGCATGGAATTTTCAAGTGTAATGGGGAACGTAAACAGGAGTTTTTTTTTTTCTCCCCTCTTCTCTCTTTCTTCTTGTACAGTTTTGAGAAATATAGGCAAACCAATGAAAAAAGGAACCTGGTTTAAAAGGTATGACAAAGTTAAAATTAATGTACTTTTTTCATTCTTGCATGGGGAAATAACTGGATTAAGAACCTTAGATTGATTAGTTTTATTGGAGAGCAAGTAAATGTAAAAGAATATTGAATATTATGAGTTTTTTTTTTCTAGCAAATGTACATTTACTAAGTAGCAATTCTGCAGCTATACTTCATGCCTCCATAGAGACAGCAGTCTGATAAAGATAAACTGGAGACAGTCTGGTAGAAGGGGATTGGCTGAGGGAAAAGGAAAAAAAGAGAAATTGGGTAACACATAATGTTCTCTGAAAACAATCGGGGGAGTTCCCAGCTGTGAGAGCTTTAAAGATAATACAAAACCAATTAGACTTGTAAAGTTTTCTCATTTTTTTTTAATGCAGTGGGGATACTAATATAAACAGGCGCTTTTTTTCCCCTTCTTCTTCTTTCTCTTTGTTCAGTTTTAAGAAATGTAGGTACTACAATAATAAAGAGGAAGATAAAGGGAGAGAGAAGGAAGGGTTTGGTTGAATATGACAAAAGAAAAATCAGTGTGATTTTTTCCCATGCTTGCATGGGGAAATGACTGGGTTAAGACCCAAGGCATTATCCAGTAATGAGATTGTTACAAAGCATGTAAATAAAAAAGAATATGGGATAGTATAAGGCTTTTTTTCTGATAAACAAGGTAACCTTAGCTGTTTTGTGTCCAGTTTGCATGTCACTAGAACACAATTTGATGAAGGGAAATGGCTTGGAGAAAGTGTTTACTGAAAGCATTTAAGTGTTTTCTCAGCTGGGAGAGCTCTAAAGATAGACAAAAATCAAATAGCACTTACTAATTATACAGACTGTATCATGTGTCTTAGCATTACTAAACTTTCTTTTTGGTTTACTCTAGTCTGTCTGTTTGGCTATAAACCTAGAACTTTTGTTCTTCTTAGGAAGCAAAAACTTCAGTATTTGAAGATGTACATAGTTTAGTGTGTTATTATTAAGTTGATAGGTTTTGGGGGGTTGTTCTGTTTGAGGGCTTTGAAAAAAATAAAAAGTTATTTAAGCTGTGGCATAGGTGCAAATGGATATGACAAGAAACAACTGTATAAAAGACCAGTCTGCCGAACAGCATATGCATGTAACATAAAAGTTAGAACTAGACATTTTACAAAACAAAGTTGTACATAAAAGGTGATACTAATAACTTTATAAGAAAATGATGCTTTCTGTAATGTCTTTCAATCCAAATAGTCTTACAGATGAATATAAAAAAGAAAGAGTAGTGAACTGTATTAAAATGTAGAGTGCAAATAGTTATGCTACAGGAGACACACCTGGAAAGAACATGTGAATTTGATAAATAAAGGTTTTCAGGATGGTTATTCAGTGGACTATCTGGGGCAAAGGAAAAGAGTACTTGTATTAATTGCAAGAGAAGCTCCAATAGTGATAGAAGAGGAAAAAAGATAATAGTGGAAGATAAATAGTACTAAAGGACTACTGGCTTGGGAGGAGGATTACATTGACATGCCTTTACATCCCACCTAAAACTGCTATAATGGAGCTTAAGAAAAGTCTGGGAGAAATAATCAGCTTTCAGCAAGGAATATTACTTGTAGGTGGAGACTGGAATTTGGTTTGCAACAGTGGAGATGTGTCTGGGGGGCCTAGAAGGAGAAATATAACAAAGGAGGGTAGATATTTGAAGAAAGATGTTTGACATGGAGGATGTGAATTCAGTACTAGGAGTTCAGAGTGAACTGACATATTATTCAACAAGATACAAAAACTGGACTAGGCTAGATAGATTTTATATCTCAAAGGACCATGTGCATTTAATAGAAGGTCTTGAATCACACCCAATAATTATTTCAGATCATGCACCAATAATAACTAAAATAAAAATGCTGGTAATGAAATAAAAATGAAACACTGGCACTTTCCCACCTGTTGGTTGAAAAGAGAGGAATTTAAGGAATGGGTTTTGAGATTAATTCAGGAGCTACTAGAGAAGATAGAATTTCTTCTGAAAATATAGCTAGGGAGTGGGATACAATTAAAGTGAAGTTTAAAACTAGAGTGGAAATAAAAGAAAAGGAGATAAGGTTAAGGAGTAACAATAATTATTTTGAGGGACTGACAAATGTTAAAGTATTGCAAAATAGGGGGAATCTCTCAGAACAAGAAAAGGAGCAACTGCAGAATGCTAAACAGATAATAAGGGATTACCTCAATAATATGCACAAGTTTAGAAAGATTGCTGTTAAGCAACTGTTTTTTGATGATAATTCTAGAGCACAAAAACTTTTATCACAATGATTCAGGCAACAGAAGTGGAAAGGGCTGTCATAAAGCCTAGGAATCCTATAACAAGGAAGATAAGAAGAGATCCTGTAGAAGTATTAGAAATATTTCAGAAATTTTATAAAAGTTTGTATAAAGCAGAGAAATATGAGAATCAAGAAAAGGTACAAATATAAATGTTAATGGAAGAATTAAATATGCCAAGGTTAGAGGTCGATTAGACTCAATTACTAACAGTTGGGATAGGAAGAGATGAGATAAAAATGGCTATGTATAACTAATCTACAAGGAAGTCCCCAGGAATAGATGGTATTCCTATGGAAGTTTGGAAGCTAGGAGGGAAAAAACTGAAAGATCTGAAACATTTTGTTTAACAGTATTTTAAGAGGAGGAGAAGTACCAGCATCCTGGAAGAAGGCAGTGGTAATGGTAATACCAAAAGAGGGTAAAGATTAATCGGATCCAGCTTCATACCGGCCCATTTCAATACTATGCCATGATTATTACATATTTATGTCTATAATGGCTAAAAGAATGGCAAAAATGATAGCAAAATTGATAGATGTGGATCAGTGTGGTTTTGTGGAGGAAGGCATACATTTGACAATATTATCAGAATGTTGATGATCCAGAGGGAAGCAGAATATAAGAAATACCAATTTTATTGGTGGGTCTTGATGCAGAGATAGCATTTGACAGAGTAGACTGGAACTTCATGAGCAGGGCAATGGAAGCATTTGCTTTCCCCTCATACATTTGTAATGTTGATTAGAAGTATATATAAGGGATCGGAGGTGAAAATTAAAGTGGGTGGGATCCTCTCTGATAACTTCTGCTTGAATATAGGAATCAGGCAGGGTTGTCCACTTTCCCCTTTGTAGTTTGCATTATATTTAGAACCACTGGCAAAGAAAATAAGGGATTCAGAAATTCAAGGATATAATTGGTATGGTAGTCAGGAAAAGCTGGCTCTATTTGCAGATGATATTATTTTATACATGACAAAACCAGAAAGGGACATTACAGCATTGAGGAACATTTTTAGACAGTTTAAAATCTTGGGATACAAAATTAATGAAGTTAAAACAAAGGCAATAGCAGTAAATTATGTACCCACACAAGAATTGGTTCAACAATATCCATTTTATGGAGACATGATAAAATAAAGTATTTAGGAGTATGGATTAGAAATGACTCTGTTGTGGCAGCTAAGGATATGTGGGAAGAGAGAAGATAATATAAAAACTGAAAAACTGGAATCTTTGTTATATAGATATGAATACTAAGATACAAGCCATTAAAATATTTTTAGTCCCCTCCATCTTATACACAGGTCAGGCATATTTTTATCAACCAGAGGAGAAGCTGTGGATAGCAATTAAAAAAAGAGTTGAAGGATTTTATCTGGGAAGGGAAGACAGCAAGGTTCAAGTGGGATAAGCTGATTCTTCCAATAGAACAAGGCGGACTAGGATTACCCAATTTGAGGGGTATTTTGGAGCAACACAGTTAAGGCTATTACACATAGGACAAACAGAAAATTATTATTCACCGTGGAAAGGAATGATGATGATACAGGGAGGAAGCTGAAGAAATAAGGTGAGATGGGGATTTTGGATGCAGACTCTTGAGGAGAACAACAAAAATCATACAGCGTATTATATTTGTAAAATAGCAGGGAGTATTCTAAGAACTAAACCAGCACAAGAATGGAGAAAAGAGAGTCTGCCAATAGAGATGACTGTGGTTAGGGATACAGATAATAGGCAAGAGAGGGCTGGAATTTATTGGAGAAAACTAGCAAAGAAACTAAGGTATTGGGAGCAAATAACTAGAAAGGGAAAGATAATAAAATGGGAAGAGGCCAATCATTTATTTGGACTGCAGGTTAGAGATTGCCTTCCCTATCAAAGATTGATATCAGAGTATAGGCAAAGAGAAAGAAAATAGGGGTGTCCTAAATGAAAGAGCAGCACTGGTAGAGTTTTAATAGACTGTAGAACAGAAGCCACCATTTAAAAAAGGAATAATTAGTAAAACATATAAAATATTGTATGATAATTATAAGAATCAATCAGAGGAGTTTAGAAAGGCTTGGGAAGGAAGACTGGATAAGCAATTCAGAAAGGGACAATGGGGGAATATATCTATATCTCCCAAATATGTAACAAAGTCTAGAAGATTTAAGATCTTTGCCTGGAAGTGGTTACATAGATATTTTTATAAAGTAGACACCAAAGAATTTTTCTTCAGGTGGATAGCAAATGTTGGAGGTGTGACAGGAAAGAGGTGGCTGGGAACATATTTTTGGGGAGCGTAATGAGCTAGCAGACTTTAGGGATTCCCTAAAGTCTGTCAGATGCTGGGTGAGCAGATTGAATTGACTGGAGAGGAGATTTTTTTGAGCTATGATACGGAATCAGAATTGCCTAGACATAGAAAAGCCTTGCTGAGTCTAATTATGGTGGCTGCCAAAAAAAGCAATTACTAGAAAATGGAAATCAAAGTCTAGACCAACTTTACAAGAAGTAGTGAATGTAGTAACAAAGATAAAACAACTGGAATTGGGATCTTTAGAAAAGAGAAGGAGCAAACTACATAGGAAAAAATGGAACTGTGGGAATAATATATGCAGAGAAGGAACAAGGTTTAGAAAGCAGGATTTGAATGAGCCATATAATGCTTAACTGACAATGACTGGTTAGGTAAGTGATTTATAATGTTTGCAACTACAGTTGTTCCTATGGTGTATGTGATGTATAATGTTTGCAACTAAAGTGGTGCCATTTGTTTGTTTTTCATTTATGTAAAGGAAAAATTGCCTATTTTCGTATGTGATAATTTTAATTAAGATGTTTGTTGAAAAAAAAAAGATCAGCACATGATTGTTCCTCTGATATTGTTTTTTTTTTTTTTTTTTTTTTTTTTTTTTATTTATTTATTTTTTTTTTACTCTTATCATGGTAAATCTATCCCAGGCAGGGTTAATACACATTCCACTACAGCCTTATCCTCTTTGGTGGCATATTTGGAAAAGAGTGGAGACAACAACCTGGTCCTCTGTTCATACCATTATAAAGCACTACAAACTGGATTCATTCTCATGTTCCAGTGAAGGGTTTGTGAGGACCGCTCTCCAGGGCTCCTGAATCCATAGCATTTCTTAGGGTAAGCTTTGGTAATCTACCCATACACCTCTATGGCAGTGTGAATGATGAACATAGTGCAGTTGCGCAAGTCCTACTTATCTGTAACACCCACCAGCCCTCTTATTTTATATATAGTTCAGTCGTATGCAACTTTATTGGGTTGTTGGTTGGCTTTGGTTATTTGTGTTGGTGATTCTTTTAGTTTTAGGCAATACTTGCTTCTGTTCCTTCTTGATTTTTCCTACTTAGCTCTAAAAGTTTGAACAACTGATTTCATGTGACAGGGCTTAGGCTTCCCTTGGTGGGAGGGATTTAGCTGATCCCTTATCACAGGTAGTCAGAAGAGGAAATTCTGAGCACTGGAAAGCTGTTAGTGTGGGTTTGTGCAGACACAGAACCCATATGCCATTGAGGCAATATGAAATTTGGACATGTACTTTTGCAGGTAAGTAGGACTTAAGGAACTGTACTTTTTGCAGACAATATAATATATATTAGTATCTCAAAACATAACAAGGAGCAACACTTTTCTGATTTAAAGTGTATATTCAAGAAATAATTTGGTGGTGATGACATCTCTTTACTTTTTCATTCTTATTTTTTGGTTTATGACTAATCCAGAAAACAATGTAAAACTATAGTTAATAAACTAAAATATTTTAATAGCATAGAAGAATAACAAGTGGATGAATCAAAATCAAATGCTATTGTAATGAACTATGTCTCAGTACATAACTTGGTGCAGAGCTTCCCCATTTTGTGGGCTAGCATGACAGGATGAGTTACTTGGGCATTTGGTTGAAACAGGATATTGAGCAACTAGCTAGGTAAACGTGGGAAGAAATTACTGCAAGTAAGGAAAGACTATGGGCACTGTAATTTATGAACATTGATAATTATATACAAGCAATTTTAAGATGTATTTGGTCTTACTGTTTCTTTCTGTAGGTTAGGCTTATGTGTAACAACAAAGACACCATATATGGAAGAATATGAAAAAGGAAATTAGAGTTTCTTTGATATAACAAAAGGGAAGTAGTGCAATGGGAAAAACATACTGACAAAAGGGTTGTTTGGAGCATATAGATTTGGAGGTGTAGTCTAAGGCCATGCAACTTAGATTAGTATATTTAATTCTGGATAGCTTAATATATTTAATTCTGAATATGGAATATATGCCCAAGTGGAAGCACATGATAGGCATAATGCCCAAGGAGGTAACAAGAGGATCTCACATGGACTTCTGGGCAGATCTGGGAAATGAATATAAAGAATTTAATGTACAACATTAAATACACAAAAGTATTAAGCAGTTCTTAATGTTAAAGGAAGTTAAACAAATGAAAAATGAAGTAACTAATAAATTATACTGCATGTATGGAAATATGTCTGTATATATAAAAAATATATATATATGTGTATGTATATATATTTGTACATGTATCTATATGCATGTACATATGTGTGTGTGTGTACGTGTGTGTGTCTATAATTTTTATATATATATATATATATATATATATATATATATATATATATATCATATGTATCTGTGTATGTATGTATACAATTGTCATTATTCTGATCACTGTTATCAATGGATTTAACCAGAAAAAAGTAATAAAATATTATGTGAATTAAATACTAGCCTGGATTTTTTGGATTTTTCCAGTGGTTTGGGAAGTACAGTTAACTTTTAGATATAACCTTGCCTTGGGATATTAAAGAAAGACTTTTTGAAAAGTAGGGTACATAGAAAAAAGACATTTTCTAACAATTATATGCATTTTATAAAGCCATCATCCTTCCTTTATGAAGCAAAATATCCCTAGGAGCTAATTTACAAGAGCTTCTCAGTTGACCTCTGAAATTAGGTTTATTAAAGGCCTTTTTGAATATAGGTGATATTTTGAGAAAAAGGGAAGAACAATTTCCCCCTATTTTGTCCAAGCCCTTGGTTAAATCCATTGACAACAGAGATCGCAATAATGAAAGTAAAAACAAAAATTATTCTGTTTGTGGCCTTGATATGTCTGTAGATAATCAGTATATCAGAGGGATATCAAGATTAATTGTAATATTATTAAGGGCAATAGGGGAAATATATGAGGTGGTAGGAACAGAACTGAAGTTTGTTTATAAGAAAAATATTAGTATTAATAGCGTTTTTGTACTGTAATGTTAAGAATTTACTACATCATGATAAACATTGCTTAACCATTCCCAGCACTAATAAAACTAAAGGGACTTGTAAATGTCATGTCTGTTCCAGCAGAGTAGTCTTTATACCTGGGCAGCACAGTGGTGCGGTTAGCATTATCACCTTACATTAAGAGGTTCTCCAGTTCAATTCTTAGCTGGAGTGCCTTCTGTGCAGAGTCTACATGTCTTCCCTGTGTTTGCATGGGTTTCCTCTGGGTTCTCCTGTTTTCTTCCACATTTCCAAGACATGCTGAAGATTGATTGGACATTCTAAATCTGCCCTAGGTGTGCGTGTGCCTACTGAGGAAGGTTGGGCGCTGGGCTGACAACTTGATGCCATAAAACTTTACTGTCACTTGTTTTGCAAATTGATAATCTGCTGTGGTGACCCATAACAGGAGCAGCTGAAAGGAGAAGATGACTAGTCTTTATAGCTAGAGAGTCACACATAATAATTAAACCAAACCGTACATAGCCAGCAGCACAAGACCTATAAAAACCTATCACATTTTGTCTATTTTCAGCAACTAAAAATCAAAACCAGAAAATAATTTTAAATAGAACATAAAAAATTGTCAAGACAAGAGCTGGTTGAGCATATATCCACCTGAAGAGCCCTGCATGGTGCAGTGGGTTGGGGCATTGGGTGTTAAACCAATGAGTGGTGAGTTTGATTTCAGTCGATGGCAGTATGGAGAACCAATGCTGTTTATTATATGGAAAGGTAAGGATATGATCTCTAGCAAGCTAGAATTGTCCCAGTGTTAAGGGGTGTTTTAGTGGGTGAGAGAACCACAATATCAAGACAGGGCCCGATTCTGTTCATCATTAGCTTTCACCTCCTTGCAGTGCTAAAAAAAATGAAGTAAATTATGCTCCAGAGTAATTCTAATGATCTATTATGAATCATACCTCTCAACCTGGAGACATCAAAAATTTGGGCAAATGCCCATGAAAAGTGGGTACAACTGGCCAAAAATCTGGACACTTTTTTTGTTGTATCTTTCGGCTTTGCATGTAGAATTGTGTAATTCCAGCCACTCCAATGGAATTGTGGGACACCAACATTCAAATAATTTTGAAAATGTTCCCCAATTTAACATTAATTCTGAAAATATACATTCACACAGAAACACCAGTTAAAGTCCCTTTACAGCATTAACAAAAAATCTTAATGGAAGTAGTAGGCAATAGGCATGTAAAACACTTTGCATTCTACTTTCTGCCCTACCACACTTATAGAACTTCATTAAAATAACATACATCAGAGACTGTAACATATATAAAAGAGCTGTGCACTTTATTAATCTTAATATAAAACTAAAGTTTGTCATAACAATCATTTGTATAACAAGCCACTGTTGTTGCCAGTATGTGGGTATCAGGTCATTCTGATCAATGGATAAATCAAATTCGGAAACCTTCTGCTGTTGTAGTTATGCAAATACCAATGTGCATTAGTAGGTTTGGAAAACCAATCTGGTAGCTGCTGATGCTGGGCATTGACTCATACCTCTAACTGTCACCAAAAGGCAGAGCGCTGGTGAATTGACAAGCCTCCAAATTGTCTGTGAGTATATATAATATGACATATGTATTTGTTTGTGTGTATATGTGTATGTGTGTATCCTCTTATAGATTAGCACTGTACCCATGATTTGTTTGTCTACCTTGCACCCACTGCTTGCTGTGAGGGGCTCATGTTCCCTTACACCACTGAATTAGTTAAATTAAATATCAGACAGTGACTGAATAAAACAGTAAAGTAATGCTTGTGAAGTGTATAAAATAAATACATTGTAAAACAATAGTGTTATACTCGTATATGTGGAAGCTGTAGTAGTATTGTTCTTTGAGTACAGCAATGTGTGCTTAAAATACCACATTAAAAATATAGCAAAAAGTTTCACAGTGGAATGTGATGCACTGTTAAATGTCTTGTTTCATTAAGCAGCACAAATAATACCGCATATATGTAGTAAAACAGTTGTGATCAACATTGAAACGTGTGGTGGCAAACATTTGGTTGATAAGATACGTATACCAGCATCAAGACTGCAGTATCTTGGGAAATTAAATTTATTCTGTGGTATGGTTATCTCAGACTTAATATAATTAAGTAGCATGGGTGTGGAGGAGGCCCTTGCTGTTTGCATTCCTCTTTGATGACTGCATCACTTAGTGTTTAATGCAACTTCAAAGAAATACAAAATAACAGTTTTTTTTTAAATTTAAACATAATAAATTGGTACTTTCTAAATTCTACAGTATCATACCTCTCAACCTCTTAGCTCAAGAAATCTGGTCAAAGACCAGCATAATGGGAGGACAAAGGCCCAAAAATAGGGACAGAATTTAAAATATTGCTCTTATAAAGTTAGAAAGCTAATAGAATAACAGGATTTGTGTTATTATGCATTTTATGAAGGATATGAAGTCTGAAACTCATATACATGTTGTTATTTAATGACTTCAGTCCTCCGTGATTTACCAGAAAACCACAAATTTTATGAGAAAGAGACCAAAACTATGAGGCCGAATCTGGACAGTTGAGAGGTATGTTACACACACACCTCTCTTCTCTTTCACAAACACACACACACACACACACACACATCTACCTTTTCTCTGCTGTAACACAGCCACACACTCATACACACACCTACTTTCTAACGCACACACACACTTTATCTGTCATATGAACAGTTGGTTTAAATTACATAGACAGACACACAAGCGCGCACACACACTGTCATACAGAAAAACGAACCGTCAGTCTAACTAACACACATACTCATACACTAATACACTTACATTTACCTTGGCATGGCTAGTTTAAATTATGCAGTAAGTGCAGAGTGAGTTTGCATCCATAGTACACATTGGAAGTCACAATAGAGTTTAAGTTGCTGCCTTTCAATCCTAAAGCAGAAGTTAAGCTCTGTATTTTGTGGTGGCCACTTTTACTTTTTATTAGTGTTGCAACTTAAGATACCTACTACATACAAACTTTAATTATGGTGCATACACTTGTAGAAGACAGATAAAATATTTTCCCATTCTACTCATGGACTTACTAACTTGCTGCTATACTCTTATGACCAGGAGAGAATGTGTGGCTCTCTTAGTTTGTAAAATCTGTACTAGTTGCACTTATGTTATTTTAACACAACACCATGCTTGTGCAGAATTTTATGGTTACATCAGTCAATTACAGCTCTAATTATAATCATTATTAGTTGACTGCAGTGTATTACTCTTTCTTGAAAATGTTTTAATTTTTGATATCCTTCAGAAAACGTAAACTAATGCAAAATGTGTTATTCTAAAACCGTTCTAAGTTTATAAGTGCCCTACTGAACATTTGTTCCTGATTTCAGATGATTGTCCCCCTCAACACATTATGTTTATATTATGTCACAGGAAAGGGACTTATTGTTGCTGTCGCTGCAAATTGTGTAGACAGATATCTGAGAATAACATTTTTGTGCATCCAGTAACAGGGAGAGAACATCAACTAAAACTCTATGCTGACTGCTTTACACAAAACATCGTCTACCTTGCTAAATGTGAAGCATGTACTTCATTTTATGTAGGGAAAATGAAGAGGATATTAAAGGACCAGATTTGCAACACCTTAGTGATATTAGACTGAAGAAGAACACTAATGCTTTGTTTCAACATAAGTTGATCCATCCAGAACACCATTTTACTTTTATGGTGCTTGAAGTTTGCAGAATCAATGGAAGGGGAAGTGACTTAAGGACTAACACTGAAGCTGCAGAAGATCGATGGATTGCATCTTTGCAAGCAGATAAACCGCCAGGCCGCAATGCGCATCTCTTTCTGAAACCCATTCTAAAAAAACAAAGGCTTAAATGTTGAATTTGATTGATTAGCTTGCTCTGTGGATGTTGGCCTGTATAACCAGTGAGAAGGATGATTTAAGAGGTGTGACTTGAACATGCACTTTGGATTGGCTATAGCCTTATATAAAAAAACTATTCACATTATGCTTTTTGATCTGATGAAGGAACTTTCTGAAACCGCTTTTCTTTTTATATATTTTATTAAATACATGTTTTTTTAACTGTCCAAGTCTTCGTGGTTTTCTTGTATACTTTATTCACATTTAAGTTACTAGTCACTAAAAAAGTAATATATTACTATTACTTTATTACTGTTTTTTTAAAAATAACTAGTTATATTACTAGTTACTATAATATATTACAGTAATATATTACATATTGTAATATATTACTCCCATCACTGGTCTTATGCTTATGCACAGTATAGAACCTTTGGGAGTACTGGATGTTTTACTGGTCAGTCTAAGGGTGTTGTATAGGCTGGTATTTATTCACAATGTTCAGCTTTTTATATTGGTTTGACCACAAGGGCTCTACAAAAATGAATAAAAGAACATCTATATTCCGTAAAGAAAAGTTATGTGAATAATGCCCTATATAAACATTTGGTAGAATGCACAGGTTTTAAAAAGTTTTTGTTCCATGTCTTAGATAACCTGCAAGTAGATATTTGAAGGAGTGACTTTAAGAACACACTTGAACAAAAAGAAACCGAATGGCAATTAAGATTAAAAAAGATTAAAAGCTGACTGTCCTCCAGGGATTAATGAAGCTATTGTCCATTGTTGTGTGAAAATCCTTTTATATTGCACAGCTTATAAACAAATGGATTGTGTGTAGATCTAGGAGTGTCATTGTCCCTCTTTACTCTGTTTTCCTTAGGCCATTCATTGAACATAATGCTTTCTTTAGCATGCATCTCTCCAGACGCATGCAACAACTTGAATGACCATAAAGATACTTCACTAAAGGTATACAAGGCCTAAACAACATGCCCTACACTGACCAGTTCAGAATCCTGTCACTATACTCTGTATTCTACATGAAGCATTGCTATCTTTAATGTTCATAGTGGCTAATAAAGCTATAAGTAGAACATGGAAAAGCAATGGCAAATCATCAATAAGGGAGGTGGAAGATGATTACAGTGACTAAAAATATGGAACTGAGAACTATTAAATATCAGAAACAGAACTTCACATATAAAAAAGGGGGCTGTATAGGATGCTGTATTGAATTTGAGCTTGATAAGGACATTGACTCAAAACAAAGTAGCCAAGATGTATATCTTTTTAAAATAAACTCCAGTACAACATGAAAAGTTACTGTTTCAGGTGATATAACTAGTAATATAGTGTAAGTAAAATAATATGGTCTCTAATTAATTCCTTATCTTAAATTAGGTTGTAAATAGTTAATTTATGTGTATAACTGTTTTGAACATTGTTAAATCAAACGTGAGATTACAACTAGGTAGAATAACGCACTGACTATCTGATATGAGGCTTTTACTAGTTATATATAAACATATGTTTGTTAAATGATTGTATCAACAATCAATGCCAAAATAAGAATTTACCCGTGCATGCCGACTGCACAATTATGTCACACTGAAAATGTTATAATAAAGTATTTATATTGCTCAAAAAAAAAAAAAGAATCCTGACAATCAGTTGATTTGGGTCTCTGTGCTTTACTACAGCCATTTCCCTTTCCTGATTTTTTTTGTCCATTTCTTTCCTTGCTCTTTTCTAGTTCCTACTTATCATTGCACTTTTTCCTTCCTTCCTTTCTTCCCTCCCTTCCCTTCAGAAAAAATTGAAGCAAAGTGTTATTCACTAACTCTGCTTGTTCACTGTCTTCTCTGATTGTCCTCAACCTGATTAGGTCCACCTTTCCCTTCCCTCCCTCCTTTCTGAAGTATACATAAAAAAACCTCTTATTTCCCTTCCTGACCCTGCTTTTCCCAGTTCCCTTTCATGTTTATACATTTGGCTGTCTTCACCTCTTTTGTCACTATTTTGCTTGCTTTCTTGCACCACTTTCTTCTAGCTCTCAACTTCCCTCTTTGCCTCTTGCATGCCCACTCTTTTACAGCTACATTGTCTTCCTTGTTTTCATTTTTTTACATTTTCTAGCAAGTAAGTGCTCTGTCCATGAACCATTCCCATAACATATTCACTCTCCTCAATTTACTTTTTAATCTTTAAGCCACATTTGATCCTTTCTACCAGCTCAGCACAGTTTCATAAATTCATATTCTTCCTTTATTTCTAACCCCCCATATTCTAAAACACATAGTGGCATGATCACTGCTAGATAGCAGAACCTTCACATGTTCATTCCTGACCCACACTACTTTGGTTAGGACTGCATCCAGAATTATTTTCCTTCTGGTAGTGTCTTGCACCATCTTTATGCACTCACTTGTGTTCAAAGACCTCCGTCTCCTTCAATTTCCTGACTAATTTGGAGCTTGAGATCTCTTAATCTGCTTCTGGTAGGTTCACGTTTCCAATTAGAGTAACCCTGTTCCTTTGTTCTCTCCACATGTCTTAAATGCTCATGCATTTGATGTGCGTGAGGCCTTATGCAGAATATCCATTATCCACTGTTAAATTGTTTGCATTCTCTATTCCTTTGGGCTAGTCATGGTGGAAAAAGGTCTTTGAAGTAGCCCGCCTACCTAGTTAAAAAATAAATGAATGCATAAATAACCTGTTGATTAACCCTCTCCCTTGTTCCTTTACCTTAATCACAAGGTGCCAGGTTGGGTGGTGTTAGTCCTCATGCCACCCCTTTGTATTTTTCTCTTTTTATTTGCTGTTATTTAACATTAACAGGTTTACCGTATATACAACCTAATTTCATGTAATTTACTGTACACATTACTATACCTTCTGCACTTGATCAGCTTCCATCTTTGCACCATAGTTCTGTTTGTCACCTTAGTTATATAACTGAATATTTTTGGGCATCTGTTTAAACACTTCTTAATATTTAGATGATCATGTCATTAGTCACGTATATCACTGATGTTCGTCATCTTCCATTGCTGCAGTCCTGACTATTGGGGTGCAGGTTGGCGTGAAATATTTCAGTTTCAGACCGAAACAGAGTTGGCTAAGTACCCAACATTTTGGTTTTTCTTGCCTCAGTATTTACCGGATGTCAGAAAAGTGAATAACTGTATTTCAAGATACCTCATAGGGATTATCATATACCTTGTGTATACCTTGTTTAGCGTTGTTGGTTGCCGCTCTTGTGCTAGGTTTAACAAACGGACTATTAAGAGGAGGTTAGACTGTGCCAGGTTAGTGTTTGAAGGAAGTTTGTAAATAAAAAATGCCCGCGGATGCTCCGCCGCCTCCAAGAAGCGCAGGAGGAAAAAACAGTGAAGCCTAGGGTTTGAGGAACGGCAGTCCCGGACGGAGGTTTTGCCAGGAGTTTCCATGGAGTCCCAGGCAGAAACTATACTCTTACAGGATGTGCCTTCTCAGGAGGTAGGCCAGGCTGAGGAGGTGACTGTTCTTCCCTCTCTTCCCAAGGTAGTTAGAGCCCCTCCTTCTGTTGCCAAACTTCTTTAAGAGGTAGGCCTAGTTCAGCTTCAGTGGGGCTTCTCCTAGCATTTCGGGTTCTGTACCTAAGAAACATATGCTTAAAATGGCAGAAGATTTGATTACTATGATTAGGGGTTCTATGCCCCGCCTGATAAGAGGCCTAGGTGGAACCGAGTTTGATAGTTTTGAACAGTGTTCAGAGGCTTCAGAATCTTCTGTGGAAGATATGCAGGAGTATCCCACTTATTCTGATTCTGATGTGGATGATTCCTTTCTCATTTTCAGAGACTTTCCACTCCATGAGGGAGCACTTTAAATGGGAGGGCCAGGATTACTCTGACTCCCGGAAAAGGCTTAGGGAGTTCTTGTTTTACCCCAGCATAGGCCTTTAGCTATTCCTCTTGTGTTGAATGTGGTGGAAGATGTTTTGCAGAGGCTTCCTGAACCCTGATTCTTTGCCTCCTGCTCCTGTTAAGCCTGATAGGTATTATAGAAGCTCATAAATATTTGTTTAAGAGTCGGGCCTAAGGGTGTAAAGGCTTCTGTGGTTAAAAATCCTGTTCCCACTGATAAAGAGGCAAGGGCTTTGGATAGGTGGGGAAAGAAAGTGTATACTTCTTCCCTCTAGCCCATGAGAGCTTTGAATTGTCAGTTTCACATGCTAAAATATCAGAATTATCTTCTTTCACAATTGAAATCTAAGGTGGATGCTAAGGTATTGAGTGTAAAGAGTTGCTGGATTTGGTTCATGTGTCTGAACAAGTGTAAGCATTCTCTTGCAATGTGGTTTTGATGCTGTACAGGCCTCCTCGAGGGTGGCTGCTACCAGTTCTGTTCTTCGCAGGCATGCCTGGTTGAAGGATCAGAATTTAGCTGAGCATGTTAAGACAAGGATTTTGGATGCTCCTTTACAGTCTGATGTGTTGTTTGAAGCAGTTTTAAAGAAAATGGAGGACAAAGCTAAGTCTATGCAAACTGTTAAAGATTTTTTTAGTAGAAATTGGCCTGCTAAGGGGTGGACATATCCTGCTTATGATTCTCAGTCTAGGGGTAGGTCTAGGCGTGGTAGGGGCAGGGCTCAAGGTTCTTTTAGGCCTAGAACAGGGAGTTCACCTGCTCAGACTTCTGGTGAGGGCAGGGGTCAGTCCTTAAACAGACCCAATGACCTGTTTTTCAGCTGCCAGCAGATTCACGTTTGGCAGCTCCTTTGGGAGGAAGACTGTCTCTTTTCAAAGAAAATTGGGATTTAATTACTCAAGACAAATGGGTGTTGGATATCATTCACCACGGTTACAGATTTTATTTCCATACAATGCCCCTTTCAAAGGCATGCCAGACGTTCCTCCTCCACAAAGAAAAGAGGCTCACAAGCAAGTTTCTCAGTTACTTCACACATAGGGATTCAGCAGTCCCCTGTATCAGAAAGGGGGCCTGATTTTATTCTCGCCTGTTCCTTGTACCAAAGACCAATTTTGGATTTATCTATCCTCAACACTTATCTGGACATTCCCAAGTTCAAGATGTTGACGTTTACAACTTTTTTACCTCTGCTGGGCAAAAATCACTGGATGGTAACTTTAGATCTCAAAGAAGCTTACCTTCATGTGCCTATAAAAATTCTCATTATCAGTTCTCTAATTCAAATCTATCCTTTTTTGGACTGCCTGATTCTTGATTCTGAAAAAAAGAAGTTCTTCTACAGCACCCACCTGGAATATTATCAGTGTGAAAGATGCTAGGGGTATTCTGTGACGAAATAAAGTCCAGTCTAGTACCCTCTCAAGACATGTGCTTTCTGGGTGTGAGACTGAATACAGCAGCCCAGATGGCCTTTAACCCCGGACAAACAAAAGAGTCTGTCACTTTACTTCCATCAACTATCTCATCAGTCCGCATGACTGCAAGGACAGTCCTTCAAGCATTAGGGTTCAAAACTGCATATGAGGAAGTTACAATGGTATCTCAAAATGTATGGACACAGCACTGCCAGGATTTGGACACTGTCATTCAAATAATACCTTGCCTTCAAAAGAATTCTTGTGGTGGGCTCAGGAATGTCACCTAAACAAGGGACCCAGAGGCAAGTCAGATCTTAACGACAGATGCCTCGGACATTGGGAGCTCTGGGGAGCTCATCTAAATGGAAAGTGGATACAAGACAAGTGGCCTGCCAGACTACAGCATCTACATATCAGCAAAAAGAAGAGATGTTAGCAGTCAGTGCATTAATGGCTTTCAAGGAGTTACTTCTTCCAGGGCAGGTGTTGATTCTAACAGACAACACAACTGTCATGTGGTACATCAACAAGCAAGGGGAACACATTCTTATCCTCTATGCAGGCAAGCAATGATTTTATGGGAGACAGCGCTAAGCCTGCAAAACTCTCTTTCAGGCAAGGTTTCTGCCAGAAACTGGATCTTCATGTATTTAAAGTGGATGCTCTGTCTTTCAGTTGGCCTTTCCACCTCTACCTCTTCTTCCAAAGGTACTGTTAAAGGTCAGACAAGACAGGCCAAGAGGATGATTGATTTGCTCAGATTGGCCTCGCAACAACACTGGTACCTCTACCACGGAGTCGATTCCTCATCTGTTATCTCAGCACTCTCTTCATCTAACAGCTTGGCATATTCTGTGTTGAAACACAGCTGGTCTCAACTTCCTCAACAAGTTTTAAATGTGATTATGGAAGCTAGAAGACCTAGTACAAGGAAAGTGTATGCAGAAAATGGAAGAGATTTTGAATTTGGAGATTTCTGAGCCTAATTTGAGTGTGGCTCTTCAATATCTTACTGAATTATTGGACAAAGGTTTGTCCTTCTCTTCCTTAAAGATTCATGAATTTCAGCTCACTATGATTGTGACCCACCTTATCCTTTGTTCAAGCAGTTTCTTAGAGGGGCAAAGAATATAAGACCCCAGAGCTCCTACTCCTGCTTGGGATCTCAATTTTGTGTTGGAAAACTTACTCTACAACCTTTTGAGCCTGCAGCTACTGCTGAATTGAAATACTTGTCATGGAAGACTGCTTTTCTGTTGGCTATTACTTCTGCAAGAAGGGTGTCTGAGTTGCAGGCCCTTATGGCAGTAGAGCCCTTTTTGATTTTCCATAAGGATAGGGTATCATTACGTACTAATCCTTCTTTTATGCCTAAGGTGGTTTCTAGTGTGGCTTTAAACCAAACTATTCATTGCAGACCCTCAAAATAAAGGGGAAAAGATTTTGCACACTTTAGATGTACACAGGCTTTTAGGCAGTCTCAGCAGTTGTTTGTTTCTTTTGCTTTGAGTTCTCAGGGCAAGCCTGTGTCAAAACAAACTATTTCTAGGTGGATTGGCTTTTGCATTTTGTTATTCCCATCATGGCAAGGAGATTCCAGCTGGGATTAGGCCTCATTCCACTAGGGCTACTGCCACTATATTTTGGAAGCAGCTACTTGGAGTTCAGTGCATACTTTCTCTAAGCATTATCACCTTCCTATCTACTCTAAGTCTAGGGCTGGTTTTGCCACAGCTGTTTTGCAAGGCATGTTGTCAGCTCCTACTTCTTTATAATTTGCCAGCCTCCTTACCTCTGCTTTGGGATTCACTGCAGCAATGGAAGTTTTGTACCTACCATAAATGTAGATGTTCGAGGATTCCATGTTGCAGTCCAATCTCCTCCCTCCCCCTCCCTCTGTAGGGGTGGTTGTGTAGGTGAGTTTACATGCTTATATTTTTGTATATATTGTTATATATATTGTACATGTTTTGGGACTTGTCTTTTTAGGGTCTTCTGACATCTGGGGCAAGAAAGACTGAGGATAACTATACCCCAATAGTCAGGACTGCAGCAATGGAATCCTCGAACATCTACATTTATGGTAGGTACAAAACTGTACTTTCCAATTAAATCCCATTAACCACACCATTTCCCAAACTCTTTTTCTTACTACATCCCTTCATCTATAGTCTTCTGTTCAAATCTTCTTGTTGATTTATTACTCATGAATTTGGTACTTCTAGCCTCTCTTCTAAAAATGCTCAGTCAGTAAGCAGACAACCATGCACTTTAAATTGTCATATGACATCTCAGTATGCTGAACATTTCCCTCAGCCTCCATGAAATATTTCCTTTCTTTTAATATATTTATTGCATCCACCTGTCTATCTTCCTTGTTCCATATTTCATAAACCAATGACCAAACCCCAGGCATTTTCCATTATCAAGTTAGCATTTTTGTACTGTAATGTTAAATAGATATTTCCTTTTACTCCATGGTCTCCAGGATAACATCCTTATTAATACTTAACCAAGTGATACATTTCATTTACAATCTACACACTTGCATCTTATTTTTACTAGCAGACTTTACCAGTCTCTATCCTGCCTCTGCTTCAACCAAGACATTGCCTTCTTCAACCATCAACATAGCCAACAGGGGATAAATGGACCTATTATCACTTCTTTTATCTCAGATATTTCTTAAACATATAATATGGCCATTCTGTCCCACTAATTAAGTTCAATAAACACAACTGGTATAAACCTTATAAGTCTTGTATCTTCTGCTTTCTACTTGCATTTATAATCTACTACCATACCTGTGACATGTCCATAAAGACTAAACATGTTCCTTCAGTCAGGTTGACCGAGCTATAATTTAAACTTATATGTTCCATAAATAAGTCCTGGGAATGGATAACATGGTAAATTATGGAGGGTCTTCCAAGATGGCTACACATTGAGTAACAGCTTACTTTCAGCTCCCCCAGTGTGAAAACAGAAACTCAGAAGAAAAAGCCAGCAAACATGTATTTTTTGGGTAAATTTCAGTAACTGGGTAGTAAATGCACTGCCTGGATGCCAGCAAAAAAGAAATTCAGAAAACCTGAAAATTTCCTCCATTTTTTCCAGCTTTTTGTTATTTGAGTTGATGTACTCCTTCAGTGTTTCATTTATTTTAATCTGCTCTGAGTACATTTGACTTACTTTTTCCTCTAGGTTACTGGACGTCATGTCTTGCACCAAAGCTAAGTTTGTACTCCTTTTAGTTGAACAGCTGCAGAATTCTTTCCAGTGTTTTTTCCTTACCTTTTGTGATTTTCTGAATTTCTTTTTTGCTGGCAGATGAGGTGATAAAACTGCAAAAAATTAGAGGTTGAAATGAGGAAAATGCTGGCTGAATATGAGACTGCTCATTAAGAGATGTTTCAGAAAATAATAGAATTAAGGGATAAAGCACATGGGGGAAACCTGAGATTTTCTGCTATACCAGAGAAGCTGGAAGAAACAGACTGTATTACTTTTATGAAAGCACAAATAAGCAACTGAACTGGTATTCCACAGCAGGAGTCATTAATTCATAGGGCACATTGTGTGTATGCTCCAAACCTGTCCTTGAGAAAGCAACCTAGACCTTTAATAGTAAAGCTGCAATCCTACCAACAGAAGGAGTTGATTCTGGCAAAACTGTGACAGAAGGACAAAGTACTAAAAGTGGAAGACAGTAAAGTGTTTGTGGAAAATGATTACTCACTGTACACCAGGCAGAAGAGGAGTTCATTTATTCCACTAATCAGGGAATGTGCAGGCATGAGTTTCAAGCTGCTGTACTAAGCTATTTTCAGAATATTCTTTCACGGAGGGACAAAACCATTTTTTGCCGCAGGTCTGCTAAGGAGGAAATACAAAAGTTTATCCCACAAAAAGAGAGTCATGAAACAGAAAAATATTCTGCTTTTTGTTCTTCTGGTAATAAAGATCACAGAGAGACTGTGCCAGTGAAATCTTTTCCAATGTTTCAATTGAAAATGCTTGAGAGACAGAAAACAAGCACAAGATTTGACTAGAAAAATGAGGAGTACCTTGGAAATGAAGCAGAGTCTGGATGTGGAGATGGAGATCAATGGGAAGAAAACTAACAACTCAGAAATTGACAAATAAATGTGGGTTTACAAAGCATTGATTATATGTATAAAACATGACAGAACAAGAAAACCTGGAAGTATTTGGACTTTTTTAACTTTGGTAAACTTGTAGAGGACTCTAAAGCATATGCCCTACTTCATGCCATTAAAGTTTGGAACAACATTTAGGAGGTAGGAGAGGAAGGAAAGAGTTAACTGTAAGTAAAACAAAATTTTGTGCTTAGTAATGGTGTTTTAAAATGCATGATATAATCTGCTTGCTATAAAGTAAAGATCTGATGTTGTCAGTTTCCATTCATCCTCAACTTATGGGTGTGGATCCGATCCTCTGATCCAGCTTGGCCATTGCACTTGTTCATGGCCTCTAACAAACTCTCAAGCTCCTTCCCTACCCACAATGCACTATCCCGATCATTCCTCAGATCTTGTTTGCTGCTGAGATATCTAGACATGGTAGTCTTCAGCTCTTGAGCATCACTGTGAGAGATGAGTACTTTATCATAATCCTTTCCTAATCTCGCTATATTATTTTAAAAAAAACTTAGTATTATCTCCTTCCCTCCCTTTTCCCTTAATTCTTCTTCATACAAAAAATAGTTTCTTACCTTTTCTTTTGGTACCCTACAGTCATTGGTACTTTATTTCCTTCTTTTACTACTGTAATATGTGTTGAGGGTTTATAATTTCCACCTTTAGCGTTGCGGAACATCTTCTATACAGTGCCTTTCTGTTGTGGAAACTTACTTCATTCTCTACCAGACAAAAAAAAAATTTCAACAAATTAAAATACCGTTAAAGTTTTTGTATAGGGCATAATTGGGGCTTCAATCCCCCAATTTACAAGATAGACACTTCCACAGGTCAAAATATTTAGTGTCTATAGATGGAGAGAATAAAGGCATATTAATCTATATGTTGTTGTGCCTTATTGGATCTGATTGTGGATGCATCTGATCCTAAGTCTTTTGCAATCTACCCACCTCACTGAAATGAATTGGATTGTATTTCTCATGTGCCGGGCTATTTCCCAGAGATTACTTGCTCTTTTCTTTGTTGAAAGAACAATAGGGGTTTCAGTTCCCCCAAATGCAAGCTAGACCGTTCAAAAGATTGAAGTCTTCTTATTTTTGTCCCAATATAAGAGTAGTCTGATCAGAAGTGCATTGCTTCCAACCTCTCTTTGGATCCGGTGGTGAATATATCCAGTTCAAAGTATGTTGGCATCTTTTCCTCTTCGGATCCGATAGAGGTGTGGTAGGATGCTCTCCGACTGCATACAGTGCCTCAGACATTGTGGTCAGTTTCTCTGTTCTGTCCTGGCAGACCCTACCTGACTATCTGCTTCCAATCCAGGGACAGTTTTAGCTTCCAGTCTGAACTCCTTCACTTGTTATCGACTCCAATAGTTGCTGCTGAGGTCCCAGCTCTGCCTCAGATCCAGTGACTCTGGTCCCTTTCAAGGATCCAATATTTTGAGCTGTTGTAGTGTATTTTCCTTTTCTATATTTTGTTATTGGATCATGGGTCCTTGGATCACATAAAAAGATAAGAGTTTTTAGGTTTCAGACACTTCTTAAATCTACATCTACTGTCCAGTTCCTCACAGAATGTCCAGATTTTTTGCCTCATATTTGGTCTGTCCTTCCAAACCTTTGGAGTTTTCTGGCAATTCATTGAACATTGAAGTCATATAATGACACTCATTAGGATTTTAGACTTTATATTCCTCTGAAAGTACATGCTAATACTGAAGTACAGATTTAGATTTTCCTATTTTTGTAACTTTCTCTAGTTTTCTTGTGTTTAGAGGTTGAGAACTAGGCTGAGAGGTTTCTCGAATCTGGTCTCTTCAGATCTGGGGTTTTGGAGTCACCTTCAGATCCTGGCATTCCTTATTCAGGCAGATGTGGCTGTTACCGCATCTGAGGAGTTTGGCTGTTCTTTTTGTCGGATCCTGGACTTTCGAGTTTAATGTACAGAGTTTTTACAAATGTCAAGATTTGGAACTTTTCTTTCAGCCACTTTATATCCACAGTTTCTTTTTGTGTCCTTCTCCTCTTCCTGCATTTCATTTGTATCAGAGGAATTTTCAGATGTTGCCAAATCAGAATGTTTTCACTGTTGCCTCTTCATCTGTATGCATCCAATGAGCAGTATATTAAAAAAGGGGGGGGGGGACTAGCAAAGCAGAGTTTCACTGTCTGTCCTTCCATGTGGGAGTCTGACATAGTGAACAGATTTGTGGTGCATATTTATGCTTTGGCAATGTTCTTTTTCCGAACGCTAAATTATTTTACACACTTGCAGTGCTGCAACAGGATCAGGTCAATGATTTGCCCAGATCTCTGACTGGTTTGATTCCACTGAGGCTCGACCTTTGAGCTACATTGACACTTGCCTCACAAACTTCAGACAGCACCCTGATGACTATGGTTTTTAGCTTTTTCCACCGGAAGACATACCCAGATACAAGGGTGTTGGCGCTTCCTTGGAGCCCTTACCTTCTTCGTTGTCAAAAGTCTCTTCCAGAGGTCTTGCTGGTTACCTTTAATCTCATGATGAGAGACATGAAAGTCCCCCACCCCCTTTTTTTTTCTGAATCTGTGATTAAGGAAATTTTAAGATATTATTCTAAGACACCTATAAGGGTAGCTTTCCCTGACATAGAGGAGAACATTGATGGTAGGCTATGCTCTAACCCATAAGCCATCAACTTTTTCCAGCCTATTTGTCTAAATCTGTGACAATTTAATGGTCACTTATCCTTGTACTCGTGGGCCTAGCTGAATATTAGGAAAAGACACTTAAATTCAAAGAAGTATTACCACAGGTTATGTATTCCCCTTCTTTCTTACTTCCCCTATTTTTAAGAAAAATTTTCACCGTTCTACCAAGTCAAATGAAAGAGGAAGTACTCATCAGTGCAAAGGCTGCCAAGATAAATAATTCATCCAAAAGGTCTCACTAGACTATTTGTAATTGGGAACTTCAACTCCTGGGATTGCATGGGACCAAAGACCTAATTTGGTTCTCAGTGTTTTGATCAAGTCAGTTTACCACACTGTTTTCTGTATGTTCACTATTCACTTAGTCTGCCCTTTCCAAACAAGGACTGTTGAGAGTGATCCATGGTTTCTTTTTCAAGATATGAACTGTCACATTCATGCAGGCAGATGATCCAAGGATGACCTCCACTTATACCTAGAAACCTTTTTTGTCAGTTAGGACTGCTTCCCATTGATTTAGCCACAGCCCTAGGATGCTCACCAAAAATGTGGTGGTAGTAACAGTTCGCTTGAGTGTTTGATGGAACCTCTATGATAGTGTCTCTTCCTTCTTTGAAAAATGAAGTCAAGTAATTAGCAAGTCAATTAAATGATATGCAGTACCCAAATTTAATAATTGTTCCTGCAAACATTAAGATCATGGTTACTTACAATGATCGTAGTTCCTTGAGCCAGTATCAAAGAATTCCTCATTGGATTCTAGCCTCTAAGTGGTCAATACTTTCCTTCAGAGTATGAAGGATAACCCAGATATGCAAACAATTCCTTTCCTGGTATATGTAGTTACATTCATTTTTATTAGATTGTCCTTTCATCTTTCCTTCTCCCAAGACATTACTGCCCATAAATGTTTCCCAGTCTTTGTGAAGACATACCCTGTTATGGGGTAAGTAACACAATACACATGTCCCCAATGCTTCAATTTATATATCAGTGTCTTGGCAATGAGATCAATGCCTTTGGTGTGTCAGTAGTTCGGTACATCAACAAACCAGAGGAAACCAAATTTATCCCCTGTGTCAATAGCCCTAATTGAGTTCATGACATATATCAGAGCTACTGATCAATTATTTGTTTCATTTGTGCTTGTGAAGTTGGGTAAATTGGAAACCAAAGTAACCTTAGCCATTACTGATGGCATCTCTCTTTGTATCAAATTGGCTCTCACTCTGCCAAATAAATTATGGGCTCACTCATCTAGATCCATGGCAACTTCCTTAGTTTCTTTTTCCATTCTAACAAGAATGTCCATGGATGACATACGTGCAGTAGCTACTTGGGCTTCTCCCCAAATCTTTATTACATATTACAAATTGAATTTGGTCTCTAGAGGTAGAGCCAGACATGGAGTAGGTCCTTCTTTCAACCTCATGAATGTTCTCTCTACAACAAGGTGGGCAATGCAGTGGGGCAGCACTTAGCTTTGTTGACTCACAGCAAGAGGTTCTCTGGTTCAGTTCTCAGCTGAGGTGGCTTTTGTGTGGCTTGCATGTCCTCCCTGCAATTGCATGGGTTTCCTCCCACATTCCAAAGACCTGCTTCTGGAGCTTATCTCCCTAGGCTGCTGCTGAAAATGTGTTCTGTCTCAGTCAAGCTTCCTTGGTAAACAAATGTTAAATAACCTAAATTAAATGATTTTTCAGCTGATAGGGCCAGTTTGACTGTGATCTTCTTCTATCCTACTTGAAAAATAAGAACTTGAGAATGATCCTCCTACAAGGAGATTCACCGAGAGACTCTGTACTCCATGACCACTCTCCCAGTCTTCTCGATGCTCTCATACAGCTTCCTTAATGCCCAAATTCCTTTAGTACAAAGCTTGACGGAATAACATGGTAATAGTCTTTGGAGCCTGCTAGCTTCATCAGACTGTTTTTCCCTTTCAGTCTATGGGCAAAGTCCTTCTCATTTCACCAAAAGAGCAGGATACGAGAAAAGTTGATGTACTTGATGTAGTTGATGTACTTTTTTTCACTCTTTCACAGGAGAATAACTGGATTAAGGCCCTCAGCTTGATCTAGTAACAAGTTTTAAGAGAAAGCGAATAAATAAAAAGGTACATTTTCTAGCAAATAAATGAGTACTCCTAGAAGCAACTCTGTACCTGGTTCTCATGGGTCCATGAAGACAATCTGATAAAGCGCAATAAAAACTAATACTTATTTCTTTCAATCAATAGGAGATAATGTTTTCTGAAAGCATTCAAGTGTTTTCCTAATCTGAGAGAGCAGTAAGATAAGACAAAACCAAACAGCACTTAGTAGAAGCACATGCTGTACCATGCATCCTAGCATGCGTAACTTTCCATGTGATGTTGTCAATCTCTCCTTTATTCTCACTGATGGGACAGATCTAATCCATCGGATCCATCTCAGCCATTTCTCAAGCTTGAGGTCTTCAGTAAAGCTCATGGGCATCCTTTTTTACCCATAATGCCACCCCCTAGCTTCCCCAGATCTAGTTTGCCATGCATTGAAGAGGTAATCTAGCAAGCTCTGGGCTATGTGTTTTTGATATTATTTTCTTAGTGTTATATCTCACAAACCGAACCAACAAGTAAAAAGCTGAAAAGGCAACGACTCCAAAAAGCAAGGAACAGCAGGATGTCAAATAACCCCTTTTAATACGTGAGCGCTTTCGGCAAAGGAAAATTCCCTCGCCTTCTTCAGACAAAATTAAAACAATTAAAGGCTTTAATTGCCATATTAAATACTTAAATTAATAATGACATCACAATGACTTTCCAAAATTTAAAGACATATTAAGTATTGGCATTAAAACACCATTTACATAGAAAAGTTGGCTAAAAGTAAAAGCCAATCACTTTTTTAAAAAAACATTCCATACTAAATTCATAAGTTAAAATGTATATATTTAGTTAAACTAAGGCAAAAGGGCAAATGAATCGAAAGGACAAATAAATCACCAAGCAGGAATTCAAACTTGATTATAAATACATAAATAAATAAATAGATATATAATAAATAAATAAACTATTCTATGTAACAACAATGGAGACTTTAAAGTCTATAACTATACTATCTTAACAATTGATGAAAATATTATTGAATTTTTGGCTAAAGGCCTGTCATTTGTACCTGATAAAAATTGCAACCTTGTCAACACAATTGTTGACTTGAAACTATATGTCCGCAAATTAAATCTTACTGTGTTATTAGGTAACACCCCTTCTCTGCTTGACACGCATAGAGTATCTAGTGTTTTTAACCCGCCACTTAATAATACTCTCAATATGTTTGAGAGAATGTGTGAGCTGGATTTGCGTGCAATGAACAAACATCATCATATGTTCAGAAATAAGATTACAACTAATTTGAACATTAATGATGATGAACTGGCCTTTATCGATTTATTAAATGACTGTCACATTAGAGTCATGGCCCCAGATAAAGGGGGAGGCCTTATCTTCATGGATAAATTTGAATATGAAAATAAAATGTTACAATATCTTAACACAGGCCCTTATACCCCCTATAGTCTTAATGAAGTTAATATTACAAACAAAAAAATCAAAGAAATATTAAATGATCTATTTCTTGAAGGTACCATAGATTCTAATTTATTGCAATATCTGACAATGACAGCCCCAAGGACTCCTACTTTATTTGGCACACCCAAAATACATAAAAATCTTCTTGACCCTCCCTTTAGGCCTATTGTGGATGGTAGAGGGTCAGTTACGTATGTGTGTGCCAAATTGGTAGATAATATTTTAAAACCTTTATTAAAACAAGAATTCCAAATCTGCAGAGATTCTTGGAGTTTTCTTGAAAATATTGGTAAAATTGAATTTGACCCTCTTGTAACTTTTTTAGTGGTTGATATTAAAGATCTATATACGGTCATTCCACATAGAGTAGGAATCCAATGGACAATTGAATTTATGCTCAGGAAAGGAGCACAAAAAGATCAGATGTATTTAGTAGAAATACTATTAGACATCATTCTTGGTAGTAACTATCTCATGTTTAAAAATGAATATTATTTACAAACATCAGGTATTGCCATGGGTTCCCCCTGTGGATGTACATTTGCAAACAGTGTTCTAGCTTATTGGGAACATGAGTTCTTGTTTCAGAATGAATTATACAAGGAACATGTCACTTGGTACACTAGGTACCAAGATGACATGTTCTTTTTGTGGGAAGGTTCGGCTGATGTCATTCCATCCTTTGTTAAGACTATGTCTAACATGACTGAATTTCTGGATTTCACTTACACTGTGGGTTTACGTGAAATCTCATTTCTTGATGTTAAAATAACTAAGGATTTGGACTTGGGTCAGTTTAGATCAACTATTTTTAGAAAATCCACCTTTTCTAACAACTACCTTCACTTTAACAGCTCTCATCCAATACACCAAAAAAAAAGAGCATAGTGAAGGGACAATTTGTACGGGCGGCCCGAATGGTGTCTAATATAGTTGATTTCAGAAACGAATGTGATAAAATACAATCTATGTTTTCAACAAGAGGCTACCCACACGTTTTTGTAGAGAACATAAAACAAGAGGTTTTTATCAAAAGAGAATCTGGACATTTTAAACCATTACTCTGTGGGGGTAACATAGTTGTGAAAAGTTGCAAGGATGATACAGGGTTTAATACCAGCTTTCTTTTCACTTACAGCATAGATGCTTACGCTATTAGTAACATCATGTTTAAGAATTGGAAGATCATTATAGAAGATCAACAGCTGATTAAACTTTTGGGAGAAAAAACAAAGATTACATACAGGCGTGGCCCAAATCTTAAACAACTACTAGAAAGAACTAAGATTAATAAGAAAGAATTAGGTATGAGAAGATGTGGTACATGCCGCTATTGTAAACACATTTTAGTCAGCTCTTCTTTAGATATGGCTGGTAGAAAGTATACCATGCAAGGTTCCTTTAATTGTAATTCTAATGGAGTGGTCTATGCGGCATTATGTAAAAAGTGTCCAGCTTTTTACATAGGAAAAACCGATAGACCCCTAAAAAAACGAATCTATGAACACATATATGCTATCAATAGAGGAGATCTGAACAATGCTCTTGCAAAACATATACATAATAATTTAGAGCATTGTTTTCATTTTGCAGCTATCTATCAGGTTCAGCCACATATTAGAGGAGGGCCGTGGCAGTTAAGACTTGAAGAACAAGAAGCTTTTTGGCAGATACGCACTGCAGCTTATACACCTCCTGGACTTAATGAAATATTGTCCATCAAATGTTTTTTGAAATTGATGGCATTAAATAGATGAAAAATGAAAAATAAAATAAAATCAATTCCATTCAATTTGTTTATCTATTTATATCCATAGGTTAGTCCTTGAATTTACAAATAAGCTGACAAACATGCTTATAAATGTATAAACATATGGAATTACACATTTAGAAACTATTTCGTTGTGCTATCCACATGTTTGAGTACAAGTTGTCTTTTAGTAGTATCATTTATTTTTTGCATTTTTTATATAAATATGCATTATATAGTAATGATATACTAGTTGCATTTGATCAGCACTTCATGCATTATATATACCATGTTATTAACATAGGTTTGAGTAATACATTTCATATATGTGCATTCATGCACTTTTTCATACATATGGTCATTTTTCATGCTTCAAAGTATCTATTTATTTATTTATGTATTTATAATCAAGTTTGAATTCCTGCTTGGTGATTTATTTGTCCTTTCGATTCATTTGCCCTTTTGCCTTAGTTTAACTAAATATATACATTTTAACTTATGAATTTAGTATGGAATGTTTTTTTAAAAAAGTGATTGGCTTTTACTTTTAGCCAACTTTTCTATGTAAATGGTGTTTTAATGCCAATACTTAATATGTCTTTAAATTTTGGAAAGTCATTGTGATGTCATTATTAATTTAAGTATTTAATATGGCAATTACAGCCTTTAATTGTTTTAATTTTGTCTGAAGAAGGCGAGGGAATTTTCCTTTGCCAAAAGCGCTCACGTATTAAAAGGGGTTATTTGACATCCTTCTGTTCCTTGCTTTTTGGAGTCGTTGCCTTTTCAGCTTTTTTCTTAGTGTTATAGATATCTAACTTTCTGGTTTAAAAATCCTTTGTTGACCTATCTTATATATCTTTACCCTTTAATGTGTATCCGTTACTCTATCTTCCTTTACTTAGTTGCTAGCATCCGTTTGAGTTAGAGGATGTCTAATTAACGTCCATTTAAATTAGAGGATGTTTTTTTCTCTTTCTCTGTCTTTCCCCTGCTTTCTAACTTAAAAAAAAATCTGTTCACTTTCCAAATTTTCTGTCCATTTAAGTCAGTGGACTGTTTGAGTGTGTTGTGAGCGTGTGTTCCATTCTTCTTTTTGTATTACAGGCATGCCTTAAAAGCAGGAAGGTAAGCCTCTGGGCTTCAAAAAAGTGAGAGAAATGTGAGACAAAGATGCCCCTTAGTGATTTGCATGTTTTGTGTGTATTGCTTGGGGCTTCTTCATTTACAGGAGTCATGCTCCATCTGCCATGGATTTAATCAAAGGGCGTTGATGCAGCACAAAAATAAGCTCTTTCTAAAAGGTCTGATTAAGATCCCCCTTTTCTGAGGCTATATTGCCAGAATCATCTTTTTCAAAATCTGAAAAATTGGATAGACTGCAAAAGTGAGCTTCTTTGGAGCTGAGATCCTCTTTGCAACCAAAGCAGAAAGCTCCCAAGCTGTCAGCTCCAAAGGAAATGCCGGAGCAAACGACTCAAATCAGATCCAAGGCTTCTTTGGAGCAACAAGGACCCTCAGCTCTGAAGTCGACCTTACTTGCTGAGTTTACATATAGGAGCCAGTCACCTTGCTTGGAACCAGTCCATTCTCGGCTCCCATCACCTTTTCTAGCAAGATCGAGGTCACCTACACTGTCTACCCAGCCCAAAAGGAGTCTTTCTGATGAAGATGTGGATAGGGTGGTGGAGAGGCTGTTAAAGACACCAGCCTTAGCCAAATTATTGTTGGATTTAAGCCCAAAGGAATCAGATCAGACACAGTCTTCCCCCCTCTGCACCTGCTCCTCTTCTGATCTGTCCTTGGGCTTTGTTGCCAGAAGATTCTGATATCTAGCTTGTCTGTATTAGATCTGGGACCCATAGACTCCTTGGATCTGGCATCTGCCGTTTTAGAGCAGGTGACCTCTGGGAGCCGACACTCTCCAGTTGGGTCCACAGAGCCGGTTTAGATCTCTCCATATCCAACCCTGCCTCTGGGGGCCACGGTGAGGGTGAGTTTGGCTCCTACCTCAGCTTTGGAGGTTCTGTCTTCTGCTCTGGAGTTTTCATCAGCTCTGACAACTTGTTTGTCAGATCCAGGGAGTTCTTTGGAGTGGGCGTATTCTGACTACTTAGCACTCTGAGACACAGTCTCCATTGGATCTTCTTCCCAGTTTTGTCAAGGTGTCTTTGCCTTCTCACCTACCCTCTCCACAGGTCCGCAGAGACCCTAGGCCTCAGGGACTCCTCTGTCTTCTGAAACCTCCCCGGAATATCCCACTGAGGAGGTCCCCTGGAAGAAGACATGTAAGAGGAAGCATTTCAGCCCCCCAGAGAAGTCCATCACATCTGATACCAACCTCAAGGAAGCAGGAGGGTGCCCACAGTCACCCCTTGAAGATGTCTCTTTTGGAGACCTCCTGGAAATTTTAAAGCAGAGAGGTGACTGGAAGTCCACCTCCCCTTCAGCCGAGGAGTCGGTTTACCTGAAGGTCTTTGGGTCTCACACGTCAACCTCTTCAGTGACCCCTCCTTCTGATGAGCTTATTGAGTTAATCTCTCAGAAGGTTTGGGAGACCCCAGACATCATAGAACCTATTCCTAGAAGGCTAAATAAATATATTCCAGCCCCTAAGAACAAGAATTTTTTTGATGAAAGGTGTAGCAGTTGATGCCATGGTTGTGGCGGAGACCAGATCCTCCGCTATCCATCCTCCAAATAAGGATTCCAGGACTATGGCTAGGTATGGGAAGCATGTCTTTTCATCAGCGACCTTTGCTGTATGGTCAATGAATTATCTTACCCACTTCACTAGGTTTCAGAGGGATGTGTTAAAGGAACTATCAGACTCCCTCCAAGGAGCTGTAGCTGTTGCGGCAGCAGATAAAGTCAATGCTCAGCTCACCACCCTAAATTCAGTTATTAACTCATCCATGAGGCTCACATCATATGCAGCAGATGGAACGAGGGGAGCAGGTTTAGGCATCTCTCTCAGGAGGCAGGCCTGGATGCACCTTTGCAATTTTTTGGAGCCTTCAAGTCTTCTTTCATTGATGCCCCTTTTGATGGCTTTTCTTTTTCTGGGCCTAAAGTAAAAGAAACTCTCACCAGGTGTGAACAAGAAGGCAAGACCTTATCTGCCATTGGATTATGTTTTTCCATATCTACTAGACCCTTTTCCAAAAGTCAGAGAGGTAGTGGAAAGATGTGGTGCAGAAAATCACAGAGGTCTTTCCAAAACACAGGGTGAAAGTTCCCCTAGAGGCAGAGGTGGGAACTGTAATGGAAGATGCCACCCTCGTGACAGGGGAGGTCCACAAAATCGGGGCTCCAGAGAATCTTTCTTTGGTAGACCCTTTCAGCGCTCCTGATGGAGTGCCTGATTGCTCACCTCTGAAGGCAGTCAGGGATTGATTATCTCTGCACCGCAAAACCTGGCAAAAGGTGACAAATGGGTGCAGGACATAATATCCAGGGGTTATATCATTCCATTCCCCTTCCAGATGTTCCACCCAGTCAAAAGGAACAAGCAACATTAGAAATCCAAAAGTTGCTAAGAAAGAGGCATCCAAGAAGTCCCCGCAGACCATAGAAGATCTGGAACTTACTCAAGATTCCTTTTAATTGCAAAGAAAACATGCGACTGAAGACCCATTTTGGATCTCAGCAATCTAAACAAATCTAACAGACCAAAACAAGAGCACTCAGTGTAGTAAACTAAAACCAAAACACTGAAAGCAACAGAGAACAGACCCACGAATTGAGCGTAAAAACAATTTAATCAACGTTTTATCAGACTTCTTCAGAAATACAAAACTGTTTAAAAAAACGTCCATTTATATATATATATATATATATATATATATATATATATATATATATATATATATATATATATGCACACACACACACACACACACACATACACACATGCCCATTACGTCTTTAATTCATTAAGTCATTATACATTTAAAGTAAAATGTACTAATGTAAAACTCAATTAAAAACAAAGTAAAATGCAAACACCTGCTTTTATAAAACTATTTTTCTATCTGCCAAAAAAACATTTTATATTGACTGAATCATTTAGGCTAGGTAGACTGTCAGCACCCAACCTTACCTGCCACATAGTCTCTCTCTCCTTTCCACTCTATTTTTAATATTACCACCTCTTAAATCTTTATCAATGTGTTCTAGAATGGAAAAAGAAAATTTCTTGTACAAAGAACAAATAGCAGAATGTCTATATAAGGCATTATTTTCATCCTTACATTTGATAGCATAACAATGTTCTTTTATACGCTTGTTCAGTTGTCTAGTGATCATGCCTATATAAAAGGCTGAAGAGCCAGAACATAAAGCAATGTATATCGCATTTGAAGTGCTACAGTTAAATCTCCCAGGTACAGTAATAGTGCAGTTAAGGTGTGATAAATGTAAGGTCCCTCATGATTGTATCTACAGGCATTACAACTAAAATACTTGCACATACCCTTAGATCTATCAGACAAAAGAAGAGACATTTTAGTGTTGTCCTTCTCCCATAAACTCTTAATAGTGTTAACTTTCTTGTACACAAAGTTAGGAGCGTTCCCTAAAACTACTTGCAAGTCACTGTTTCCAGCGATGATTTTCCAATTGTTGTGAACCACAATTTAAATCATATCACTATCCACAGACATATCTGTAACACATCTAGGAATACTAAAAACCCCTACAGTACACTGAGTAGCCTCTTAAAATCCGTTAACTAAAATAGGTGGAAAATCTATTATCCTTCTATTATGGATCTCAGGTGCAGTATTATGTAACAGAGACATAGGATACCCTTTGTGTAAAAACAACTCCATAATGAACTCTGTTTTTCGAAGCAAAACAGCATCATCACTAGTCATTCGTGAGGCTCTGATATGCTGCCCCTTGGGGATATTGTGTTTTGTAAACCTCGGATGGTTGCTGTGGTAGTGTAAATAATTGTTAACATGTATTTTTCCTATATATACTGCTAGAAAACTTTTTGTCAGAGGTGCTCCAACGCAGCCCAACATCCAAATAATTTACTCTGTGACCATAGCCACTTAAAGTAAAATTCAGAAAATCACTACTTGCATTTAGCTGGTCTAGGAAAGTACTATGCAGTTCAACTGGTCCTTTAACAATAAAAAATAAATCATCAATAAATCATACAATAAAATAAAACTTCAGTGGCATCAAGACATATAACAGTGGTCATGCTTTCTTTGTTAATTTTTCTAGTAAACAGCCTTCAAACACCCACACTTTAAGGTATGGCAATGGGCGCTTTAAGAACACTTATAGCTCCATAGTCAAACGCAGCAGTACACCTTTAAATTCTGGCCATAAAAGAGCCATTAGCGTAGCTAAAGCATCAGAGGCTATGCGTCATCAAGGAGGAAGTTCCGTTGTGGCTGTAGCATCTCCAACGCTTGGAACATCAGCTACGAACTGTTCTAATACTAGTTCTGGTAATAATGAAAGAGCTAGTTCAAAAAAACGGGAAAGGCTCAACCAATGTTTCAAGATCCAAGGGTCGAGGCAGGAGTCATTTTCAGAGACGGTAACTGTACTGGACTGTGATGTTTGTTTAGACACTAACATTTACAATTTAACTGACTTCGAGATTTCCAGTTTTCAAACGTGTTTGCTTGAGTTGGGTTTGAATTTTATACCCAGCAAATGAGCTAATTTATCTTACACTTTGCTAGAACTGAAATTGTATATTAGAAAATTGAATTTGTCATACATTTTGAAAGATGTTGATTTAGGGCCTGTTTCAGTTGTTAAAAAGCCCTCTGTATTTAACCCTGCATTACTCAAAGATCAGCTCTGAACCCTTTCTTATTTGCAAGGTGATGGACAGGTTGACAGACAAGGTCAGACAGGAGGCCCCATAGACTATGATGTTTGCAGATGACATTGTGATCTGTAGTGAGAGTAGGGACCAGGTTGAGGAGACCCTGGAGAGGTGGAGATATGCTCTAGAGAGGAGAGGAAGGAAGGTCAGCAGGACTAAGACAGAATATGTGGGTGTGTGTGAATGAGAGGGAGGATAGAGGAATGGTGAGGATGCAGAGAGTAGAGTTGGTGAAGGTGGATGAGTAAGTACTTGGAATCAACAGTTCAGAGTAGTGGTGAGTGTGGAAGAGAGGTGAAGAAGAGAGTACAGGCAGGGTGGAATGGGTGGAGAAGAGTGTCAGGAGTGATTTGTGACAGATGGGTAGCAGTAAGAGTGAAAAGAAAGGTCTACAAGAGGGTAGTGAGACCAGCTATGTTGTATATGTTGGAGACAGTGGCATTGACAAAAAGGCAGGAGTCAGAGCTGGAAGTGGCAGAGTTAAAGATGTTAAGATTTGCACTGGGTGTGACAATGATGGACAGGATTAGGAATCAGTATATTAGAGGGTCAGCTCAGGTTGGATAGTTTGGTGACAAAGTCAGAGAGGATAGATTGCATTGGTTTGGACATGTGCTGAGGAGGGATGCTGGGTATATTCGGAAAAGGATGCTAAGGATGGAGCTGCCAGGTAAGAGGAAAAGAGGAAGGCCTAAGATAAGGTTTATGGATGTGGTCAGAGAGGACATGCAGGTGGTGGGTGTGACAGAGCAAGATGCAGAGGATAGGAAGAAATGGAAACGGATGATCCACTACGATGACCCATAAAGGGAACAGCCGAAAGAGAAGAAGAAGATTTAACCCTGCATTACGCAGTACCCTTAAAGTTTTTGAAGCTTTTTGTACCAAAGATATATGATTGTTGTAGAACAGCAAACCTGTTTATCCTTATTATAATTTGAACAGTGAGGATAAGAGAGTGTTATTGGAGCTTATGAATAGGCATGATTTGACGTTCATGAAGGCCGACAAGGGGGGCGGGTTGGTAGTAATGCGAACAGTGGATTATAACAAAGCAATGGAAGACATTTTAAATAATGGTAATGACTATAGTGAAGTTAACTATGATACCACTGAAAGGAGTTATAGGTTTATAAAGTATGCTTTATATGACCACTTCATAAATGGTGATTTAACAGCTGAAGTTTGAGTTTCTTACTGTTGACAAAACCAGAGTAGGTATACTTTTTGTTACCTAAAATTCACAAAAAACCCACTAACCCCCCTTTTGTGCCCATTGTTTCCTCGTCTGGTAGTGTCACTGAAAGCATTTCCTTGTATTTATTCAAGTTGTTGAACCATTTGGTTCAAAAGTTACCCTCTTACATCAAGGACTCATGTTCCTTTTTAAATCAAATCCGGTTGTTTAGTTCAAATGAAGATGGTTGTAAAATTGGTGAAGACAGTAATTTTTTTATGTTAACAGTGGATGTAGTATCCCTATACACCTCCATACCGCAGATGGAAGGATTGGAATTTGTATCTAGTTTTTTACATAAATATACTACTTGGTCAGATTCTAGTATTGATATTTGTATTTTTCTGCTAGAACTTTTGTTAGAGAACAATTATTTTATGTTTAACAGGAAGTATTATAAACAGCTTCAAGGGGTAGCAATGGGTGCTACTGTAACTCCAGCCTTTGAAGATCTAGTGTTGGGTTGGTGGGAGAGAGAGATATTACCCACTATTAATTTTGCCACTGAAGTTTTATTTTATTGTAGATTTATTGATGATTTATTTATTTTTTTATTAAGGGACCAATTGAACTGCATAGTACTTTCCTAGACCAGCTAAATGCAAGTAGTGATTTTCTGAATTTTACTTTGTGACTATGGTCACTGAGTAAATTATTTGGATGTTGGGCTGAGTTGGAGCAACTCTGACAAAAAGTTTTCTAGCAGTATATATAGGAAAAATACATATGTTGACAAGTATTTACATTACCACAGCAACCATCCGAGGTTTCCAAAACACAATATCCCCAAGGGGCAGTATATCAGAGCCTCACAAATGACTAGTGATGATGCTGTTTTCCTTCAAGAAACAGAGTTCATTATGGAGTTGTTTTTACACAGAGGGTATCCTATGTCTCTGTTACATAACACTGCTTCTGAGATCCATAATAGAAGGATAATAGATTTTCCACCTATTTTAGTTAACGATTTTCAGAGAAAGAGGCTACCCAGTGTACTGCAGGGGTTTTTAGTGTTCCTAGATGTGTTATAGATATGTTTGTGGATAGTGATATGATTCACAATTGGAAAATCATTGCTGGAAACAGTTATTTGCAAGTAGTTTTGGGGAATGTTCCTGCCTTTGTGTACAAGAAAGCTAACACTATAAAGAGTTTATTGGAGAAGGATGACAGTAAAATGTCTCTTCCTTTGTCTGATAGAGCTAAGGGTATGTACACGTGTTTTAGTTGTAGTAGGAAATAAACAACCAAAGAAACCAGGATCCACCACACAAGAATGGATAATAAAACATTTCAGGCAAGGTGGGTAGCCGCCGCCCACCGCAGTTCAGTTGAGTGAATTAATATATTGGTGGAGAGGGACAGACTGAAACAGGTAAAATTACAAACAGATATTGCAACAGCGTGTGAGTCTTTATTTAATACACTGGGTGTAGAACATATGGAACAGTATTTGCATGATATTCAGAACAAATTAATAGACTTTGAGAAAGAGCTATAAAATACTAAAAAGTACAAATTAAACCGTGACATCTAGGATTATAGTAGTGGCTCTGCTTTTGCCTGGTTAACCAGTAAGAAGTGACGTCAAAGGAGCATTTGGTTTGCTAACCAGGAAGAAGATCAGAGACATTATGGTGGCTCGAGCCTCAGCTCAGATGTCTCTACAGAATGGGAGAGGGAATCCGGAGAGTATCCTGGGCTTCCTGCTGCCCAGGACCTATATTACCTACAACGGGCATTTCGTAAAAACAAAAGTTCTGAATATATGGATACAGAGAGTAACAGGGGAAGCAGAACTGCTCCAGAAATGGGAGATAGACAGCCATTTGAAGGACAGCCACCAGCACAACAAAGGTATAAATGAGTTAGGTGGAATTGACTTTCTAACTATGAATTCTGAGAGTTTTGTTCCAGATGACAGTTTGGTTAATAATTGTGGCAATGAAACATATGTTATTAACTTGTCAGGTTATACATTGAATGAGTCTGAATATTCTGTCTTGAATCATGGTTTAAAATGTGTAGCTGAGATTACATATTATTAAGAAGGATATTTATTGCTTGGTATGTAAATTGCATTTAGCCTGTTTTTCTAAAAATGAACAACGGAATGTTTATAGTATAGAGCATGACTTGTCTTTTTCTAGTGATTCTGATGACAGTTTTTATTCATGTGTTTCGGATGGGGAAGATTTTCAGGTTTCTAATTCATATTGTAAGTTAGATGCATCAAAAATTGCATTTAGAAGCCAATTTATACCTCCGTTTTCACATGACGGTATTCAGAATTTTCAGCCATGGTAAATTTTGCACTAGAAACCTTGTATTCTGAATTTATGAATAACAAGCAGTATGTTCAATATAACCTAACTAAGTTAGAATGGAAGGCATTGCAACAGCTTAGTAAAAATAAGTAAATTAGTAAAAATAAAGAGATGGTTATCAAACCAGCTGACAAGGGGAATAGGGTTGTAATTATGCATTTTTCACAGTATGTTCAAATGTGCTTAGAACATTTAAATGGCATTACTACTTATAAACAATGTACTATAAAAGAATAAAGGGAAGCTATTGAGAAATATTATAGTTTATTACAAAAGGGACAGAGGTTGGGATATTTTACAACAGATGATATAGATAAAAAATTTAAAACTGAAATAGCTAAGTTTTACTGTTTGCCCAAGGTACATAAGGACATTCAGCATCCACTGGGCTGCCCTATTGTGTCTGCGTGTAACTATTTTCTTAATAACATGGGCATATTTTTACGCAGTTTTCTTTTACCATAGGTTATCAAACAAAGTTCTTTTATCAGGGATAGTTCCGACTTTTTAGATAAGGCTCAAGGCTGGAAAATACGAAACCACAGACTAGCGTAACTTCCACTTTATTCAACGCTTTCGTAAAAAACTTCTTCAGAACCAAAATAAATGTTACATCGAACATTTATTTAAATACTGCACACAATTAAAATCAATTAATCAATTACATAGTGTAAAATCTTAATTAAAGAGCCCTTTACAAAAACAAACTCTTCATTCATCATTATGCACTATAAAATGGGCATAATTGAATACATTACAATAACAAACATTATAAAACATATAAGGCACCTTTTCTATAATGGACTAGAGATGTGTATTGGCTGATTGCTGATGTGAAAAGTTTATATACAAGTATTAATCACAAACATGGATTGGAAGCATTGAGAGTTACCTTAGGAGATAGTCCCCTCACGTATTATATAATTGAATTAACAGAGTTCTGTTTGAAAAATAATCATTTTGAATTTGCTAATCAGTTGTTTCATCAACTGACGGGTACAGCCATGGGGGCAGCTTTTGCCCCCATATATGCAAATATCATGATGGGACTCTGAAGTAGAATTTCTCTGTCAAAAAGATTTTTTTTAGAAGCATGTGGTGAAATACTATAGATATATTGACAATTTAATTTTTATTTGTGGGGGGGGGGGGAGTCGAGAAGAAGTCAGAGGTTTTATGAATGGCCTTCAAGATAATACATTTTTATTGCAATTTGATGGTTTCCAATTGGGCAATAAAGTAAATTTTTTGGATATTAGTCTAGAAGGAGGTGTAAATGGTAAGATTATTACTAAAGTCCATCGTAAATTTGAGGATGGTTTTCATTTTTTGGATGCACATAGTTGCCATCCTCTACATCTCTTAAAATCTCTTCCTTATGGAGAGCTTGTTAGAGTAAAACGGTTATGTAATAATACTAATGAACTAAGTAATGAATTACAGAAAACCGCTCAATTATTTATTGAGAGGTTATGATATTAATGAAGTACTGTTTTCTTTAGATAAATTAATAGGAATATTATTTGTCAGTCTAATAACAGGCAGGATAAATGTTTGGGTAAACCTAGTAATAAACCAAATAATTTAAGAAAGATGTATGTGATTATTACTTATGATTTATTAAGAGAAGAAATAAAACAAATGATTCAGTTCTACTGGGCTTCCTTATTTAAATATAGAGACATTATAGATATTTTTGATAAAATTCCAAGTTTTTCTTATAGAAGAGGTAAAAGCATAAGGGATATGCTAGTACATGCTAGATTTACTATGCCTAATATAAGTTTAAGTATTAATCCTAGTCTTGTGGATACACATCCTTGTGGTTATAACATGCCAATATGTTAGTTTACTATCTCATCCCATTTGATTCTCAGCTAGAGCGTCTTCTGTGTGGAGGCATACGTGAATGGGGCGTGCCTTCGTTGAAGGCTGTGCGTCAGGGCTGGTAACCCGGTATGTAAAAATCCGCTACCAATCATTAGCGGACCGGAATTCCGCTGTGGCGACCCCTAACCAGGAAAAGCCAAAAGACACAAACAAATGGGCTATCTTTTCAGTCTAATGCCATGTTTTCATGTAATACAGAAGGCATTATATATGCACTTAAATGCCCTTGTAGTATGTTCTATATAGGTAAAAGCAAGAGGGCCTTTAAGACTAGGATTCAGGAACATATTAGGGATATTAAAAATGTAAAATTAGAGTGCCCTCTTTCTATGCATTTCAAAAGATATCATAATAGTAACCCAATGGGCTTGTTAGGTACACTTTTAGAACATATTCCTACTAATAAATATGGCACTGACTTAAAGGAAAAAACTCTTGTATAAAGAAACACTTTTTATATTAAAATATGGCACATTAGCCCCTGGTGGTATTAATGCAGAATGCAATTGGAGAGTTCTCATTTAAGCTTAAGTGTTTTTAAATTGTTTAATTAATTTTATTATATAAATGTATGATCTAATATTAATCCTAGTTCATTCCTTACATATGGGTATCGGTTCCGAGATCCAAACTGAGCCGGCCATTTTCCAAGCTCACGTCAGCTTCAAACTCTCAAGCTAAACTCTTACCCACAATTCCCCTCTCCCTGTTACCTCAGATTTCGTTTGCCGCATTGCCATCCGGTTGTTTCAAGCTACTTCTCTTGAGCTAAGTACAGTCAATTGTTGTTTAATTGCTTTACAAATTACTTTTCTGTCAGAAAAGTTGATATTTTATTGTCTCTTGCCCTGTCGCATCTAGCGTTCATAATTTCCTCACGTTTTTTTCTGTCCTTTGCTTACCCTTTTTACCGCGAGGTAGTTTCTCCTTACCATCATTGGTAATCCCTTTCCTCTTCTTTTTCATACCTTCAGGTACTCTCTTGTACCATTGTTGGTATTTTTCTGTCTGTTAATATGACAGATAAAAAGGGTAGTCCGGGGTTTAAGCGGTGTTCTGACTGTGGACACAAACTGCCTACTTCTGATGCACACTCTTTATGTTTTTATTGTTTGGGAGCTTCCCATTTATCTGTTGAACCACCTTGTACTATATGTGAAAACTTTTCTAATAGAACTTTGTTAGAAAGGAAAAATAAGCTGATACTGAAGGGACTTCTAAAATCTCCCTTTTCAGAGGCTATTTCTGGGTCAGAGGTCTCACCCCTCCTAAAGCCCATAAGAAAATGGATGTTTCTACTAAAGCTAAATCCTTGCCTTCATCCCCGGCTGGGGACGCTCATCAACCAAAATCTAAAAAGGCTAAAATTTCAGCTCCGGAGCTCTCTCAGTTAGTCCCGGTGCCTTTGGTGCCCAGACCTTCGGCACCGAGGCCTTCGGCTCCATTGGTGATTTCGGCTCCATCTGCTCCTGCAGCTTTTTACATATCTGCACCGAGGGGCTCCTCGGTTCAGACCTTTACCACTATATCGGCACCGACCATTCAGTCGGCGCAGACCTTGACTGCGTCGGCTCTGAGATCGTCCTCGGAACCAAGGCCTTTATTTACTGACTCCAGTTTTTTCGGTTCCAGTTTCAGCATCGACAACCACTTTGGCACCGATCCCTGTGTCGGTGCAGACAATGACATCAGCACCGATGACTTCTTCGGTGCAGACTACAGTAGTTCAGTCTTTCTCGGCACCGTTGTTCTCGGTGCAATCAGATGAGATGGGCACGAGTCTGCCTCTTTTATGGACAGGCCCGTTTCTCCTTCAGTCTCTGAGGTCCACTAGAAATCTTTCTGAACATGATGTGTTGCGTCTTGTGGATCAGGCATTCTTGTCCAGAAGTATTCCACACCCCCAGGAACTATCCTTCCTTGGGAGGTGATCACCCATCTCCAAAGACACCTTCTTATTCTCCTTCTTCATTGCCGTTGAAGTCCATGGATATAGTACAGTCTTCCCCTTCTGCGGTTCCCTTTATGGATCTCACTAAGGAACCGCAGTTGCCTTTGTGGCAGGAAAGTTTTGCTATGACCCAGGATGTCAGCTGTGATACGCATAGCTTGCTGCTTCGCAGCCATCCAGGGACTCTGAGTCGGCAGGCTGAGCCACTTAGGGGAGGAGTGCCCCCTGTCCTTGACATAGACTCCTCTCTGGGTGGACTAGCCTTCCAACTGATGGAGAAGGCTTTCACTGCTGCTGGTGATACCAGACTGTCTATACCTCCGCCCTCCTCTGGTACACTGGTTTCACAAGTCGCACTTGGCGGACACCAGGTGCAAGGGCCTCAGGCCATATTCCCTCAGGAATCCCCTTTTCCATTGTCTTTCCCAGCTTCTCCCACTAAGGAGGTCCACTGGAAACGTTTGTATAAGAGGAAGCACATGGACTTCACACAGGAGTCTCTCACTGAAGACACCGATTTCGATGAGGGGGAAGGATCCCATTGGTCACCCTCTGAGGTATCCTTTGGCGATATCCTTGAAATCCTGAAACAGAAAGGTGACTGGCAGCCCTCTAATCTGACCCCTGAGGAATCTATGTTCCTGCAGGCTTTTCGTGCTCAGCCCCCTACCTCCTGGGTTACTCCACCTGCCGATGAACTTGTCAAGTTCATCATGCAGCGTGCTTGGAAGGCCCCTGATACTGTTGAAGCTATTCCCCGGAGGCCGGATAAGATCTTGTCCCCTCCTGCTTCAGATCCCCAGTGGTCCAAAGGTCTTCCTGTAGATGCTTTGGTGGTGGCGGCCGCAACAAAAAAGGATCTGGCAGAAGAAGAAAGCCAAACTGTCCATCCGCCTAACAGAGAGTCTCGGGCACTGGACAGAATAGGGAAGCGCACTTTTGCTTCAGCGACCTTTGCTATCAAGTCCCTGAATTATATGGCACATTTTACCAGGCTTCAAAGGAATCTGGTTTCTGAGCTCTCTGAAACCTTGGCTGGTGCAGTGTCTGATGAGGTCCATGACAAAGTGGCCTCTCAGCTGGCCACCATTGAGTCTATATCTAACTCCTCTATGCGATTGATATCTCACGCATCAGAAGGAGCAGCTAGAGCGGCGGGTTCAGCTGCGGTCTTGAGACGACATGCCTGGATGCGCTTGTGCAACTTCGCAGAACCTTTTAAGTCTTCCTTTCTTAATGCCCCCATTGAGCCCTCCTTGTTGTTTGGGCCCAAAGTTAAAAGCACACTGGCCAGATGTGAACAAGACGGTAAGACCCTTTCTGCCATAGGTGTCCATTATTCTTCCCCTCAACGTGCTTTTTCCTGAAACCAATAGAGTGGGAAGATATGGTTCAAGAAATCTCAAGGTCCTTTCTGTGACACGCAGGCTAAGTTCTCCCCCAGAGGCAGAGGGGGAAACTCACAGGGAAGATGCTCCTTTCGGGGTAGAGGGGAACCACGTAACCAGGGTTCCAGGGATTCTTTCCCTGGTCAATCCTACCAGCACTCCTGAAGAGCGGCCCAACTCCTTTCCTCTGGAGGTGGTTGGGGGACGTTTCTCCTTGTACCCTTCTGCCTGGCTAACCATCACCACTGATTCTTGGGTACAGAGGATCATAACCAGAGGTTATCATATCACCTTTGATCTTTGTCCCATCCCTTCAAAAAATCTCCCCAACATTCCACCCAGTCAAAGGGAAGAAGCAGCACTAGAGATAGAAAAGTTGCTAAGAAAAAGAATCATCCATATAGTCCCTCCAGACCAGATAGGATCCGGATTCTACTCAAGACTATTTTTGGTGCCAAAGAAAACCAGGGACAGGAGACCAATTTTGGATCACAGTGTATTGAACAAGTTTGTGAGAGTACAAAAATTCCGGATGGTCACTATACAGTCTATCCTCCCACTTTTGGACAAAGATGATTGGATGTGCTCTATAGATCTTGAAGATGCGTACTACCACATAAAGGTGGACAGGCCATCAAGAAGATTTCTGCACTTCCGTGTGGGAGCCAGTCACTACCAGTTCAGAGTACTGCCCTTCGGACTCTCTACAGCCCCCAGAGTGTTCACAAAGTGCATGGCAGTTGTCACAGGTCACTTGCGACTTCAGGGATTCCAGGTGTTTTAGTACCTAGACGACTGGCTCATTTCCACCCCCACCAGACATCTACTAGACAAAGCCCTGGCATACTCTCTCCTCAATGCTCCAAGGCTAGGCATAAACATAAACTGGCAGAAATCCAATCTCACCCCATCTCAGTCGACAGAATTCATAGGGGTTATCTTAGACACAAAAAACTGCAGAGCTGCTATTCCATAGCACAGAATTTTAAGTATAAAGCAACAACCAATTCCAATCCTTTCAAAGGAAAAATCCACAGCTCACTTGGTTCTACAGCTGTTGGGTTCCATTGCAGCCTCCATCACCATTGTTCCCCTGGACAGGTATCACATGAAGCTTCTACAATGGCTACTGCTCATCCAATGGTATCCTTTTCAGCATCCTCTTTCAGCCATGATTCAAGTAACCCACAGGTGCAAACAGGATTTAAATTGGTGGATGCCACACAATCTCTCTCAATGGTCTCGCCCCTTTTTCCTCCAGCAACCCAAGGCCACAGTGACCACGGGTGCCTCCCTGATGGGGTGGAGGGGATATGTCAGGGACAGACAGTCCAAGGCACTTGGTCCCAATCGGAGGCCCATCTGCATATAAATGTTCTAGAGCTGAGCGAGGTGCTTCTGGCATTGCAAGCATTCCATCCCCTGCTGCCATCTGGGACAATTGGGATTCAATCAGACAACATGGCGGTGGTCTGGTACATCAACAAGCAAGGTGGAACTAAATCTTACCCCCTTTGTTGAGAGGCCATGAGGATATGGCAATGGGCGATGGCTAACAACCGTTTTCTTCTAGCAATGCACATTCCCAGAAGTTCCAGCGTGATAGCAGACAGACTCAGCAGGTGCATTCTGCAACCTCACGAGTGGTCCCTGAATCCCTTGATAGCGGCGGAGATCTTCCACCACTGAGGCCGTCCTTGCTGCGACCTCTTTGCATCCCCTGCCAACTACAAATGCAGCAACTACTTTGCCCTGATTCCCCCGCCGGGACAGTTACCCAGCGATGCTCTAGTCCACAGTTGGCCCTCGGGTCTTCTCTACGCATTTCCGCCCTTTCCTCTCATTCCCCAGTTTCTGAAGAAAGTCCAGCGGTTGACGAGCAAGGTAATCCTCATAGCACCATATTGGCAACGACAGATTTGGTTCCCATTCCTTTGGCCTCACCTACTAGATTGACCATGGATCCTCCATCCAATCTCGGAGTTGATCTCACACCCACAGAACCTGATTCATCCCAACCTGAACAGCCTGAAGCTAACGGCTTGGCTACTCCAATTCCCTTGATTGCCAGGCAGAATTATCATTCTTTACCAGTACGTGATATTCTGATTGCTTCTCATAAGTCCTCCACTAGAATTACTTATCTGAGCAAGTGGAAAAGATTTACCTGTTGGCTGAAAGATAAACAAGTAGATCCCTTTTCAGCACCAGTGTCAATAATACTAGACTATCTGGCCGACCTGTTTCAATCGGGTCTGTCGGCCTCCACCATTAGAGTTCATTTGGCTGCAATTTCAAATTTTCATGAGGGTGTCCAAGTTTCCTCTCTTATGTCCCATAAATTGTGCAAGACCTTCATAAAAGGTGTGAATCATCTGAAGCCATCTTTTAGAGAACCTATTCAACCATGTGATTTGTCATTAGTTCTACAAGCTCTGACAATTTCACCTTTTGAACCAGCCTCTTCTTGCAACCTCAAATATTTGTCATGGAAAACCTTGTTTTTGGTCGTTATTACTTCTGCCAGATGTATTTCTGAACTTCAAGCTTTATATGTCAAGAGTCCATACTTGATTTTTCATAGAGGTAGGGTGTCTCTGAGAACTAATCCGTCATTTTTGCCTAAAGTGATCTCTGAAATGTCCATTAATCAAACCATTGAATTGCCAGTTTTCTTTCCCAACCATTCAAACAGAGGAGAGTATTGCCTACATACCCTTGATATAGAAAGGCAAATCCATTTTTACCTAAACAGGACTAAACCCTTTCGTAAATCTGACCAGTTATTTTTGGCCTTTTCTGGACCTAGATTTGGATCAGTTGTTGCAAATTCACATTAGCTAGATGGTTGAAGGACTGTGTGACCTTTATTTACACACAACGTAATATCTCATTGCCTTCTACCATGAGAGCTCATTCAACAAGGTCGGTGGCAACTTCTGCTGCCTTCCATGCCAGAGCTTCTTTACATGACATCTGTGCAGCTGCAACTTGGGCTACTCCTCATACCTTCATCAATCATTACAAATTGGATTTGGCCTCCAGGGGAAGAGCATCTTTCGGTTCTATGATGCTCAGGAATGTCCTTCCACGAGAGCCTTCCAGGAATAGAGGTAGCTGGGGATTCTGTCCCATACGTAAGGAATGAACGAGGATTAACAATATCATGTCTTACCATAACGTTCCATCTGTATTGTTGATCCTCGTTCAGTCATTAAGACCCTCCCTCCTTCCCCCTCCTGTGGTTTCTAGTGGATCTCACCATCCAGTTCTCTTAGGTTATTTGACCAGAGGTAGCCTCTACCTTCTTTAACTTGCAAACTCAATCTGAGATAACAGGGAGAGGGGAATTGTGGGTAAGAGTTTAGCTCGAGAGTTTGAAGCTCACGTGAGTTTGGAAAATGGCCGGCTCGGTTCGGATCTCGGAACCGATGCCCATACGTAATGACTGAACGAGGATCAATAATACAGATGGAACGTTATGGTAAGACATAACTTCTTTTTCCAATAGCACTTTGTATTCTCCTTGGAAGGCTATTGCCGTGGCGCTAGAGGTTCGATTTAATTCTTGTGTGGTGGATCCTGGTTTCTTTGGTTGTTTATTTTCTATTTTTTGTGCTTTATTGGTTGTTTTTGGATGTTTTAGTTGTAATGCCTGTAGATACATTCATGAGGGACCTTATGTTGGTTTATCACACCTCAACCGCACTATTACTGTACCTGGGAGATTTAACTGTAGTACTTCAAATGTGATATACATTGCTTTGTGTTCTGGATGTTCAGCCTTTTATATAGGCATGACCACTAGACAATTGAACAAGCATATAAAAGAACATTGGGTACTTGCATATTATCGCAACCAGATTTTTTGCTTTAATACCGCTTGCTTCCCGGTGTGTGAATGTAACTATAAATATATACACAATCTCACTGACAATGTTAACTTTATTAAAAATCATTGCTTAGATAGGAAAGACAGTATAACATGTAAGAAATGAGTGCTTGTTTCTAGCTATGTGTCTTTACCATGCCAAGTTAAGGTCGGGACTATCCAGATTTATTAGCGCAGTGGCAGCGACTCAACATTGAGGTAAGCCGTAAATATTTACAGCTCCTCATTGACTTTTTTCGTCCAGAGGAAGCGATGTTGACTGAGAACATTAATGCGAAACAGCAGATATTATTTGGGGAATTTCCTGATAAAGTGGTACAACCACTTTTTGAGAACCTCCTTGACTGTGTACTAGCTTTTGAACGTAAATTACTACAGCAGAAAAGGCATAAGGCCACTAGGGATATTAATGATTTTAAGTTGGGCCATGTCTTCATGTGGCCCAGACATGGACACAATACTACAGTTTTACCAACTGACAATAGAGTACATGACTCTAATAGTCCTGAACAGGACTCTGTTGTAACTCACAATGAATGTGCTAATAATTATAGGCATAATAGGATGTTGAAATCTATTGTTATTGAAAAAGTGACTGAACCTGAGAATATTGCCCTTGCAGACCTCCATCAAGCTCAAGTTTGTACAGACAGAGCCACAGGGGGTAGTGAGGCTGATTTGGTGAATGATAAATTGTCTACTAGTAAAGTTGCCATTAATAACTGTGATGATTCCATTGATGTCATACATATAGTACACCCTAGTGTTCACTCTGATACTAATTTGTATCCAGAGGTACAGATTATTAGTGACAAACCTGTCTCTTTAGAAGAAGAGTCTGAAGTTGTAGTCAGACCGAAGAAAGTGAGAGGCCCTATGGGGCCCTATACCAGTGTGAGCCCCAACCTGTCTTTTCCTTTACCAGTACATATGGAGAAGGGTCCGCGAAGGACACGCTCTATGAGTCGGGGCAGGCAAAAGAGGAAGCCTTCGGGGGAACCCCCTTCCCATCAAACCCTGAAGAAGATGTGGACCAGCAAACATTAGTCCACAATTTATCCAGTGCCACATTAACATATGATGAGATTAAGTTATTAGAAAAAGGATTGAATTTTATTCCAAAGAGTAAGAGCAGGCTAACAGATACTATTACTGACTTAAAATTATTTTGCAGGAATGTAATGCTTAAGCTCTTATATAAAGGGTCTAGTAATGATTCAAATGATTTAATTGAAACTAGAGGGTTTGCCTTTAAGAATTTAAGTGAATATGTACCAGTACACCACCCTCTTGTTGAAGCATACTTAAAATTAACAGAGGATGAGTTCCATAGTTATTATGGTAATAAAAGGTATCTGAAACGGGACAACCTCACCTATATGGAGAGACAGAGCCTTAAGAAATTACAAGAGGATTCCACTATTATTGTTAGACCAGCTGATAAAGGAGGTAGAGTTGTCGTTATGGATATGTCGCATTATAGTGCCACCATGGAATCTTTGTTGCATGATAAGTTTTATGAGGTCATCACTATGGATAATGTACATGATATAACTAGGCATGTTGGTGATACTTTATTGGATATTTATAAGAGTAACTTGATAGAGAAGGAGCTGTATGAATATCTTACCATTCAGACACCTGTCATTCCTATTATACATGGACTACCAAAGATACATAAGGATCCTTGTAATCCACCCATGAGACCGATTGTTTCGGGTCGTGGTTGGATTACTGAGCATCTGACTGTTTTTATAGAGAAACACCTTAGACATGTATTAAACAGTAATACTTCTGTATTAAGCGATTCTAAACAGTTTTTGGTTGAGTTTTATGAATGCATCAAGCAACAAGGTACTATGGATGAATATCTATTTGTCACCTTTGATGTTCAGTCTCTTTTCACAGATGTCCTTCAAGGATGCATCTGCAGTCCTTACAAATGGGTTGTCCTGTCATCAGGCAGCCCCTCGGTCAGCCGGATTCCAAAGTCTGGGTCTGGCCTCGGCTGGTATCGCACTTCACCCGACGTCATAGCGGCAGTTATTCGGGTATAAAGGCATCAGCCGACGCCATTTTCCTCAGTCTTTCTTGCCGCGTGGCGCCCGAAGCAGAAGCTGTTCGCAAGTGCCGGTCGGTCAGAACCAGAGATTACTACTACAAGTACCGAAGACTTCTAAAAAGCTAAGTACCCCGTTGGGGACTCTTTCTTGCCTCAGCCGATGTCAGAAAAAGTGAATAACTGTTTAACTTGTGGGAAACAAATACCTCATAAAGATTTCCACTCTTACTGCTTACCTTGTTTAGGCCCAGACCACGACGTAGTAGCTTGTCTAGCCTGTGCTTCTTTCAACTGACGGACACTTAAACGTCGGTCGGAATTTGCTGAAGAGTTTTTCGGCTCCGATTTTGCTTACATTATGCCGTCGGATACTCCGACTGCGCAAATTTCTAAAAAACGCAAGGAAAAGGACCGACACTCGCGGTCCGCGGTTTCGGCCGAAACCACGGTTAAGCCAACCGCGAGTGTCTCGGTTTCGGCTGAAACCGAGTCCACGGTTCTTCCTTCGGCCGAAAGCTTGCCACTTACCGAGGCCTCATCCAGCCTGGCTGAATCTGCTACTGAAATCCCACTTGCTCTTGCAGGTTCGCAGGATTTATCTGATACTATCCCTTTGGATATTTCTACCCCTGCACGTGGAGCTGCTAGGCCTCCTGCATCCATGTCTATTAAGGCCTTTGCCAGGGCTAAAGCAGCAAAATCTACCAAATCTGTGCCTGCTAAGACCCCCTCTCACAGGCCTAGTTCCAGTTCACAAATGCTTAGTCTAGCAGAGGATCTCATTTCTTTGATCCGGGGATCCCAACCACATCCAGACAGGGCCTCTCACCCACCTCCAGAGAAGAGGACTAGAGTAGAGCCCCCTGAGCCAGTTTCTTCAGATGGATCCTCTGATGAGTCAGATAATTCAAACCCTCCAGAGGGCCCCTTTTCTCCTTATGAGGACTCTGATGCAGAAGACTCCATTCCTTCTGCCTCTCCGCCTGAGGAATTTTCTTTTGGGGAAACCTTGCATGCTATGAGGGAACAGTTTCAATGGCAGGGCCAGGATTTTTCAGACTCTAGGAAAAGGCTTAGAACCTTTTTGCATTTTCCGCAGCATAGGCCTTTAGCCATTCCTCCAGTACTTACTGTTGTGGATGATGCTTTTAATGATGCTTGTACTGCTCCTGATTCTCTTCCTCCGGCCCCTGCTAAGCCCGATAGGTACTACAGGGTTCCGGACACACATTATCATTTGTATAAGGCCCCTTTTGCAGATCCCGAAACTATCTCCCAGGGACCCAAGGCTGTAGCAGCTTCTTCTACCAAAAACCCCCTCCCCTCTGAAAGGGAATCTAGGGCCTTAGAGAGATGGGGTAAAAAAGTTTACACTTCTGCTACTCTTTCAGCTAGGGCCTTGAACTGTCAATTCCATATGATTCAGTATCAGGAATTTATGTTAGACCAATTAACTAAAAAACTGTCCTCGGATGAACCATTAGACAAAAAATCTGTACAGGAAATGGTACATAACATTCAGCAGGTCAGTAATCATTCCTTAAAATGTGGCTATGATGCACTGGAGGCTTCCTTTAGATCAGCCATGACTGGCACAGTGATCAGAAGACATGCATGGTTGAAAGAGCAGTCCTTACCAGACCATGTTAAATCAAAGCTCCTAGATGCTCCCATGGATAAGCTCAATTTGTTTGGCTCACCTGCGCAGCAGGTGTTGAAGAAGGTGGAAGACAAAGCAAAATCTGTTCAGACAGTCAAGGATTTCTTGCAGGTCCAGCCTCCAAGGTTTAGCAGGAACTGGCCTTCCAAGAATTGGTCCTTTCCAGACACCTCCAGAGCTCTGAGAGGCAGGAATAGGCACTCAAGAGGCAGGGGTCAATCCAGAGGTGCCTACAGGGGACGTCAGTGGCAGGCAAACAACCAGCGAGGTACAGCCACAGATCCAGCCACCACCACTTCCACAGGACAATCACAGTGACTTGGCTCTGGCACCGCCTACCAGGGAACAACTAGAAGCACCCTTAGGTGGGAAGCTAGCCTTATTTTCAGTAAACTGGCATTACATCACAGGAGACAAATGGATTTTACAGACAATAGACCAAGGTTACAGGTTTCACTTCCATACTCTACCAAGGAAGAGAGGAATGCCAAACCTACCTCCAAATCAGAAGACAGAAGCTCTAGAACAAATAACTCACTTACTAAGGATGAGAGCTATAGAAAGGGTACCATCTATGGAGCAAGGCCAAGGATTTTACTCCAGACTCTTCCTGGTACCAAGAAAAGAAAACCAATGGAGACATATTCTCGACTTGTCCGCTTTAAACACATACCTCATTGTTCCAAAATTCAAAATGCTGACCCTACAGCAGCTTCTTCCCATGCTGGGCAAGGTGTCTTGGCTGGTAACTCTAGATCTCAAGGAGGCATACCTGCATGTCCCTATACGACCAAATTGCAGAAGATACCTCAAATTTCTTGCAGGACCAGAGCATTATCAATTCTCAGCATTGCCCTTTGGCTTATCTACTGCGCCCAGAGTATTCACGAAATGCCTGGCATCAGTAATTGCTCATTGCAGGCTTCAGGGAATTCAAATTTATCCTTACCTGGACGACTGCCTGTTACAAGCGGACAACAAAAACAAATTAGCAAAAGATTTGGAAAGGGTCATTCATCTACTACAAGCCCTGGGATACACAGTCAATATAAAAAAGTCAAGGCTGATACCATCCCAAAGGATAACCTTCTTGGGTGCAGATTTGGACACATCAAAACAAATGGCATTCCTGACAGTAGAAAAACAGGAGCAACTCCCTTTCTACTTCATGGCATTAACAAAGCAGAACCAGCTAACAGCAAGAAAAGTCCTGCAAGCTCTCGGTTACATGGCATCCTGCATAATATTGATTCCACATGCCAGACTACATATGAGGAAGTTACAGTGGTACCTAAGGAATTTATGGTCTCAGCACAAGCACAGCCTAGAAACCCAGATTCCAATAATTCCATGCCTGAAACAAGAATTCCAATGGTGGGCTCAGTCCTGTCAATCAAACAAGGGACTGCCCTTCCACAGCACTCAACCAAGCCAGACCATCACAACAGACGCCTCAGTCCTCGGTTGGGGGTCGCACATGCTGGACAAGTGCATACAAGGCTTATGGACTCAAGACCAGCTGCACCTACACATAAATCAAAAGGAAATGCTGGCAGTAAAACTGGCAATTCAGGCATTCAGACCATTTCTTCGACAGGGTCAACTGCTGATAAGGATGGACAACACCACAGTTATGTGGTACATCAACAAACAGGGAGGCACACATTCATACCCTCTATGCCGGATGGCAATGGACCTCTGGAATGTGGCACTGAGCTTCAACATTCAGCTTCAAGCAATTTTTGTGCCAGGAAAAGAAAATATACTAGCAGACATCCTAAGCAGAACTACCACGGATGCCCATGAATGGATGCTGCATCCGGACATCTTCAAAACCATTACAGGGAAATGGGGACTACCAGAAATAGACTTATTTGCATCCCCACACAATCACCAACTGAAAAAATTCTGCACAAGGACGTACCACCCACTTGCTTGGAAAGTGGACTCCCTTTCTTTCAGTTGGAAAAACCTGACAGCATATGCATTCCCACCTCTTCCTTTGATGCACAAGGTGCTATTGAAGATCAAAGAAGACCGTCCAAGGATCATCCTGATAGCTCCAGTCTGGCCAAGGCAACATTGGTACCCATTACTGAGGAGCATGTCTCTGGAACAAATATGGCCTTTGCCCCTAGTTCCCTTGCTGTTAACACAGAACAACTTCAAAACCCTGCATCCAAACCTGAAAACACTGCAGCTGGCTGCCTGGAGCATTGCATAAGACCAAATAACCCAGATTTATCTCAAAGGGTTAAAGACCTTATCTTGGAGGCTCGCAGACCCTCAACAAGAAAAAATTATTCAGCAAAATGGAAAAGATATCTCATTTGGAGTACTGCAAAAGGAGAGAATGTGTCACTGATAAACATAGCTAACATCCTGGAATACTTGGCAGAGCTCTTCCACAACGGCCTGTCCTATTCTTCCATTAAGATTCATGCATCAGCTATTTCAGCAGAATCCTCCAGTCTTCTCACATCCTCTGCTCAGGCAGTTTCTGAGAGGGATTAAAAATGTAAAGCCACCTAGGAAGCCACCATTGCCAGCATGGGACTTGAACTTTGTGCTAGAAAAGTTGACACTCCCTCCTTTCGAGCCAGCAGCAACAGCAGAATTACAGTACTTATCATGGAAAACTGCTTTCCTGCTTGCAATCACTTCAGCAAGAAGGGTATCTGAGCTACAGGCATTAATGGCAGTACAGCCCTTCCTGATCTTCCATCAAGATAGAGTTCCATGAGAACTAATCCTTCTTTTATGCCAAAGGTGGTCTCCAGGGTATCTTTAAATCAAGCTATCCACCTACCTACATTCTTCCCCAACCCACAGAACAGGGGAGAAAGACTGTTGCATACCTTGGATGTACATAGACAATTACGCTACTACCTGGACAGGACCAAGAGCAATAGATAGACTGACCAGTTACTGGTAGCATATGCGACAGGAATGGAAGGAAAAGCAATTTCAAAACAGACAATCTCTAAGTGGATAGGAAATTGCATTAGATTTTGTTACTCCTACCATGGGAAGGAAACTCCAGAAAACATCAGGCCTCACTCTACAAGGGCTACAGCCACTACCACAGCTTTCTTACGAGGAGTGGCTACCAAGGACATTTTAGAGGCTGCTACTTGGAGCTCCGTGCATACATTTGCCAAGCATTATAATTTACCTTTATACTCCAGATCCCGAGCAGGTTTTGCCACTGCTGTTTTGCAAGGGATCTTAACTACACCATAATCTTATTTCTCCTCCTCCCCCAGTTTGGCTATGGTATTCTACCCATTTGTAAGGACTGCAGATGCATCCTTGAAGGACATAGTACAGTTTTGTACCTACCATAAATGTAGATGTCCGATAGGCATGCATCTGCAGTCAGGATTACCCACCCTCCTTCCCCTCTGTGGTACTCCTAGGGTATTTGCCCATCTTGTAGCTAGCTGGGGGAATCTATTATGGTGTATTTGTTTGTATATATGTACATACATGCTTATTTTTTGTTTGCTCTCTACTATTTGGAACCATTTGCATTTATCCAAATTTAGCCTTCCTAGAGGGCACCTGGCATCTGGGGCAAGAAACACTGAGGAAAATGGCGTCGGCTGATGCCTTTATACCCAAATAACTGCCGCTATGACGTCGGGTGAAGTGCGACACCAGCCGAGGCCAGACCCAGACTTTTGAATCCGGCCGACTGAGGGGCTGCCTGACGACAGGACAACCCATTTGTAAGGACTGCAGATGCATGCCTATCGGACATCTACATTTATGGTAGGTACAAAACTGTACTTTATTCCTAATGAATTAGGACTTACTTATGTGTTGGAGTACTTGAAGGAACATGGTGGTTATACTATAGTTATGATTGATTTGGTTGTTCACTTTTTAGAATTAGTACTAGAGAATAATTTATTTATGTTCAATGATGTTATTTACAGGCAACGAGATGGCATAGCTATGGGCACACCCTGTGCCAATAGCTATGCCAACATGTTCCTAGCATACTGGGAGGAACATGTGTTATTCTGTGAAACATTATTTAGGAAACATGTGGTATTCTATCGACGCTTTGTCGATGACCTTTTTGTTCTCTGGAAGGGGACATTAACACAGTTACAATCTATCCAATTATGAACAATTTGACTACTTGCCTTAAATTTACCATGCACTATTCTACACATAGGATTGAATTTTTGGATTTATACAAAGAAAGATTATCTGATGATATGATAAATACAGGGGTTCATCGTAAGGCCTGCTACTCTAATACATTACTTATGAGGTCAAGTATGCACCCACCTTTTGTATTTAGGAACATTATGAAAGGACAGGCGATTAGGGCCGCTAGGCTGAATCCCATGGATCAAGGTTTCAGTAATGATTTTATTTTATTTATTTATTTATTTATTGACCGGGCTAGTCTAGCTGGAGATATTTCCATTTTCAGTAGCGGCCCGGGGAGAAAAGCTCCACAGAAGTAAGATACATACAGAAAAACCATCATACAAAAAATAATAATAATAATAGAGTTAGTAATAGAGTTTGCAAAAAACAAAAACAAGCAAACCCTTCAATGTAAAGTACTACTACTTGAGTTAATTACTATTACACACAATTACAGTCCAAATAACATTATACAAGTTAAAACATACTTATCAGATAAAGTAAACAAGGAATGGAGGTAAGGCAAGTAGAGTGAATAAGAAAATAAGGGAAAAAAGGAAGGGATTAATTGTGGAAAAGAGAGCAAGTTAAGCTAGATAACAGGTAGAGAAGCAGTGGGAGGAGAAAAGAAAGCCAAGTAGAGAAAAGAGTAAAAAGGAGTAAGAGAGATAGTTTTAAATTTAGGTAATACTAGTGGAAAGTTAATCAGGTTTACTAAAGGAACAAAGCCAGTGATTTTGGAAATGCGGTTTAATATTTTGTTTGAAAAGAGGCAATGATGTAATCTTTGTTATATTAGTAGGTAACAAATTCCATTTTGTCCCTACAGCATTGGTAAATAGTGAGTCGCCAGCATTGTTATTTGATTTTATTGTACTTGTCAGGAGTTTACTAGAAGAGCGGAGAGAGTTGAGATTGTTATAGGGGATTATGAGTTGTGAGAGTATCGGGGTATTATTAGGTTGGTACAGTATTTTATGGGCAATAGAGAGTTGATGGATTATAAGATAGTTCTGAAACTCTAGCCAGCCTAGAAGTTTTAATTTAAGACAAGTGATGGGTTTTATAGGGGTTACCAGTAGCGAAGCGGGCAATGTTATTATAGCAGGTTGCCAGTTTGTTAAGGTTGTTTTTTTTTTGAGGTTGGTAAAGATAGGTGAAGCATAAAGAAGAGTAGAAATAAGATGGGAGTGAGCAATCCTTGTTCTAGTAGAAGGTGTAAGAAATGGTCTAATTCGATATAAGGATCCTATTTTTCTGTTAACTAGTTTTATGGAGTTGTTAATGTGTTAGTCGAATGAGAGATTATTGTCTATGGTAATACCTAACAATTTAGTTGAAGTGTCGGGTGAGATGACAGTGGCACTGTTGGAGGAGATGGAGAAATGTAAGGGGGAGGCCCTGGATGTGGGGGTAAAAAGAAGAAGTTTAGTTTTTTTAGCATTTAGTAAGAGGAACCGACTGGAGAACCATGTTTCTACGGTATTAAACACTTTTTGGGTGAGAGAGAGAAGTTCTGGGGTAGAAGATGCTGAGCAGATGAGCGTAGAATCATCAGCGTATTGAATGCAGGTTGCTTGAGGGATTATTGTTTGAAGATCATTAATGAAGAGGGAGAAGAGAAGTGGGCCAAGGATAGAGCCTTGTGGAACGCCGATAGAAATGGGCAAAAGAGAAGAAGTGTGGTTATCCCAAAGAACTGCTTGTTTTCTGTTTGTAAGGTAGGATTTAAACCATTTAATGGCTGGGATATCAAATGAGAGGGATTCAAGAGTATTAAGTAATAAAGAGTGGTTGACCATATCGAATGCTTTGGAGAGGTCAATGAAGAGGGCAGAAGAGAGTAAGTTGTTGTTGCGGTTCTGATTAATAGTATCTACAAAGGAAAGCAGGGCAGTGGTAGTACTGTGATGTGGTCTAAAGCCATGTTGACAGTTTGCTATTATGTTATGAAGAGAGAGATAATGAGCTAGATAGTTTGAGAAGTAGGCTAGTACATAGGGGATATAGTGTGGATGAGGTCAACTCCCACTTGGAAGAAGCACAAAAATTATGTTCCACTATAGCCATACCATATTTTGGACAAGTTAGCTCTAATAGTACTATTAAGAATAAAAGCACTGAGTCCTATGTGAAGTTTTCGACTTTTTTCTCGTCTGATAATTTTAAAATTAAGGAGATTGTTGGCAAGCACTGGTGCATTCTGCAGGTTGATGATGACTTGAAGGAGATAATAGGGGATGTACCCCGCTTTTTGTTCAGGAACAAAAATAATGTAAAAAGGATACTGTGTTATCCAAAATTTGAGAAGTATCCTGTGCAGACTGGTTATACTAAGCCCTGTGGTCATTGTAATTTTTGCTCTTTCATAGATAGCAATGTACAATTTTTTCCACCCTGATCTACATGAGGTTTTTAATATGAAGGTGGATGCCAACTGCATGACCTCTCGTGTAGTATATTTAGCTGTTTGCCAACTCTGCTCATCCTTCTATGTGGGTAAGACTAATCGCCCACTTAGAGATAGGATGAGAGAACATGTCTATCATATCAAGAAGGGCACACTACATAATGCTCTAGCCAAGCATGTAGCTTCATATGGTGTTGGGCATGAATTTTTGTTTAGAGTTTTGGAGGTTATAACCACAAACAGGAGGGGGGGGCGATATTAGAACCTACACTGAGGGTAAAGAAAGTGACTGGATAGTTTTATTAAGAGCTGATAGAGGATCAGGTCTTAATGAAAGGGCCTCAATTAAACCCAGGTTGAGGCAGCGTAGGCACGTTAGATGAATTATAGATATATATATATATATATATATATATATATATATATATATATATTTTTTTTTTTTCCATATATATTTTTTATATCCTTTCATATATATATGTATATATATATATATATATATATTTATTACATTTTATATGTATGTTTTGTATGTTTTTATATGTATGTTTTTTATACACGTGTACATATAGATATGTTTTTTATATGCTATTGTTTTATGAGCATTTCGCAATGCCTTTTGATGTTCTATTTCACCACAGACTATACCCTTAAGCAGAGAAACTAATTAATGTATATCTATTTGATAGGTTGAATGGTTTAAGGTTTCTAAATATAATGCTGTGTTTTAGATAATTTATCATAAGATCTGATGAAGCTGCTGTAGCGAAAGCGCTTATCTGTTTGAAATTTGTTCAGAAATGAATTCTGTGGATTCGCATTTGGGACTTGCCTATTTGCATCTTACTTTCGCTCCAGTTCCATTTTATTTATTCATTATATATTTAAAGACTTAGTGGGCATACGTGTGTGTGTGTGTGTGTGTGTGTGTGTGTGTGTGTGTGTGTGTGTGTGTGTGTGTGTGTGTGTGTGTGTGTGTGTATACATATATATATATATATATATATATATATATATATATATATGTGGAAGTTTTTTTTAACAGTTTTGTATTTCTGAAGAGGTCTTATGAAAACGTCATTGATTAAATTGTTTGTACATTCAATTCGTGGGACTGTTCTCTGTTGCTTTCAATGTTTTGGTTTTGGTTTTAGTTTAGTGCTGAATGTATAAGGTTACAAAGGGTCCCTAAAGGCCTTAGAATGTACAAATTTCCCAACGGTTTATCCATGGGGCAACCAGAGGTGGAAGAACTACTTGCTATGTTTGACAGAAACGAACTTGAACTTTTGCAATTTATTATTAAAACTAACAATAGCAGAATTAAAACATTGTTGGAGGATGTTAACATTTTAAATAATGAAATTTTAAATGAGAATAGTTTTTTTGAGTTTTGAAGTCAGATACGATAAAATTTTTAATAATATTGAGGAGCAAGTAAAAGATAATATTTCTAGAAAACTGAGGAAGCTCAAAAGAGATGAAGCTGAATATAAACAAAAAGAAGCCTACCCCTTCCCAAGATTTATTTTGGGTTGAATAGTGATGGTATTCATGAGGGACCTTATGTTTGTTTATCACACCTCAACCGCACTATTACTGTACCTGGGAGATTTAACTGTAGTACTTCAAATGTGATATACATTGCTTTGTGTTCTGGATGTTCAGCCTTTTATATAGGCATGACCACTAGACAATTGAACAAGCATATAAAAGAACATTGGGTACTTGCGTATTATCGCAACCAGATTTTTGCTTTAATACCGCTTGCTTCCCGGTGTGTGAATGGAACTATAAATATATACACAGTCGCACTGACAATGTTAACTTTATTAAAAATCATTGTTTAGATAGGAAAGACAGTATAACATGTAAGAAATAAGTGCTTGTTTCGAGCTATGCCGTTGGGAACGATGATCTGGACACTGGTTCTTTAAGTTACAATCTTGAGGGGGGGTGATAAAATGCAGGCAGCCTTCGTAATCATGATGTGGATAAGGTATTTGAACAAGAGTATCCTGTATTAAGGAAATCAGAACGGATTCTTAATCAAAATAGGAATAGGCAGGATTTTTTTAAGGGGAAAAATGACCTCGAGAGGTTGGCCCCAAAGGGGGCAAACCAATTACTGGAGCAGTCGGAACCAGAACAGGTACTAAAACACCCCGGTAAGGCTGATTGCATTATTTCAAGTTTCGGTGGTAAACTGTTAAGTTTGAATGGCTTTAACATTTTTATTACATGGATAGGCTTATTAATGAAGTTCCTTTTTCTTTATTTGAAAAGGGGTTCAAGTTTGTCCCTGCTAAAAAACACGATATTTCTGATGTACTAATTGAATTAAAATTATATATAAGAAAATTGAATTTTCAGATATTTTTTAAAGGGAACGTGGAATATATGGGGAATCAGGGCAGACTAAAGAAAAAAAGTCTTTTCATTCCCCCTTTGCACCCGATGTTCATAGGTAGGTACTAGGCTATTGGCCCTAGGGCCTATATAAGCCCAGCCAAATGGTGCCCTGGCTTTTGCCACCCAAGAAAATTATTTTCATGTGCCCCTGTCAAGCAGAGCCACAGAAGTGATTCCCGGGGTGAATTTCCTATCTCCCATCCAATCATCAAGATTTTTCTTGAAGAGTGCTAATGAGGAGCTTTGTTTGATATAGCTAGGTAGTTTGTTCCAGAGTATGGGAAGTCTCTGGGACAGGAATCTATCCCTCCAGCATGTTCTGTTTATTGTGGTGACAAGGTTTAGGTCCCTAGAGCATGTAGCTCGGAGGGATTGGGATTTCTTTACCTGGAGCATGTCCAACAGCTCTGGGTTTGACATAGCTTTGTATGTTAGGCAGAGATCGCCTCTCAGTAGGCGATATGCGGCAGAGTAAAACTGGAGTTTTTCAAGACGGTCTGCATAGGGCATCTGTTTGAGGCCAGTAATACTCTTTGTGAGGTATTTCTGTGGCCTTTCCAGTTGTTGTAGATGTCTTGTGAGGTACATACCAAAAGGGGTGTTTCTATAATGGGTCTAATGAGTGATGAGTAGAGGGGAACAATGACCTCTTTTTTTTCCTGGATGAGAAACCTTTTGTGATGAGGTGTGCCACGTAGAAGGATTTCCTGACTACTGTGGCGATGTGATTATCAAAGGAGAGACTACTGTCCACCTGTGTCCCAAGGTCTCATCACACTTTCAGTGCTAAGTAGACAACCGCCTATGTGGTAGTTCATGGGTACAGAGTTTTTACCAAAAGGGATGACAATGCACTTTTTGGCATTGAGCTTGAGGCCATGGCTTTGACACCAGGCATCTGTCTCAGTGAGGCCCTTTTTTAGGATGTCCACATCATTAGGGCGTTTGATTATGGCTCCTAGTTTGCAGTCATTTGTGAACTTTATTAGCCAAAGACCTTCTGTGTTAACCTGTACTTCAGAGAAGTAGATACCAAACAGGAGAGGACCTAAGACTGAACCCTGTGGTACTCCACTTGTCTGAATTGTTAGCACATTATGAAAAAGTTTGCATGAAAGAAATTTTTCATGATTACCAATTTTATAAAAATGATTATTTCAATCTGACTAGGGAAGAAACATTACTGTTGAACCAGTTTAGAGAAACGGATCTTGTTCATATCATGAAACCTGATAAGGGGGGAGGGGTTGTACTAGTGGAAAAATTTGATTACGTAAATGATCTTACAACAATGTTACAGTTTTTATTTATTTATTTTACATTTGTTTACCGGGCTAGTCCAACTGGATATAAATCCGTTTTCAGCAGAGGCCCGGGGAGAAAAGCTCCGCAATGGTTAATACAGAAATTAATTTACATAATGAAAATACAATTTTGTAAAAGGTACATAAGCAGGGAGAACAAAAAAATAATACAAACAAAACAATTTAACAATAATGAAAAATGGAGGAAATAGAAAAATAGAATTAATAGAGGTCAACATACAGGAGGAGATAGAAAATGTAGGATCTGGAGATGAGAGAAAAGAGAGAACAATTAGTGAGCAACATGAAGAAAGGCAGGGGATAAAGGATTTAGTCTGGTTTAGTACAAGGACATAGCCAATGAGTGTTAAAGTATTGTTTAAGGTTAGTTTTGAATTGGTGGGGAGAGGTAGCTAGTCTTAGGTTGTTTGGAAGGGCATTCCATAGTTTTCCGATGGAATTGGCAAAAAGAGCATCACCACCTGAATTATTGGATTTTGTTGTATGAACCAGGACACTATTAGAGGATCTAAGACTATTTAGATTGGAGTAGGGGGTTAAAAGTTTGTGTAGTGAGGGGGTTTTTTCTGGCTCTTTGATAATTTTATATGCTTCACTAAGTTGGTTAAACTTGAGAAGGTTGGGGAGTTCTAACCAGCCTAGTTTTCTTAGGTTAACGCAATGATGAGTACGATAAGGTTCACCAGTTACAAATTTGGCAATATGGTTATAAGCTACAGAGAGTTTGTTGAGCTCAGTTTTTTTGAGGAAGGAAAGTACCAGAGAGGCGTAAAGTAGGGTGGAGAGAAGGTGAGTACGTGCTATAGTTAGTTTAGTATGGGGCGTAAGAAAGTTCTTAATTCTATACATGGAACCAAGTTTCTTGTTAACAGTTTTTATAGTTTGGCTAATGTGAATATCAAATTTGAGCTTGTGGTCAATTGTGACACCTAGTAGTTTGGTGTTAGTGACAGGCTCAATGATGGTCCCATTTGTGGACTGAACGTGGAAGGCCATATTATTAGAGAGTGGAGGGTGTTGCCCTAAAGAAGAGGCTAAGGTGGGGAGAATTAGTAGTAGGTTAGTTTTTTTCGGGTTTAGGATAAGTTTACGTTCAGTGAACCATATTTCCACTGCAGTAAAGCAGTGTTGGGTGGCTTTCTGGAGGTTATTAAGAGAGAGATCTGAGCAAATCAACGTAGAGTAATCTGCATATTGAATGCAGGTGGCTTTAGGGATGACTGAATGGAGATCATTTATAAATACAGAGAAAAGAAGGGGGCCAAGTATGGAACCTTGGGGAACTCCTATTGTGTTAGGTAGTAGGTGAGATAGTTTACTTTGCCACTGAACTGCCTGTTGTCTACCAGAGAGGTAAGCCTTAAACCAGTTTAGGGCAGGTCTATCAAGGTGAAGGTTTTCAAGAGTTTGTAGTAAGAGTTGATGATTGACCATGTCAAAGGCTTTTGACAGATCAAGAAATAGAGCAGAAGTAATTAGTTTGTTGTTACGGTTACTGTTGATTGTATCAACAAAGGAAAGGAGGGCAGTAGTAGTACTATGATGGGGGCGAAAGCCATGTTGAGTTTTGGACAAAAGATTATTTAGAGTGAGATAATGTAGGAGTTGTTTGTGAGCACAGGATGCTGAGAAATGCACAACAGCATCTCTTAATGAAATGCATATAGCTCATAGAAGGTTACAACTCTTTTTGGAGGATAGCCTATACCAGGGGGCTGTTAATGAGGAGGTATTTAGATTTTTAATTAATGATCACCCATTAGTACCAACTATTTTTGAAATCCCAAAAGTGCACAAGAATGTGCACCACCCCCCTTATAGACTAATTGTAGCCAGGTAAAACAGCTTGGCTTACCTCTTAGGGGTATTTGTGGACCGTGTGGTAAAAGAAGCATTGTTTCTGGTTACTCACATATTGAAAGACTCCTGGGATTTTCTAATTAGAATTAAAGCTAATTTTTTTCCTGAGGTTACTGTTTTTTCAACCATAGATGTAGTGGACCTTTTCAGCTCCATTCCACATGAAGAGGGGCTGGAATTATTCCTCGTGGCACTTATGGAACATACCAATCTTGGCAATACCATGGTGAATTTTGCTATTGTACTCATGGAGCTTATATTAAATAATAATTATATTACTTTTGAAAATTAATATTATTGACAAGCTAAAGGTGTAGCAATGGGGGCAAGTTGTGTCCCCATTTACGCCCATTTGGTAATGGCTAGGTGGGAATTCAGTAACGTTTTCGGGTTTAGATTTGCCCAAGAATGGTTATTTTATGGTTGTTACCTTGATGACATTTTTGTTCTATGGAAATGTAAGGAGTATATTGTAAATGAATTTGAGGAATACATCAACGGGGTTTGTTCGTATTTTAAGTTCACACATAAATTTAAAGTGGACAGTATTGACTACCTTGATGTGAACATCTCCAGGGACAATGTGTTGGGTATTTTTACAACTGCAGTATACCGCAAACCGACGTACTCTAATTGTTTCCTTAAATAGTCAACACCCCCATCATGTGAAAAGGAATCTTGTTAGGGGACAAATGATTAGGGGGGCTAGGATGTGCTCCACATTGGACAACCTCAAAAGAGAATTGGGTAATTTCAGTCAGATGTTTATTGCTAGAGGCTCCCCAGAGAATTGGGTCCAGCAGACCAGTTTTGAAATCTTGGAAGGTTGGGGTGCTAAGTTTAAGCCACTGTTGGGACAGGATGATTTCAGTTTGAGACAAGTTCTCCCAGAGTTTCACGACTCTGTGGGTAATGCATTCCCACAAGCCATGGTGACCCAATTTGGCACATTTAGTAAAAATGTGAGGAACGTTTTGGCAAAGAATTGGGTAATCTTAGAATGTAACAATGAGTTAGTTGACACATTAGGTCATGGCCTTAATTTTTCTTATAAGGTTGGAGGTAATCTTAAACACTTGTTGAAACATCCTATTAAAAGGAAAGACAGTAGAGGGACAAGACCATGTGAAAGGTGCAAATACTGTTCGTATATGGTCAATGCAGCAGAGATGTGGGTAGGGTTGCCCCCACAGAAAGTGAGACTAGCAAGGGGGAATTGTAACACCATTGGGGTGGTTTATTTGAGTGTTTGCAAGGGATGCAAAGGGTTTTATGTGGGTAAGATGGAGAGGGCAATAAGGAAAAGAATTTATGAGCATTTACATGCTATTAATACACAGAATCATAATTATGCCCTTTTTAAACACACATTCACTTGCTCCTTGTGTTCTGGCTTCGAATTTGGTATTTTAGAATGGTTTTAAAAAATGTCAGGGGAGGTAACTGGTCAAACCAGATTGAGAAGGCTGAGTTGAAATGACAACTTCGTTTAAATGTTTGCCAACCTCATGGCATGAAGGAACATGTTTCTTTAAAACCTATTTTGATTGAAGGGGCGATGAAACTTTAATATATATATATATATATATATATATATATATATATATATATATTAACTTTTTATTACGGCAACAGACTGTGTGTTAAAGGGTTTGTTTCTTTTTAAGGAATTATTGACCAATTAATTACAATGAGTATTTAAAGAGGTCTGGAGTTAATCATTTTTGGTTTTGATAAAGTCTGCATGGAGACAGACGAAAGCGCTTACCTACTGTGTGTTCTTGTATTCCATTTGGATTCTTTTTGTGGACAGCTGTGGGAATTGTGTCTTTGCTGTGGTGTTTTCATTTATTAGTATATTTTACTTTAAACGTACGACTTAATTGATGCAGTTAAAGACTTAGCGGGCGTGCATGTGTGTGTGCATTATATATATATATATATATATATATATATATATATATATATGTATGGAAGTTTTTTAACAGCTTTGTATTTCTGAAGAAGTCTAATTGACGAAAGCATTGATTAAATTGTTTTTACACTCAATTAGTGGGTCTGTTCTATGTTGCTTTCAGTGTTTTGGTTTTAATCTAAACGAATCAGTAAAAAAAAAAAAAAAAGACCAAGCTCCAGATGGTGACACTGCAGTAGATACTTCCATTCCTGGGCTACCACATTTGAAAGGAAAGGCGATTCAGAGGGTTCTTGCCCTTCCGGCTAGGAGCTAGTCACTTCCAGTTTCAAGCTCTTCCCTTTGGTCTCACTACAGCCCCCAGAGTGTTCACCAAGTGCATGGCAGTAGTGGCGGCTCACCTGAGACAGAGGATTCCTGGTGTTTCCACACCTGGATGACTGGCTCATAACTGCCCCAACCAGGCATCTTCTGCTACAAGCTAGAGACTACACCCTTCAGCTTTTATCCTCCCTAGGTAGTACTGTAAACTATGAAAAGGCTGCTCTAGAGCCATGTCAAAGCTTAGTCTTCATAAGAGCAGAGATAAACACAACTACACTAATAATAAGACTCCCACAAGACAATAGTAGATGATCTCTGCCATTATGTACGATTGTTAATCAGGAAGACGCGAGCCTCTGCAAAAGTGGTTCTTCAGGTTCTGGGGAAAATGGCTGTGTCAATTGTACCCATTCCCCTAGCTCGTCTTCATATGAGAATACTTCAGTGGTTACTTTCCACATTTTGGAACTTCCAATGCCACACAAAATCATGATAACCAACTCCTGCAAAAAGGATCTTCAGTGGTGGATTCACTCTCCATTAATATCTCAAGGCTGTCACTTCATCCGCAAGCCAGTATGACCACGGATGCTTCCCAGATGTGGGGGGGGGGTTATGTAGGGAAGACTGTCCAAGCCATCTGGCAAGAACACAAGGCTCACTTGCATATAAACATCCTGGAGATGAGGGTGGTGCTTTTAGCTTTGCAAGCATTTCAAGACAGTCTACCTCTAAGATCAGTAGCAGTCCAGTTAGACAATATGTCTATAGTTTGGTACATAAACAAACAGGGGATTACCAGATCTTACCCGCTTTGTCAAGAAGGTATGAGGGTCTGGCAAAAGGCTACTGCCTCCATCCGATTTTTGATAGCAATGCACAGAAATCCAATGTTATTGCAGACAAACTGAGCAGAGTCATTTTATGTCCATACGAGTAGTCCCATAGCCAGAAAGTTATGGAAGAGATATTTCAGAAATGGGGCCAGCCTTGCTGCAATCTCTTTGCATCACCCACCAATGCAAAATGCAGCAATTACTTCTCCCTGACCCCCCCCCCCCACAGGGGAGTCACTAAGGGATGTACTTGTGCACGATTGGCCTCTGGGGCTTCTTTATGCCTTTCCTCCAATCCCTCTAATTCTCAAGTTTCTGCAGAAAACAAATTTGTTGGAGGCAACAATAATCCGGATTCTCCCCTATTGGCCTCGTCAAATCTAGTTCCCCTTTCTTCAGCCTCACCTTCGGGACGAACCATGGATTCTGGATCCTGCTCCTCTGACTCACCCATCAGGAATAGCTCATCCCAGTCTGGACAATATCAGACTGAGCTTAGTTGCTCCAGTTCCCCTAATCACCAGGCTTTTGTCCCTTTCCTCTCCAGTCAAACATATTTTGTTATCTTCCTATAAAACATCTACACAAAAATTGTACAGAATTAAATGGAAGAGATTTGTTATATGAGCCAACAATAATCAGACCCATTTTTCTGTGCCCATACATTCAATTTTAGAGTTTTTGACAAAACTTTTCAATGAAGGAGCTGCTCCAGCAACTATTAGAGTTCAATTGGCAGCAATTTCCATATAGGAGAAAATGGTTCTGGAATCATGTCATACAGACTTTGTAAAGCGTTTTTGAAAGGAACTATTATGTTAAGGCCCCCATATAAAAATCCAGCAGCCCCTTGGGATTTCTATTTCATCTTATCTAACATTATCTGTCCTCCCTTTGAACCATCAGCTACATGTGAGTTGAAATACCTCTCCTGGAAAACACTCTTTTTAGTGGCTGTTACTTCAGCCAGAAGAGTTGCTGAATTGCAAGCTTTGCCTGCCAAGCCCCCATACCTAGTTTTTCATAAGGACAGGGTTTCTTTATGCACTAACCGCTCTTTTCTGCTGAAGGTTGTGTCAGAAAATAACCTCAACCAATCTATACAGCTGCCAGTTTTCTTCCCTGGCTTCCAAAATAAAGGAGAATATTCACTGCATCTCCTAGATGTTCATAGACAGTTACATTTCTACTTACATAGAACTTATGAAATTAGAAAATCAGATCAGCTCTTCATCTCTTATTCTAATATTAAAAAGGTCAACCGGTCACAGAAATAACCTTATCTAAATGGCTTACAGTATGTATATGCTACATTTATGATTAAAAAAACAGACACCTTCCAAATACTGTTAAAACTCATCCACAAGGTCTGTCATCATGTCTGGAGCCTTTCAAGCTAGGTAACTGTTGGACAATATCTGTGCTGCAGCTATTTTGGCAAAACCTCATACCTTTATTACTCATTACAAAGTGGATTTGGCCTCTTTTGGTTCTATGGTTCTGAGGAATATTCTCGCATGAGCCACCCAAGAGACAGGTTGCTGGGGACATGGTCCCATCAGTGAGAATAAAGACGAGATTTAAAGGTGAGATTGACAATATCACATAAAGAAGTTATGTACTTACCATAACGTTCCATGTGTGTTGTCCGTCTTGACCTTTATACTCGCAACCTTCCCTCCATACCCCCTGCCTATACTCCTGGGAGACTGAGTAGCACAAATTGGATACTACAGTGCCATATAGCCTCAGAACTGATACTCTTGTGTATATTTTGAGTTATATATACATATATATGTTTTCCTCCATAAGACTGTTAAGGCCAAACAAGATCTGAGGAAGCTAGGGGGGTTGCATTATAGGTAAGGAAGGATGCCCACAAGCTTTGCTGAAGACCTCGAGCTTGAGAAATGGCCAAGATGGATATGATGGATCGGATCTGACCCATCATTGAGAATAAAGGTTGAGATGGACAACACAGATGGAATGTTATGGTAAGTACATAACTTCTTTTTTAGGTTAACCCAAGTCTGTGAGTGTGGCTATCTGTCTGGAACAGTTGTTCCTATTAAGAAGGTAAAACTTCAATATTTCAAGATGTACATAGCTTTGGGTGTTAGTATTAAGTTAACAGGTTTTAGGGGTGTATTGGGGTGTGTTTTTTTGTTTGACGGCTTCCAATAAAACAAAAAGTTTTGTAAGATGTGACATAGGTTTAAATGGATATGACAAGGAAGAACTGTATAAAAGATCAACCTGCCAAACATTACTGTATGCATGTAACACAAAAGCTGGAATTGGACACTTAACAAAAAAGCCATTACACATAAAAGGTGGGAATCATAACTTTAACATAATGACACTTTCTATATTATCTTTAATTGTAAATGGTCTCACAGATATATACTAAAAAGAAACTGTATTAAAAATGTAGAGTACAAATAGCTATGCTACAGGAGACACATTTGAAAAGAATTGGACATGTGAATTTGATAAAGAAAGGTTTTCATGAAGGTTATTCAGCAGAATACCTGAGGCAAATGAAAAGAGGGGTACTTATATTAATTGCAAGAGGAACTCCAATAGTGGTAGAAGGGGATACAAAATATAATAATAATAGATTTGTAGTACTAAGGGGCCACTGGCAAGGGAGGATGATTAAACTGGCATGTATTTATATTCCACCTAAAACTGATATAAAGGAGCTTAAGAAAATTCTGAGAGAAATAATCAGCTTTCAGCAGGGAGTATTACTTATATATGGAGACTGGAATTTGATTTGCGCCAGTGGAGATGTATCTGGGGTGCCCACAAGGGAAAGCATAATAAAAGGAAGATGTTTGAAGTAATTTATGAAAATGTTTGGCATGGAAGATGGGAATTCAGCAGTAGGAGTTCTGAGTGAATTTATATATTATTCCTCAAGATGCAGAAACTAGTCTAGACTAGACAGAGCGTATATTTCACAGGAACGTGCATTTAATTGAAAGTCTTGATACGTAGCCAATAACTATTTCAGATCATGCGCCAATAGTAACTAAAATAAAAATGCATGGTAATGAAATAAAAATGAGATACTGATGCTTTCCCACTTATCTGTTGAAAAGAGAGGAATTTAAAGAATGGCTAGTGGAAATTATTATGGAGTTGTTAGAGAAGATAGAAATTTATTCTGAAAATGCAGCTAGGAAGTGGGATAAAATTAAAGTGGAGTTAAAAAAGGGTGGAAATTAAAGAAAGAGAGATAGTTAAGAAGTAACAAGAATTATTTAGAGGGACTAACAAAGGTTAAAGTATTGCAGAATAGGGGGAATGTCATTGAACAAGAAGAGGAGCAATTGCAGAATGCTAAACAGAAAATAAGGGATTACCTCAATACTATGCATGACTTTAGAAAGACTGCTGTTAAGCAACTGTTTTTTGATAATAATTCTAGACCACAAAACCTTTTACCACAATGACTCGGGCAAGAGAGTAGAAAGGGTTGTCACCAAGATTAGGGAGCCAATAACAGGGAAGATGCCAAGAGATCCTGTAGAGGTACTAGAAATATTTGGAAATTTTATAAAAGTCTGTACAGAGCAGAGAAATATGGAAGTCAAGAAAAGGTACAAATGGAAATGATTATGGAAGAATTAAATATGCCAAGGTTACAGGTAGATGAGGCTCAATTACTAGCATGGTAGGAAGAGCTGGAATAAAAATCATGATGTATAACCAGACCACAGGAAAGTTTCCTGGAATATATAATATTCCTGTGGAAGTTTGGAAGCTTGGAGAAAAAAACTGATAAAAGTTTTGTTTAACAGTATTTTGAATGGAGGAGAAGCACCAGCATCCTGGAAGAAAGCAGTGGTGGCTTTAACTCACTACATTAGAGTGACGCCTGCAGGTGCATCTACAGTTAACTCCTAGTGACACCTCTGGGGTCAAATATTGCCTGTTCATATTTGCATCAATTATTCCAAAACAATGCTACGTACAAGGTTTTAAGCTTACACAATGGCAAACTCAACTGCATTAATATTTGACCTCTGTCTAGTGCAGGTAAATAGATGTTATTTTTATGATATTAATTTATATAGATAGAATGTTCAAAATTTTCTAAATATCTCAACAACCAAGAAACACAGACGGAACCCCTTAGCCTTATATGAATGCTCTCAGGTAGATGAATGGAATGCTACTGACAGTATGTTTGTAACGTCAGTGATTGCTGAGATATTGTAAGTTCTTTACAAAATATTACAAATGTAATAGTTGCTGTGTTTACTGTGACTTATAAAGATTGGTTTAAGACCTTGGACCTAAAGAATAGTACCACTATAACAATAGTTTTGTGCTGAAGAGTTTGCCATTTATACTTCTTTCATAAGCACTATGGTTACAGAGATGTGGACATTTGTTTGAAATGTGAGGACATAATTTAATTCTGTCAAAAGGCTTAGCTCTGCCCATTGGAAGTTACACTACAAACTTTCTGAACTCCATTGCAGTGAATGAGTTAATACCTAAAGTGGATAAAGACCCATCAGATCCATCTTCATACAGTCCCATTTCAATCCTAAACCATGATTATAAAGTGTTTATGTCTACAATGGCTAAAAAAATGGAAAAGATGGTGCCAAAACTGATATGTATGAATCAGTGTGGTTTTGTGGAGGGGAGACAAACATTTGACAACATTAACAGAACACTGATGATCCAGAGGGAAGCAGAATGTAAGAAAATACCACTGTTATTGGTAGGTCTTGATGCAAAGAAAGCACTTTCACAGAGTAAGCTAGGTGTTTAAGAGCAGGGCAATGGAAGTATTTGCATTCCCTGATAAAATTATAACGTTGATTAGGAGGATATATGAGGGATTGGAAGTGAAAATTAAAGTAGGTGGGTTCCTCTCTGATAATTTGTTTGAGCAGAGGAACCAGGCAGGGGTGTCCTCTTTCCCTTTGTTATTTGCATTATATTTAGAACTATTGGCAAAGAAAATAAGGGACTCTGAAATTCAAGGATACAATTGGCATGGTAGTCAAGAAAAGCTGGATCTATTTACAGATATTGTCTTATACCTGAAAAAACTAGAAAAGGAAATGTCAGTGTTGTGGAACATTTTGAGACAGTTTTATATCTTTTCGGGATATAAAATTAACGACGCTAAAGCAAAGGCAATACCTGTAAATTATGCACCCATACATGAATTGGTTCAACAATGTTCATATTTATGGGGACCTGATAAAATTAAGTACTTAGGAGTATGGATTAAAAAGGATTATGGTGTGGCTACTAATGATATATGGGAAGAGAGTAAACAAAACATAATAAAAATTAAAAAATGGAAGCTGTGTTTTATGGATATGGTTAACAAGATACAAGCAGCTAAGTTTTTTTAGTCCCTTTAGTTTTATACACAGATCAGGCATATTTTTATCACCCAGAGGAGAAGGTGTGGATAGCAATTAATAAAGAGCCAAAGGATTTTGTCTGGGAGGGGAAGATGGCAAGAGTCAAGTGGGATAAGATGATTCTTCCATTAGAACAAGGCGGTCTGGAATTACTTGATTTAAAAGGGTATTTCAGAGTTACACATTTAAGGTTCCTATGCATAGCACAAGCAGAAATCTATAAATCAAAGTGGAAGGGATGATGATGGAATGGGAGAATCTCAAGAAACAAGGAGAGACTGGGATTTTGGATGCAGATCCTTGAGGAGAATAACAATAACCATACAGAATATTATATTCATAAAGTAGTGGGAAGTATTCTAAGAACTAAGCCAACATGGGAATGGAGAAAGGAGATTCTGCCAATAAGGATGTCTGCAATTAAGGATACAGACAATAGGAGGTAAGAAGGGGCTAGAATTTAGTGGAGAAAACTGGCCAAAGAACTAAGGTATTCAGAGCAAACAATTAGAGAGGGAAAGATAATAGAATGGTACAAGGCCAAGAATTTATTTGGACTGCAGACTAGAGATTGCCTTCCCTATCAAGGATTGCTATCAGAATATAGGCAAAGAGAAAGAAATTGCGGGATCCTTAGTGGAAGACCAGCACTGGTAGAGTTTTTAGTAGAATCTAGAACAGAGGTTGCTGTTAAAAAAGGAAAAATTAGTAGAGCATATAAAATATTGAATGATAAGACTCAGAGTAGGCTAGAAAGGATTGGCATGAGAGACTGAATAAGCTATTCACAAAGAAACAATGGGGGGATTTGTGTAAGTCTCCCAAATATGCAACAAAGTCTAGAAGATTTAGGATCTTTGTTTAGACATGTTTACATAGGTATTTTTATACCCCAAGTAGACTCCAGAGAATTTTTCCTCAGTTAGTTAGCAAATGTTGGAGGTACAATGGGGAAGAAACAGGTAATTGGGAACATAATTTCTGGGAGTGTAATTTAAAAATTCCTTGCCGACTTCTCAATCAGAAATGCGGGGTGAGCAAATTGGTTTAACTAAGGAAATTTTTTTGAGCTATGATACAGTCAGAATTGCTTAGATATGATACAGAGTTGGAATTGCTTAGATATGGTAAGGCAATGCTGAGTCTAATTATGGCTGCAGAAAAAGCAATTGGTAGGACATAACAATCAAAGTCTAAATCAGCTGTCCTAGAGGTAGTGAATATAATAACAGAGCTAAAACAACTGGTAATGGGATCTTTAGAAAAGGGTATGAGCAAATTACATAGAAAAAAAGTGGAAATTGTGGGGACAATATATGCAGACAAGGAAAGAGGTTTAAAAGAAGGCAGAATTTGAATGAGCTATGTAATCTTTAGCTGGCAGTGACTGGATACATTATAAGTGATGTATAATGTTTGCAGCGAAAATTATGTTAATATGGTTTGTCGCCTATGTCATAAGTGATAATTTAATAAAAATATTTTTTGTTTAGTAAAAAAAAGAATGGTAAATTAAGTTTAAAATGTGTAAATTTGTTAAAAGTAGATTGGTGGAACTAAGCAGCCAGTTTGCACTGCATACTGTGCAGAATCCCTTTTATGTGGTTTGTGTTGTTTTTTAGGAAGAAAAAAATGGTCAGAAGACAGCTGAAGCCAAAGAAGTGAAACTTTATGCTCAAATTCCTCCCATTGAGAAGATGGATGCTTCCCTTTCCACACTGGTGAACTGCGAGTAAGTGTTTTAATAATTTTACATTAATAACCATATTATAGACTTGAAGTCACGGCAATATAAAGTATGGGTTCTTTAACTGACATGCTGAAGTACCTGTCTGTTCTGTTTCTTTTTCTTTTTTTTGCTATATTGTTGCTGATGATACTGGCTGTGACATCAGCATGATTTGAGAGCAATATGTGATATTTTGCTAGATGAGTTGAATGCACTTTAATCTTTTTTTTCCCCCATTTACAAAATAGGGTTGCAGCCACAGCAGCTCAGCTGTGCTGTTCATATTAAAATGTAAAGGAGATGTTGGCGTAATACTAACATTGTTTATAGGCTTCCACATGGTACAGGGAAAGCTCATGTCTCAGTACTTCAATTACTTCCATTTCACTACCCCTTTCTTTTTTGATGGCTGAACTGCTGTCTTCTTATGCAGTAAATAAATAAATCTTGGTTTATTTTGCAAACCAAGGCTATAAATTGCCAGTGTTTATGCTGTAGTCTTCAGACCTTCTGCCAGAAAATCATCATCTCCAAGTATGCTTTACCAAAGTAAAGCATGCCTTTTAATGTTCTATAAGTAGCACACTTACAGGGCTGGATCCAGTACAAGGTAGCCTAGATAGCTGCCTAGGGTGCTAGCTGGAGGTTTTGGCCAAACAAATATTAATTAAATAAAAAAATGTTTCCAGTCATATATCACTAATTATAAATAAAATAAATGACTTCTGCCTTGGCATGCATTTCCGCTCCTATGCAACATTAAAAGAATAACTTCCTGCTTGGTGTGCACCAACTCCAGTCTCTCTTATTGGCTGGAGCTGGCACACAGCAGAAGACTGGAGAAATTAACACACAGGACTTTAACTTTATGCAAACAGGAAATGGAGCTTGAATTTCTACAGCTGCTCAGAAAGATTGAATTTCCCTTTTATTTGGCAGCATCTCCAGTTCAGAATGAGCAGCACTAAATGGGAAATTGTGTATGTCTGAAATGCCTCTGTGGGGGGGGGCACTGTCTAGGTAAGTGACTTGCTCAGTCTCAGACCCTGTACCTTAACTACAGGTGACAAGAGCCTTAATCCCCTACACCAACTAGGAGGAACCTCCCTTAATTTTTTTTGTTTTATAAATCACTGAGTACTGCAGTCAGTAAATGATGGTCATTAGAATTTCACAACTTTTGGGGCTCAAAAATACATGTTGATGTAAAACCCATTGATCTGATGTTAATCTTCGTTCATTCCTTTCTGATGGGTTATCAGTTCCATCCTCGGAACTGAGCTGGCCAATATCAAGCTCACGTCAGCCAAAAAACTCTTGAGCCAAGGTCCTACCCAGAATGCTCTGTTTCCTGTTACCTCAGATCTCATTTGCCACATTGCTGTACAGCCGTGTTAAACCACTCTCTCAGCTAAGTGTCTAATTTTTTGAAAGTTTATGTATTATTACTCTAAATTTTTCTCAAAAGTTTATTCTAATATTTGCCTACCCTATCGCACACTTTAGACTCTCTCCCTTTAGTCTTTTCCCTTTATTACCCTCTTTTCTTACCTTGTGGTAATTCTCCATTACCATCATTGGTAATCCGTCTTTTTCTCTTTTACCCTTTTGTTGGGTAGCCCTTATTCTTCCTTTTGGTACTGTGCTTCTCCACAACAGTTATGTCGGATAAGAAAAGTAGCATTGGTTTCAAGCAGTGCAAGGATTGCGGCCATAAGTTACTGCTTTCCGATGGCCATGACTTATGTGTCTACTGTCTTAATGTCTCCCACTTGACTGTGGATCCTCCGTGTGGGATTTGTAAAAATTTCTCTACCAGGACTCTCAACGAGAGGAAGAATAAGTTCATTTTGAAAGGTCTCCTCAAGTCTCCTTTCTCTGAGGCTATTTCTGGGTCAGAGGGCTCACCCCCTCCTGTTAAACCCTACAAGAGACATTCTTCCTCTTCTTCATCAAAGTTAGTCCCTTCTTCTCTCTCTGGAGATCATAGGGAGTTGACTCACAAGAAAGTGAAATTGATTACTACTCTGGCACTCCCCCCTGTGACCCTGTCGGCTCCAGGCTCTGCACCGCCCCAAATGATTCTGACTACAGCCATGTCTCCTTTATCGATACCGGCATTGGAGTTCCCAGTGCAGACAACTATGGTTCCGACAGTTCTGTCGCAACCCTTAACAGCACTGTCAATACAAGTTCAGTCCCCTGCAACACCATTGGTACAGTCACCTTCGGCTCCAAGTATGCCACTTCTGTACTCCACGGCGCAGACATTTTCGGCACCGACATGTGCTTCGGTGTAGTCCTTCTTGGCACCATCCTTATTGCCAGTGCAGACACTTTCCACTACGGCACCGTACTCTTTGGGGCAGACCATTGCCTTTACGATGCAGACACTTTCAATTACTACTGCGCTGACATCTTCGACACAAACTTTTTCCACACCATTTTCTTTGGTGCAGACTTCCTCAGCTCAGAGCTCTGCACCAATTGAATTAGCAAGGACCAAGTATTCCCCTTCACTGAATCCTTTTGCTAGCAGTCAGTATAGTCTTTTCCTAGAAAGGCCAGAATCACCATCAGCTTTCTCCATGAGGTCAACCATGTGTTGCGGCTTGTTGACCAGTTGCTTGTGGCCAGAGGAATCTCTCACCCATCAAAGTCCACGTTCCCTCATTCAGGTGAATATATATCTCCTCAAACCCCAATGTATACTCCTTCGACTTCCACTCAAGACTCGAAGACTATTACTCTGACAACAGCTTCCCTCCCTCCGACTCCAATAGTGGATCTCACTTTGGAACCAGAGTCATCCTTGTGGCTTTCAGTGCACTGGGCATCGGGTTCTTCTCAGGCCAGTGGCTGTGCAGTTGGGGAGGGCATTCCTGGCTCCATGCCGATTTTTTTTTTCTATGGCACCTTCCAGGGATGCTCTCTCTCTTACAGTTCACAGTCCTCTAGACTCCTAGTCTGGGGGTGGGCTTGTCGGGGCTTGGTATGACCCCAGTTCTGAGGTTGTCATGCCCTGTTCCGGGATTCCTTCCCTCCTTGGGCAGGCCAGCCTTCTAGGCCATGGAGAGGGCACTTGCCTCCACTGGCAAAGCTCACTTGTCGAAGTCCTCTCCCCCCTCTGTGCTGCAACTGCCACAAGCTTCAACTGCTGGACACCGGGCACAAGAGCCTCAGGTTTCTCCTCCTCAGGAGACACCCTCTTTGCAGTCTTCCCCAGAACCTCCCACTGAGGAAGTACCCCGCAAAGCATCATGTAAGAGGAAGCACATGGACTCCACTGAGGAGTCATTGACAGAAGATATGGATTTTGATGACGGGGAAGGGTCCCCATGGTCACTGTCTGATGAGGTGTCCTTTGGCGACATCCTCAACATCCTCAAGAGGGGTGACTGGAAGCCCCCTAATCCTTCCTCTGAGGAATCCATATTCCTGCAGGCTTTTCATGCCAGGCCCCCTACCTTCTGGGTCACCCCGCCTGCCGATGAGCTCAACCAGCTCATCGTGCAGCATGCATGGAAGGCTCCTGATACCATGGAAGTGATACCTAAGAGACCAGATAAAATATTATCGCCCCCCAGCTGAGCATCTCCATTGGTCACAAGGTCTTCCAGTAGATGCTATGGTGGCGGCAGCTGCTACTAAGAAGGATTTGGCAGATGAGAGCCAAACTGTCCATCCACCCAACAAGGAGATCTGCGTGACTGACAGATTAGGGAAGCGTGTGTTTGCTTATTTTTATTATTATTTAGCACATTTTACCAGGCTTCAGTGAGATCTTATCAACCAGCTCTCTGAAACCTTGGCAGGAGCTGTTTCTGATGAAGTCCGTGATAATGTGGCTTCACAGATTGCCACCCTAGAGTCCATTTCCAACTCTTCCATGCGTCTTATTTCTCACGCAGTGGAAGGGGTGGCTAGAGCAGCAGGCGTGGGTATAGCCACCAGATGACATGCTTGGATGCGACTTTGCAGATTCCTTTAAGGCTTCCTTCATGAATGCCCCCATAGAGGCTGCTTCTTTGTTTGGCCCTAAAGTCAAGGATATGCTGGCAAGGTGCAAACAAGATGGCAAGACCCTGTCTGACGTTGGTGTCAGACACTCCACTCCTCAGCGATTCTACTCCAGAAATCATCTAAGACCATGAGGCCTGTTTCTCCTTGGCTCCGGTCTCCTTGTTTCTCACCGAAGCCGTTGGAACATTTGGACCCAAGGCCCTCCACCCCACTGCGCAGACCAGCCAGATCCGAGTTGGTGGCCTCTTCAAGGTTGACTCGGAGCCTATCGGACATGGATATGGACAGGATGATGCGGAGATTTATTCAGACCCAAATTCAGATGGGAGTCTTGCCAGGTCCCTCTCCCTCTGGAGGTGCGACCTCCATGCCTCTTTTCCACCCCATCTCTCCTTCCCCGATCCATGCTTCGGCTTCAGGGCTCTTGGATCTGAGGTTTTTTGGAGCTGGTAGCTCGGCGCCAACGGTTCCTCCAACCTCGACTCTGGCTGTTACCTTGAGTTCCTTGTATACGACTTGTTCGGATCCGAGTGACTCTCGGAGCCGCAGACAGGGAGTCGGACCCAGGGGAATGGATTCTTCGGCTTCGACCCTTTCAGACCCGATCCATTCCCTCGGACCTCAGGCTACCCTGTCTTCGGCTCCAGTCCTCGCTTCGGATCCGGGGAGGACTTCTCCCTCGGCCTTCGAAGTGGTGGAGAGGGTTCTCTCCCAGGAATTGAGACCCCAGCCCATCCTCTCGGATACCACCCAGGCCCCCCTGGATTTAGCGATGACTCCCTTCATCCTGTCTCAGGGACAGCCCGTGCCAGAGGATCCCCAGGTCATTTTCCCCGAGGAAACTTCTGCAGCTCGCGGATCCCCTTCTGAAAGTCCCACTGAAGAGGGTCACCATAAGCGCAAGTGCAAAAGGTGGCACTTGGAGTCCCCCGAGTCTCTCACCACTGACACTGACTTAGATGAAGGAGAAGGTTCCCCCAGGTCACCTCCCAAAGATGTCTCTTTCGGAGAAATTATGGAAATCCTCCGCCAGAGGGGAGGTTGGTCAGCCCAAAACCTTCTGGGGATGAGTCAGTGTTTCTGGAGGCCTTTGGCATGGGCCCATCTACTTCCTGGGTGTCCCCACCAGCAGACCCCTTGGTGGACCTTATCACCACGAGGGCATGGAAGGAGCCCGACACCATAGAGCCCATCCCCAAATGCCCTGACAAGGTTTTATCTCCCCCTTCTGAAAGACAACCCTGGTTGAAAGGAGCCCGAGTTGATGTTATGTTGGTCACAGTGGCCACAAAGAAGGAACTAGCATAAGAGAGTTCCTTAGTTCACCCTCCAGACATGGAGTCCAGGTCGGTGGATAGGTTTGGGAAGTGAGTATACTCCTCAGTGACTTTTTCTATCCAGAGTCTTTATCACTGCAGGACAGACAGCTGTTCTCAGCGAAAATGTCTACTCTGAAGTCAGTCTCAAACACATTTATGCAGCTACTTTCCTATGCCACGGAAGGAGCAGCTAGAGCGGCTGGGACAGGTATAGCCATGAGACATCATGCCTGGCTCAGATTGTTTCAGTTCTCGGACCCTTTCAAGGCGTCGTTTATCAACGCTCCCTACAACGGTTCTTCCCTCTTTGGGAAGGCAGTACGCGACACACTTGTCCAGAGCGAGGAGGACAGGAAGACTTTGTCTGCCATCGGAGTCCACTTCTCTAACCCTCAGTGGTCCTTCTCTAGGAATCAAAGAGGGCAGAAGAAGATGTGGTTCTGAAAATCTCAGTTTTCCGGGGATTCTCAGGACAGCTATTCCCCTAGAGGCAGAGGGGGACAGGATCGACGCCGACCCAGAGGTAGAGGGGGTCCCAGGAATTTTGGGTCTAGGGAACCCTTCTCTGATAGACCCGGTCAGCAGCCCTGAGGGGTTGCCCAACTGTCCTACTCTGGAGGCAGTTGGTGGACGATTGTCCTTACACCCAGTGGCATGGGAGTCCATTACGACAGATCGCTGGGTTCTTCAGATAATATCCAGAGGTTACTTTATTCCTTTTGTTGCCCCTCCAACTATTACAAAACATATCCCAGATGTTCCACCCTCCAACAGGGAGGCCACAGCTCTAGAGGTTTCAAAGCTGCTTCGCAAATGAGCCATCGAAAAGATCCCCCCCAATCAGTCTGGATTAGGCATCTACTCAAGGTTTCTTTTGGTGCCAAAAAAGACGGGGGACCTCAGGCCCATTCTAGACCTGTCAACATTAAACCTGTCAGTAGCCAAACAGAAATTCCGGATGGTCGCCCTACAGTCCATTCTACCTTATCTCCGAGAGTGCGACTGGATGTGCTCGGTAGACCTTCAGGATGCTTACTACCACATCAAAATACACAGAAGCTCCAGGAGGTTTCTGCGCTTCCAGCTGGGAGCCAGTCACTTTCAGTTCAGAGCCCTACCCTTTGGTCTCACCACAGCCCCCAAGGTGTTCACTAAGGTAATGGCAGCTGTAGCAGCTCACCTGAGGCTTCAGGGTATTCAGGTGTTTCCACACCTGGACGACTGGCTCTTCGCTTCGCACAACAAGCATCACTTGTGTCTGGCCCGAGATTATTTCATTTGGTTAGCAGACCTACTGGGAATTACAGTCAATATTCACAAATCCCATTTGCAACCAGTACAAATTCTAGACTTCATTGGGGCATGGTTAGACACTTTGCAGATGAAGGTATTCCTAACTCCAGACAGGATTCTACATTTCTGGTGCCACATAGCTCAGATAGCGAACTCCGAGTCATCAAAGGCGAGCGAGGTACTCCGGGCTCTGGGCTCCATGGCGGCCGTCATATCTATTCTGCCTTATGCGCGCCTTCACATGTGGGTTCTTCAGTGAACTCTGGCTGTTCAGTGGTCTTGGCTAGCCCTACCCATGGAATTTCAAGATCAGTCACGTCTGCAGGACATCTCTTCTTTGGTGGTTAACTTCAATGGAGATATCAAAAGGACGCTCATTTGCATCTCCCCCAGTCCAAACCACGGTGACCACGGATGCCTCCCAACTCGGGTGGGGGGGACACTGTTCGGGAAGTACAGTCCAAGGCACGTGGTCCCAGACAGAGACCAATTTGCACATAAATGTTCTAGAGATGAGGGCAGTGCTTTTAGCGTTGGAAGCCTTTCACACAGTCCTCCCTCTCGGATCGATTGCAATTCAGTCAGACAACATGTCAGTCGTCTGGTATATCAACAAGCAGGGGGAAACCAGATCCTACCCTGTATGTCGCTAGACCATGAGAGTGTGGGAATGGGCAATTTCCACTGGTTGGTTTCTGATAGCAATGCACATCCCAGGACGCTCCAACATTTTAGAGGACAGATTGAGCTGGGCCATTTTGATGCCTTACGAGTGGTCTCTGAAACAGTCAATAGTGGAGGAGATTTTCCTTGCATGGGGTCAGCCTTGCTGCGATCTCTTTGCATCTCCTTCCAACATGAAGTGCAGCGAGTTCTTTGCTCTGATTCCCTCACCAGGGGAAGTCCCTAGAGACTCTCTAGTCCATGTTTGGCCCCCCGGGCATCTGTATGCTTATCCACCTTTACCTCTCATTCCGAAGTTTCTTCAGAAAGCTTGCCGACTATGGTGCAAAGTGATCCTCATTGTCCCGTTCTGGCCTCGTCAGGTTTGGTTCCCATTCCTTTGGTCTCATGTCTTAGCTCCCCCATGGATTCTGGATCCCTGCCCTGATCTAATTTCCCATCTGTCGGGGACACGTCCGCCTGATCTGGGCAGCCTCAAGCTAACATCTTGGTTGCTCCAGTTCAATTAATTGCCAGGACTCCCGGTCTTTCATCCCAGGTGAAATCCATTCTGGTGGCCTCTCTTAAAGACTCCACTAGGAATCTTTATTGCAGTAAATGGAAGCGTTTTTCCATTTGGGCCTCACAAAGAAAAATAGATCCCTTTACAGCCCCTGTTCCAGCGGTGTTGGACTTCCTGTCTGGTATCTTTCAGCAAGGAGCTAGTTCCTCCACAGTGAATAGCACAATTGGCAGCCATTTCTAGTTTTCACGTTGGTGAAGACAACATGGCCTTAGCCTCCTCTAGACTGTGTAAGGCTTTTCTTAAAGATACTTTTCTGTTACGGCCCCCTGTCAAGGATTCTGTACCTCCTTGGGACCTTACTTTTGTTTTACAGGCATTGGTGGCCCCTCCTTTTGAACCTGAAGCTTCGGTAGACTTAAAATTTTTGTCCTGGAAGACAGCTTTCCTAGTCGCCATCACATCGGCTAGGAGAGTTTCTGAGCTTCAAGCTCTGTCTGCCGTGCCTCCGTATTTGGTCTTCCATAAGGATAGGGTCTCCCTCCGTACTAACCCTTCCTTCTTACCTAAAGTGGCATCTGAAGCAAACATAAACCAGTCCATTAATCTGCCCGTTTTCTTTCCCAAGTTCTAAAATAAAGGTGAATACAAACTCCATTTGTTAGATGTTCATAGACAACTTCATTTTTATCTTCATAGAACAAAGTCTTTCCGCAAGACGGACCAATTGTTTGTTTCCTTTTCCAAAGCATTTATGGGAAAAGCTATTTCTAAAGTTTCTTTAGCCAGATGGATCACTCTTTGCATTTCACATGCCTACAAAGCAAAAGGTTTATCTCCTCCTGGTATAGTTAAGGCTCACTCTACCAGGTCCATGGAGACTTCTGCTGCCTTTTGGTCCAGAGTACCTTTGGACGATATTTGTGCAGCAGCGACATGGGCCAATTCACATACCTTCATTTCCCATTACAAATTGGATCTGATTTCAAGGGGTAGAGTATCCTTTGGCTCTACGGTGTTCAGGAATATCCTTCCATAAGGGCCTCCCAGGATCGGAGTAGCTGGGGACTCTGTCCCACAGGTTGCAGATAAAATGAAGTTAACTACTTCAGATAAATAAGTTATGTACTCACCATAATGTTCCATCTGAGTAGTTATACTTCATTTTTCTGCAACATTCCCTCCCTCCGTCCCCCAGACCTTATCCTGTTTTCAGGTTTGGTTTATAGGGTTGAGTTGCATATATGTTGTTAGTTGTAGCAAATTCGATCTGAGGGAAGATAGGAGATGGTAGGACATTATGGGTAAGGGTAGGAGCTCGGAGCTTGGAGCAGATGCTAAAAAAAAGTTGCCGGCTCGGATCCGATACGGATCCGAATACCCACAGGTTGCAGAAAAATGAAGTATAACTACTCAGATGGAACGTTATGGTGAGTACATAACTTCTTTTTTTTTTTACAAATAAACAGATATTCACTACAGCACTAGCAGTTCTCACTGGGAAAACCTCTCCAGCAGTCCAACTATGTAAAATGGTAACATTAGCAGTCATACAATACTATAATCCACAAAAATAAGCCAACAAATTTTCAATAAAGTAAAGAATTTACTTTACTGACTTAATAAAGCAGTTCTGAATAAGCTACAAGAGGGTCTCACCCAAACAAATAACTGGAGCCATGAACATGGCCTCAAGCTAAATGCCAAAAAATACATCATCATCCCCTTTGCAGAGAGTGATTTCCCCACAAATTATCACATTAATAACAATGTTGTAAGCACTCAATCAGTCGTGAGGTGCTTGGGCACCCAGGTTGATAGAAACCTGATTTTTGACCACCACGTTGTCTCCTTTGTACGGAAAGCTTTTTACATGACCCACTTCATTAGTAAGGGTATCTCATCCAGGGACAAGGAGGTCATAACATCCCTGTATTCTTCTTTTATAAGAGCTATTGTTGAGTGCAGTGCCCCTTTTGGCATCTGCCTCATCAAAACACCCTGCTAAAAGAAAGACTACAACCATTTCTGACAAAAAAAGGTCAAAGGACTAAGTTCACTTAGTTATCCAAACAGACTAAAAGGCTTCTTGCTTTCCTCTGTCTCTCACTGGCCCCTATAAATTTCATCACTGGCTTGCTTTCCAGGCTAAGAAAGATCCTGCTTTAAGAGACTTCTGTACCTCAGCAATACTGGTTATATTTAAAACGCTCACTACAAAGACCACAGCCTTCGCTGCAACATAAACAAGCCACTTTGTATGGGCAGGTTCTTGACACAAAAAACTTCAACTTCTGTAAAAAGCTCCTCTAATTATCAAACAATGTAGTTCAGCAACATGACAACTGGATGGCTGGATGGATAGGCATAAATGTACTCCTTGAGTAAGTAGCATAGCCTTCATCAAACCGGATGGAAAATCCACATACTAACCTTTTCTAGCTGGATGGCTAAGATCTAATATTGGTTACTCAAGTCTATTTGCCCAAGAAGAGCTGCCTATTTAACTAAGAATTCCATTTGCCAAAATATAGTCAGTATACATATTAAATCTCTCTCTCTCTTACACACACACACACACACACACACACACACACACACACACACACACACACACACACACACACACACAGCCCCTACTTGTAAAATAGACAACCTCAGTAATCACATGACACACACTCACTGAATGAAATTGTCTGGAAGCTAAAATATCTAAAAAAAATCATAATAGAGATGTCTTCATCCATGCAATTTCCCACCGCCAAAAGGACCATCAATAAATCAACAAACAACTGCTCAGCAAAAAGTAAATCAATAAGAAATCCATAAACTCTCTAGTCTAAGATCATACTACATACTGGAGTAAACATATAACTTCCCTCCAATCTAAAGCCATTTGACATTCAGGCATTTTAATTTGTGCAGAAGTTATTCACGGACTGACAGTTTACTGAGCTGTAATGCTGACCTTCGCTTTTGAAAAAAATCAAATTCCCAGACTTTGTCAATAGCTCAAAGTGCATAGAGGATTATTCTTTTATTATGTATTTATTTATTTTTGGAAAACATCTTTAAAACTGTTAAATTGATTACACACCCAGAAACACAGAAAAGTTATTGTGATAAGTAAACACAAACTGCTGCAAGAAATCAAAGTCACATTAGGACTCTATGCTTATGTCCGAACCAACGAAGCATACCTGTCAATTCCAAAAGAATTAAAGTAGCTTAATAAGAAAGTTATTTGCAATGTTACATGGCAGTTTATATTGGAAATAAGCAGAGATATTAAAAAGGCTCTTTTTTTTCATAATTATGCTTAAAAGTCTTCCAAGGTAAATACAACCTTCCCTCTCAAGTTTAGAGCAAGAAATCTGATCAAAATGAAAAATAAAAGTGGGACACAGGCCCAAAAATAGTTATGCATCACAGACACCATTGAAACAACTGTGGCTGCATTATACATCACTTATAATGTTTCAATCCGATCATTGTCAGTTAAGCATTATATGGCTCATTCAATCCTGCCTTCTTTTGCAACAAAGAAAACCATGTTTTGAAATGACAAATGCATTAAAAATAATAAATAAAACACATTGCATCCACATCCTGCAACTTCCTACTTGCAAACAACCACAGAGCTTTCACTGAAACTAGGGCTGCTTATTTCCCCATAATGACAGCTCTCCCTAATTAAGTCTAATGGTATTCAATCTACCGGGATCTGGGACTACCTGAAATAAATTAAATTATGGCCTGTAAATTGCAAGTGCACTTTGTTTAATTAAACTATATTTCTAAGCCCACTTACTGTAGTTTTTCAGTAACATCCCAATATCCATTTCCAGGTCACTTTACAACACATTGGCAGTGGTAGACTTGGCATCCTTCAGATCCCTACAGGACCACACTCATACTGCTAGCATTTTCCATTTAATGTAAATATCCATCCACTGTAAATGGCAAGAAGCTGTGTCTTAAAAAAATCTACTTTTGGCATGCCTAGCACCCAAGTATCAGGTTTTGAAACAAAGAAGCATATTCTCCACAGTCCGTAAGTCTCTGTCTTGCATAATCATCTACTGTTGCAGCACTCCCAACACATAAGCACACACATACACACTAAAACCCCCAACATTAAAAAAAATGACATTGTGCCCACCTTATTTGCCAGTATTGATGATCCACCAAAGCTATGCTTACTGTTGTCGAATCTACCACTGCTTAGAACCCACCAATGACAAAACAGTACTGGGTGCTTTTTTGTTTGTCAGAAAAAACAATACAACTTTATATGTTACAGTCCCACATAGTCAATCCACTACTGACCCATTAACCCTTGGCTGCTGTCTCATTCTTACTCCCTGGAACTGCATTACCTTGGATGACTGCTTTTATTTCCTAAGCAAAAGACACATATTGGAAGATGAGGCAAAAATCCAGACATTCTTCGAAAATCCATACAGTTGAGAGGTATGATTTCTTATTCAATACAACACTCTCCCTGTCAGGAAAGCCGCAATTTAATGAAAGTCTACTTTTAATGTACAATATATTTGCGAGCTAACTTGTTTGTGTTCAGTAGGAAGACTGATCGCCGTTAGCCTCTTTGTGCATGTGTCTCTGTCATGCACACACACACACACACACACTCCTACTTTCACACACACATTCTACTTTCATGCATGCACTCACTCACTCTGTACTTACCTATAAACACAGGTAAGTGCTGTCCCTTTCAAAGGCAACGAGAGCAAATCCATACAGAAGTCCCTCTTCAGCGAGAACATACACACACACACACACTGATTCTTCAGCACAAAATAATAGTGTAAATGCACTGACCCCTCTTTGGTGCAAAAAAATCAAAACTAGAAGGATGCTTTGGCACATGTGCACACCGACGTTAGAGTTACAGGTCACGGGAGCGAAAAACACAAAAAAAAAAAAAAAAGTGTTTTGGGGCATGCGTACATCGATGTTTCAGTTAGAGGTCGAGGTCTGCATGGAAGAGCTCCGAGGGTCGCATGTGGCCTGCGGGTTACAGATTGGACACGTCTGCTTTAGAGAACCCGTACAACCTTGGGATTTGGCTTTTGGTTCTGCAAGCTCTAACAGCTCCCCCTTTGAACCTGCATCTTCATATGATGTAAAATATCTCTCTTGGAAAGCTTTGTTTTTGATTGCAATCACATCGGTCAGGTGATTGTCAGAACTCCAGACCTTATGCATCAAACCTCCCTATCTTATCTTCCATAAGGATAGGGTATCACTGAGAACTATTTCTACCTTTTTACCAAAAGTGGTGTCAGAGCGATCTATCAGTCAGTCTATTGACCTTCCAGTGTTCTTTCCTAACCATTCTAATAAGGGAGAGTATTGCCTGCACTCCTTGGATGTTCATAGGCAATTACGATTTTATCTGGACAGAACATAATCCACCCGTAAATCAGACCAACTTTTTTCTGGACCTAGACAGGATCATCCTGTATCAAAAGTTACATTGGCTTCATGGTTGAGATGTTTTATAACCTTTATCTACAACAAAAACAATCTCACCTTGCCTCATAGAGTCAAAGCACATTCTACAAGATCTATGGCAACTTCAGCAGATTTCCATGCTAAGGCGTCCTTCAATTATATTTGCTCAGCTACAACTTGGACCAAACCTCATACCTTTATTCTTCATTACAAATTGGACTTGGCCTCCAGGGGTAGAGCTTTCTTTGGCTCCATGGTGCTCAGGAATGTCCTTCCATGAGGGCCACCCAGGAATACAGGTAGCTGGGAACTTTGTCCTATCAGTAAGGAATGAACGAAGATTAACAACATCAGATAAAGAAGTTATGTCTTACCATAATGTTCCATCTGTGTTGTTGATCTTCGTTCATTCATTACTTACCACCCTTCGTCCCCCATCCGGAGGTTTTTGGTTGATCTCATGTACTCCTTTCTTGTAGGTTTGTTATGACCAGAGGTAGCCTCTACTTTTATCTATCAACTTGCAAACTTGATCTGCAGTAACAGAGAGCAGAGCATTTTGGGTAGGACCTTGGCTCGAGAGTTTTTGGCTGACGCGAGCTTGATATTGGCCAGCTCAGTTCTGAGGACGGAACCAATAATCCATCAGTAATAATGAATGAAGATCAACAACACAGATGGAACGTTATGGCAAGACATAACTTCTTTTTTTTTTTCAACTGTTTAAGTGATTTAGGGTAGTTCTGCTCTCGTCTGTCTCCAGTTTTCTAAAACATCTCTGGTTTTGCCTTATGTTTATGCTCTGTCCTTGAGCGAGTCAATTTGTGGTAAACAGGAACATCATATGAGCCATGTTCTATGGATGTAATCCTTGATTTCCTTAATGTTGACAGTGTGTTTATTATTTAACTGTGAATAAATGGACAGCATGAAGTCTGAGTTTAATGTTAATATTTTAACTATGAATGCCTTAACTCAGCTTGCGTCTTTTTTTTTTTTTTTGCAAGCACATTTGTGTGAAATGCACTATGTACAGGCTATAGCTGTTTGTCTAGCAATCTAGCAATTAGTGTAGATGAGTAAGGCTATAAGTAATTAAAGCCACTTCCTGTAGTACATGGTTTGATTCCCTCATTTGTCTTTTATGTCAGTGTCCCAAGTCACTTCACCAGACAGTACTCCTGGAATGCTCCAGAAAAGCAACACTTGGTGTCCAGTGAGCTATCCCAGACTGTTAACATATGGGTTATACATTTGTGTTTTGAATTTCTATATCCCTCATGTAATTCATGTAGTACTTCACTATATACTATTTGAGTATGAATTCTAGCACATCTCTTTTGGTTGCCAGATGCATTTTCTCTCTATTTGAATTTCAAAGGAAGAGAAGTTCCCAGTTTCTCATGCTAAGTCCGTTTTCAGTGTAATAGTGTTATGTTTGTTTAGAAAATGGCTGTCAGTCATTTTTTTCTGTAAAATCTGAAATAAATGTTTTAAACGAAAACCAAATCACTGTGATAATTGTAAAAGTAAAGCAGAAAAAAGTATGTACACTGACAGTTTTGAACAGTGTTTCTAGTAACTGGGGAGAAATAGCACAGAGTAATGGCATATTTGTATGGCTGGTGGGGGGCCTGATTCATCACCCCTCATAGGGCCCCATTTGTCCATGATCCAGCTCTTTTGACTTTTGTGGTATATGCTGCAACAATACAGCATTATTAGCTGTTCAAGTAGGTCACACTCTTTCTGAGTGATGTCAGACGGAATTGGTATTATTGATGAGAGGGAAACATAGGCATTCAAAAATAAGATGCAAGTGCCCCCCCCCCCAAAAAAAAAAAAGCAGTGTGTTGTATGCAGTGATATTTCTGATTTTTGTAGGACTTGTGAGTTGTTGAACAAAAGCTGCTGCAGAATTTATATTGTCTGTCAGGGGCGGCTCGTGGCATCGGGCTGCCGGACTGCAGCCCCCTCAAATTAAAAAAGAAAACAAAAAAAAAAAAGAAAACAAAAAAGTAATTGTGTATGTGTTAGCTGGTGCTTGTAACTGGAGGTGTGTGTGTGTGTGTGAAAATGCCCCAGGTGCTCATGGTGGTGTGGTAGGGAATACCTCAGGCTTGAACCCTGTACCCTGTATGCAGGTGTTAAAGACTTGAGTTCCCTATCCACCACCATTTGTAAAAAAATTGCAGATTTTTGCCTCATATTTGATCTGAGCTGTTCCTCATAATATCTGTGGTTTGTAAATGTTGCAATGCTTGATATTTGATGGTGTAGTAGTAGCATTGTTGCCTCACAGCTGCAGGTTCTCAGGTTTGATTCTTGGCTGGGGTTCCTTCTTTGTGGGGTCCGTATCTTCTCCCTGTGTTTGTGTGGGTTTGCTTTTGTGTCCTCCCATGTTACAAAGACATGTCTGCATTATTTCTTCCTGGGCTTCTGCTGAAAATTGTTTTTTTGTTCCAAGTCAGACTGTCCTGATTAACAAATGTTAAATAAAATTGACAGGCATTTGAATTTCAGACTTCAGGTTTCTGAATGTTTAATTCCTTGCAGATTTGATGGTGCAGTGGTAGTATTGTTGCCTCACAGCTATAGGTTTTCTGGTTTGATTCTTGGTTGGGGTGGCTTCTGTGTGGAGTCTGCATCTCCTCCCTGTGTTTGTGTGGATTTGCTCTGGTGCCCTGCCATTTTACAAAGACGTGTCTGCAGTATTAATCCCTGCGTCTCTGCTGAAAATTGTTTTGTTCTGTCCGCAGTAAAATTGACCGGCATTTGAATTTCAGACTTCAGGTTTCTGAATGTTTAATTCCTTGCAGATTTGATGGTGCAGTGGTAGTATTGTTGCCTCACAGCTATAGGTTTTCTGGTTTGATTCTTGGTTGGGGTGGCTTCTGTGTGGAATCTGCATCTCCTCCCTGTGTTTGTGTGGATTTGCTCTGGTGCCCTGCCATTTTACAAAGACGTGTCTGCAGTATTAATCCCTGCGTCTCTGCTGAAAATTGTTTTTGTTCTGTCCGCAGTAAAATTGACCGGCATTTGAATTTCAGACTTCAGGTTTCTGAATGTTTAATTCCTTGCAGATTTGATGGTGCAGTGGTAGTACTGTTGCCTCACAGCTATAGGTTTTCTGGTTTGATTCTTGGTTGGGGTGGCTTCTGTGTGGAGTCTGCATCTCCTCCCTGTGTTTGTGTGGATTTGCTCTGGTGCCCTGCCATTTTACAAAGACATGTCTGCAGTATTAATCCCTGCGTCTCTGCTGAAAATTGTTTTTGTTCTGTCTGCAGTAAAATTGACCGGCATTTGAATTTCAAACTTCATGTTCTTCAGAATACATAGTAGCACAACCTTTTTTCTAGCAATTTTCTAAGTTTATAAGATGAATATTTTAAATTTGTCCCTATTTTTGGGACTGTATTCCCCCATTATTGGCTTCGTCCAGGTTTTTGTGCTAAGGTTGACAGCTATGGCAAGAACTGAATTCACTGAATATGGACTGTAGAATTGTGCATATTTACTGATAATGGTGGACTGTAGAATTGTGCATATTTACTAATAATGGTGGACTGTGCAATTGTGCATATTTACTAATAATGGTGGACTGTAGAATTGTGTATATTTACTAATAATGGTGGACTGTGGAAGTCTGAGTAGACTTTTTTTATGATAAATGTTCTCAACTGGGCAGTTTTGCCATTATGGGTGCATATGTTTTGTTTCATTGCTTACTGGAGAGGTGTTCAAAACAAATTTAAAACACCCTCTAACAAGTGTACTGTATTGTACAAGGAATATAATTTTTAGTACAATGAGGAAGGTGTATCAAAGAGCACATGTATGTTTCATATGCAAGGGGCCTACGATTCGAAAACAGCCCAAAATTAATCTTTATCTGCCACTGGCAAAATGTATTTTCTTTGAATGTGGGTTTCAATGCTGTTTCAATGAATGTGAGTTTCAAGGGCAGAGAAGTTTTAATGCTAAGTTTTCATTGTGAGACTGCATTGCTTTGTTTAACAGATGACTTAATGTTTGTTCTGTAAAATACAAAATAAAACTTTCAAATGAAGTCCAGTCATTGAAGTAAAGCAGTATGCACATTAGTGTTTATGGTAAATGGAGTGAAATAGCCAAGTAATGGTTAATTGGAATGGCTGCAGAGGCTCCAGTTCAACCATTATTTTGTCAGGGGGGGAAGGGCAGCAAACTCAGACAGGCCCAGCTGAACTATACCTCCCAACTGTCCAGATTTTCAAAGAATGAATAGATTTTTGCTTCTTATTTTTGGTTTGTTGTTCATAAAATTTGTAGTTTTAATTCCTAAATGATTTGCCAGAAGTCACTAAATAATAAGTTTCAGACTTCATAACCTTCATAAAAATGCATGTTAAATTAAGAGCCGTTCTATCAACTGTCTCAATTTATACAAGAGCAAATGTTAAGTTGTCTATCTCGCCTTCATTCTTGCTGGATGGGTTCGGAGCCGACCCCGGCTCCGACTCTAAAAGCTCGAGTTGGTTCCACCGGCTCGAGGCTCCCCCTATATCCCACAATGCTAGGCGTGAGTTACCTCAGATCTCGTTTGCCGCTACAGCGATCGAGGTGTGTTTTCTACCGGCTCCAGGTTAGTGAAAGTTAGACTAGTTTAAATTCTTTAGACTTAGGCTAGCTCTGTGTATTTTCTTCCCTTTAGTGTAGTGGACTTATTATCCCTTCTACTTTTTATCCAGCCCCCTTTTTTTCTAAAGAACTTATAGTTCCTTCCCTAAGGCCTTCGGGCCCTTCCTTTGCTATGCGTTCGCTTAACTACCTGTGCCATTTTACTCGTCTTCAAAGAGACTTGATCAAAGAAGCGAGTGACATGTTGAAGGATCCTACGGCTGCAGGTTTTCAAGACAAGATGAACACTCAGCTGGCTACCCTTAACTCCATAGCTAACTCCTCCATGCGCCTCCTTTCTTATGCGGCTGATGGAGCGAGCAGGGCCGCAGGGACAGGTGTGGCCTTACGCAGGCATGCCTGGATGCGGCTATGCAACTTTGCGGACCCCTTTAAAACGTCTTTCACTAATTCCCCGTTTGATGGATCATCTCTCTTTGGTCCTCAAGTGAAAGAAACCTTGACTAGGTGCGAGACAGATGGCAAGACTCTTTCTGCCGTTGGAGTCCGTTTTTCTACTCCTTCTAGGCCTTACCCCAAAGGCCAGAAAAGTGGGAAAATGTGGTTCCGCAAACAATCTCAAGGGACTTCGCCTGACGCACAAAGTCGGTTCCCCGCCAGAGGCAGAGGGGGGAACAACAATGGTAGACGTCGCCCTAGAGGCAGGGGGGGTCCGCAGAACCAGGGCAATCGGGAAGTCTTCTCTGATAAGCCCTTTCAGCATCCCTGAGGTGTTGCCCGACTGCCCACCTTCGGAGGCAGTCGGGGGAAGATTGTCACTGTACCCAGAAGCCTGGCTATCCCTGACTCAAGACAAATGGGTACAGTCCATCATTTCCGAAGGCTATTCCATTCCCTTCGTTCGCATTCCAAACCAATCAAAAAAATCCCTTCCAGATGTTCCACCCGCTCAAAGGGATCTTGCAGCTTTGGAAATTTCAAAGCTGCTTGCAAAAAGAGCAATTCAGCCAGTTCCAGCAGACCAGCAAGGATCCGGATCTACTCCAGGTTCTTTTTAGTTCCAAAGAAAACAGGGCACTGGAGACCAATTTTGGATCTCAGTATCTTGAACAAGTCAGTCAAGAAAACAAGATTTCGGATGGTCACGCTGCAGTCCATCCTTCCCTTTTGGGAAAGGAAACTGGATGTGCTCTATAGACCTTCAGGATGCGTACTATCACATAAAAATGAACAGACGCTCCAGAAGATTCCTCCGCTTCAGGCTGGGAACCAGTCATTTTCAATTCAGGGCCCTGCCCTTTGGTCTCACCACTGCCCCCCCGGGTGTTTACCAAATGCATGGCAGTGGTAGCTTCTCACCTGAGACGTCAAGGATTCCAGGTGTTTCCATATTTGGACGACTGGCTCCTCACAGCTCCCACCAAGCATCTTCTCCTAATGGACAGGGACTACACCTTTCGCGTTTGTCAAAAGTTAGGCATTTCAATAAATTGCGAAAAGTCTGTTTTGTCGCCTTGTCGTACTATTGCCTTCATAGGCGCAAATCTAGACACAGTCAACATGTCTGCGAGACTAACACATCAGAGAATAGCAGACATACACAAACTGGTCTCACTCCTCTTCAGCAGCAACAGAGTCAAAGCCAGGTTAGTTCTGAAAGTGTTGGGGATTATGGCGGCTGCCATACCTCTGCTTCCATTAGCCAGATTCCACATGAGAATCCTTCAATGGATGCTCTTCACGCAATGGTCATACCAGCAACTTCCGATGTCCCACACCATTATGATTATGCAGACATGCAGGAATCATCTTCTGTGGTGGATGTCTTCCCCTCAGCTCTTATTGGGAAGACCCTTTGTCCCTTCCCCTCCGGTTGCTACTCTGACAACGGACGCCTCCCTGATCGGGTGGGGGCATTATCAGGGCAGAACTGTCCAGGGCACATGGCAACCACACGAATGCCACTTGCACATAAATGTTCTAGAGATGAGAGCAGTGCTTTTAGCGTTGCAAGCCCTTCAAGACTCTCTTCCCTTGGGAACGATAGCAATCCAGACGGACAATATGTCTGTAGTGTGGTATATCAACAAACAAGGCAGAACCAGGTCCTACCCCCCGTGTCGAGAAGCACTCAGACTGTGGCAATGGGTGATTTCTTCTCAGCGGTTTCTGATAGCAATGCACATCCCCGGGAAGTCCAATCAAATCACGGACAAGTTGAGCAGAGCTATCCTCATGCCTCACGAGTGGTCTCTGAAAGACTCTGTGGTGAGAGAAATTTTTCTCAAGTGGGGTCAGCCTTGCTGCGACCTTTTTGCTACTCCCCAAAACAGCAAATGCAGAGATTATTTCACCCTATTCCCTCTACCAGGTCAGCCCAGCAGAGACGCTCTAGTCCAAGTTTGGCCCCGGGGACTTCTGTATGCATTTCCTCCCTTCCCACTAATCTCTCAAGTGATACAGAAAGCTATCGCTCAGAAGGCCTCGTTGATCCTCATTGCTCCTTACTGGCCTCGACAGGTTTGGTTCCCCTTTCTACATCAATTTCTGTTGGAGCGACCTTGGCATCTGGACCTACTTCCAGATCTTTTGATCCATCAGTCGGGTCAGTTTCATCGCTCCCTTCCCTCTCTGAACCTCACTGCTTGGTTCCTCCAATTCCAACCTTAGCCAGGCTTCCTCAAATATCTCACTCTGTCCGAGATATTTTGATAGCTTCCCATAAATCTTCCACTAGAAAGATTTATTTGAGTAAGTGGAAACGTTTTGCCTATTGGGCTCAAGGAAGGGACATAGATCCTTTCACTGCTTCCATCCAAATGGTCCTTGATTTTCTAGCTGAACTCTTCCATGCAGGTTCATCTCCTTCTACTCTTAAAGTTCAATTGGCAGCTATTTCTAACTTTCATGTGGGCATTTCAGAGTCTGCTATCATGTCCCACAAGCTTTGCAAAGCCTTTTTGAAGGGAGTTTTTCTACTCAGACCTCCGATAAGAAATCCTCCTCCTCCTTGGGACCTAAATTTAGTTCTCAGTTCTTTGATTCTCTCCCCTTTCGAACCTGCAGCCTCCTGTTCTTTAAAATTGCTATCATGGAAAACTCTCTTTCTGGTAGCTATTACTTCAGCTAGAAGAGTTTCAGAACTTCATGCACTCAGCTGTCGACCTCCTTATCTGTTGTTCCATAAGGACAGGGTATCTTTACGTACCAACCCGTCTTTTTTACCTAAGATAGCCTCGGCGTCTAACCTAAATCAAAGCATTGACCTCCCTGTGTTTTTTCCAGAATATTCTAACAGGTCTGAACAAAAATTGCATTGGCTAGATGTTCATTGTCAGTTAAGGTACTATTTGGATAGAACCAAACAATTCAGAAAATCTGACCAGCTGTTTGTCTCTTATGCAGAAGGCAAAAAGGGACTTTCAGTTTCAAAGGTATCATTATCCAGATGGCTAACATCTCTGATTTCCCTTGTTTATGAAATTAGACACCAAAAGCTGCCTAACAAACCTAAAGCCCATTCTACCAGAGCTTTGGCTACTTCTATAGCCTTCCAAGACAGACTGCCTATTGACACCATTTGTGCAGCGGCTACTTGGGCTACTCCTCACACTTTCATTTCTCATTATAAGTTGGATTTAGCTTCTAGGCATAGAGCTAACTTTGGTTCCACTGTTCTCAAGAGTCTGTTCCGTTAGGCCACCCAGGACAAGGTGCTAGGGACGCGGTCCCATCCAGCAAGAATGAAGGCGAGATAGACAACTTAACATATAGAAGTTATGTTCTTACCATTAACGTTCCATGTTAGTTGTCTTCTTCTCGCCTTCTAAGATCCCACCTCCTTCTCCCTGCCGTGGACAGACCTAGAGGAGTTTGATTGTGACCTCTCTTTCTACCACCTCTTTACTTTAGGTATATGCTGCTGTGCATATTTTCCTGGATCAGGATGTAGGTCACCCTTCTCTTCTCCCTGGTTTATAGAGGTGGACTTTGTTTATAATTATTCTATTGCTATTATAAGCTGGGCCTAGCTTACAAACGAGATCTGAGGTAACTCACGCCTAGCATTGTGGGATATAGGGGGAGCCTCGAGCCGGTGGAACCAACTCTCAAGCTTTTAGAGTGGCCGAGTCGGAGCCGGGGTTGGCTCCGAACCCATCCAGCAAGAAGAAGGCGAGAAGAAGACAACTAACATGGAACGTTATGGTAAGAACATAACTTCTATTTTTTAGTACTGCTTATATGTGCCCCCAATATATTTGGCCTTGTTCAGATTTACTGCATTAACAGGTTGAGAGGTACATGCAAATAAATTGCTTTATAGAATTAGGCATAGCCAACCTCTCAACTGTCCCCAATTTTTGGCTCAAAATGTTGCTCTTCCCCCTAATAATCCCTCCGCAAAATAGCAATTTTGGAAGAAAACATGGAGGGTTTACAATTAAGAAATAACTGTAATAATCAAAGTTATAGATTACTTGAAATGCATGTAGATTCTTTTATTTTGTCAGCTGCTCAAGGTAGCAGTACTAATATTAAAGTGTCCCTTCTTTGACAGGTAGAAGCTGTATTGTGTGTCTATTTTATATTTTTGCATCACATTTTTGGTCCATTTTTCATAAAATTGTGTTTTTGGCAAATTAGTGACAAATCACTAAAGACTGAAGTTAGAAAATGACAGACATTTGAGTTTCAGATTTTATACCCTTCAGAAAATTCATACTAATGCAAGACCTATTCTATTATCTTTCTAAGTTTATTAGAGCAATATTTGAATATTGTCCTTATTGTTGTGCCTTTGTCCCACTTCTGTGTATGGCTTTCTCCAGATTTCTTGCTCTTGAGGTTGAGAGGTATGACAAATGTGTCAGGGCCATCACAGTCAGCCAGAGAGATTTCAAATTGTGACATGCTTGTTGCACCCCACTCCCCCATGTAGTGACTCTGGATGTGTCCAAGCAAGGCAAGGAGCAGTTGTATCTACCTTGGATGGGGAGGACACACTGCATAAGTACTACAGTGGCTTTTCATCTGTCCTTGATTTTGCAGAATGGTCTGGTTTCTGTCATATTTTTGTACTGTTGATTTATGCTTATTACTCAGATTTATGCTTATTACTCAAAGTGCCTGTTGCTCTGTGTTTAAGTAGCAATGCTTTAATGACCATAAGGTAAGCTTGTCTGACATCGTAAGATGCAAGTAAGCATTAATAAGCATACTGTTAAAGAATTGCCAACATTGAAAGCCTTTCTGTTGTTGCCATGCAGAGAATACTTGACTAGGTAATGTATAAGCCTTGGGTATTAAAGGACAGGATTCCATTATTTTAAAAAGCTCATTACACTTGTTGGAGACTTCCAGTCATCTCTACAGACTTTACCCGTAAACTAAACAGAATGCCAATCATGTGTGGTCCATAACCTGTACAGTAATCCTTTAAGCAATGTATCTTGAGCTTGTTTCTTGTTTGCTTTTCATTTTTACTTTTATCATGTTTTCCCCATGAAACAAGTTGTCAGGCAGCAGGTCTTTTTGGATAAGAAACATTTTTACAAGTGGGGCATCACATAGATTTCTACTTTCAGCATGTTGCTTGGTACTTTAATAAAGCTGAATATATTATAATTAGAACTGCAGTGCAAGGAGAAGTGGTTTGAGTTGAGTGCTTCTGGTTTTTCTTATACTTGATTTTGACTGGCATTCCAGTAATGTATTTAAAAAGTAATTTATTTTTCATGCCTCACAACCTTTTGTTTCCATCTAGATATTAAGTAAGCTGTCATGCAGCCAATGCATTGAAATATTTTTATTCTTCTACACTTATTTTTGTCTTGATTGGACTTTCATAATGATGGTTTGCCACCCAGGGCAGCGTATTTAATTAAAGTTATTTTTTTGTGGTTTTGTGCATAGCTCCTCCCCTTTATGGTTGACCACACCCCTTCCCTTTGACCCCACCCATTCAGCGTCTCCTGCAGCCCCCCTGTGATTTGAAGTCACCAGCCGCCACTGTTGTCTGTAATCATTTTGCTTTAATCATTGCACAAAATTAGTAATGAATAGGTCTGGTTTGTGTAATATAGTCTAAACATATTACATTTTATTTATTTATTTTTGCAGTACCTTCTTTATAGCTTTCAGCAACTGCAAAGGGGTTGACATTTGTTAGGTCATGTAGTCTACATTATATGGACTGATGATCAGAACCGCCTAGTCATTGTTGCATATTACTGTGACACAGTCTTCTCTACAAGATCAGATTTTAGAAGATTTCTTCATTTAGTTAAAAACTGTTACTCTTGCAGTTAGCACAGAGGACTAAAGCTCCAACTTGTTAATGCATGATTTGCTTCCTATGCCAAGGGTGCACAGTTTGAATCCTTCCACCTTCATTTATCTACGGAGCAAATCACTTTAACCAAACAGTGATTTGGAGCAATAGGGAATTTGGGCTAGGCTCCTTAATGGTTTCCAGGACTGCATAACTAGTAACTATGAACCTGTTGTGTTGTTTGCCAACCATACTATATTGCATACCTGATCTAGTTCAGAAAATGTTATGGCTAATATTATCACCAGTGCACCATTTTGATATAGTATAGACAGTTTATTCTTCAAGGGCAGCAGGTGTGAATTTGTAGATGAAGCACTGAAATGCAAAGCTGATTGCCAGCAACAACCTCTGCATTAGTAATAGTTCTCTTTAATGTGAAATTATTCAGAGGACTTTTATTTCTGCAGAGATTATGCATATTAACCTAGCATATTTGATCAGTGTTCAATATTTCTTTTGCTCTCATAAATACTCTTCTTGTTAAACTGTGCTGCACGTGGCTGGATCATATGGCATGATGCTAGTGATCTTTATACGGTTTCATGTAACTCATTCAAACCTAACAATGAAGTACTTGTATTTCTTCATAACAATAAGGGGTATACACACTCAACAAACTGGTTAAACTATTGGTGGGCTGAAAGAGATTTCTGTGGATGAAAGTAATGTTATCATCTGATCATTTTTAAACTGTCTTTAATCTGACTTTGCAGGACTAGTGTGCGCATGTGAATTAAGTTGGAATATTTTAGCTACTATGCATTTGTGTGAAACAAATCTGAAGTAAGTGGCTTTGGCCATCATTTTTGTTTTGTTTTGTTTTTTTGTGATACAGACATCTAAAAAGGATGCATCCAACAATGTAGCTCTAACTGCTAGGTTTGGAGATGATAAAAATGATATGCACGTTGACTGGTTTGAAAAGTGTTTATGGTAACTAAGGAAAGATAACCAAGTAATGGAAGCCTGGTCCATTACCCTGCCTAGTACCTCATTTGACCATGATCCGACTCTGCACACTCATGGTGATGAAATTAATTTAGAGGCTAACAAAGGTGACTTAACGTTTGTCAAAAAAAAATTCTCTTTTTATTTTATTCCACAACTTCAACAAGAATTCAGACCATTCAAACTGTGAGAGGGCTAAAGAAATGCAGCACCTATAAGTATTGCATTTAGTTTAGACTACATGACTGATGCTGGTAAGAATATAAATTTGTTCAAAATGGTAAATATTCTAGTATGTCAGCCTAGTGACATAGTGGTAAAGTTCCTGTCATCAAATAATGCTGTTGATTTAAGTTTGATAGTACCCTGTGGTTGTCTGTAAACTGAGTGCTTGTTACTATCAAATTGGTCACTAATGACCTCTCATGGGAAACTGTGAAGGACTACCTGATGAACCTACTAGGTCTTTTTTCTGTGCACGTAGCAGAAAAATGTTTTTGCACATCACATCTATGTCTCACCACAACTAAAAAGAGGAAAAACAAACCATTCCTTTGATGCTGTAGGTCAAAGTAAGACTACTGTGTGGAACAGAGACAAAGCAAAGCATGGAAAATATGGCCGAAACACAAAACTGCTAACAACTATCAGCTTTGCAGACAACTCCATAATCTAGCAAAAAAATAATAAATAATAATCATAATCAGCCACTGGGGATGCACAAACCAGTGCATTTCTTTGTGCCAGTCCCAAGCCTGAGTAAATGGGGAGGGTTGCGTCAGGAAGGGCATCCGGCGTAAAACTTCGCCAAAACATTTCATGCAGTCACCAAGAAAAATTTTTATACCGGATCGGTCGAGGCCCGGGTTAACAACGACTGCCACCAGTACTGTAAGCCTACAGGGTGCTGGCGGAACCTGGGCTACTATTGGCCGAAAGAGGAGAAGAGGCGGAAGACATGGCCGAAGGCAGGAGGAGAGGAGAAAGGCTAGGACTGTGGTAGTGAGGGTTGAAACTTTGAATGTTGGCAGTATGACTGGTATAGGGAGAGAGCTAGCTGATATGATGGACAGAAGGAAGGTTGGTATATTGTGTGTGCAAGAGACCAGATGGAAGGGGAGTAAGGCTAGATGTATCGGAGGTGGGTTCAAATTGTTTTATCATGTTGTGGATGGGAGGAAAAATGGAGTAGGAGTTATTCTGAAGGAACAGTATGCTGAGAGTGTTTTGGAGGTGAAAAGAGTGTCGGATAGAGTGATGTTTATGAAGCTGGAAATTGATGGTGTAATGATGAATGTTGTTAGTGCGTATGTTCCACAAGTTGGGTGTGCAATGGATGAGAAAGAAAAATTTTGGAGTGAATTGGATGAATTGGTGATGACTGTACCCAAGGGTGAGAGAGTGGTGATTGGAGCAGATTTCAATGGGCATGTTGGTGAAGGGAACAGAGGGGATGAGGAAGTGATGGGTAGGTATGGTGTTAAACAAAGGAATGCAGAAGGTCAGATGGTAGTGGATTTTGCAAAATGGATGGAGATGGCTGTGGTGAATATGTATTTTAACAAGAGGGAGGAGCATAGGGTGACATACAAGAGTGGAGGAAGATGCACACAGGTGGATTATATCTTATGTAGGAGGGCCAGTTTGAAGGAGATTGGAGACTGTAAAGTGGTGACCGGAGAAAGTGTCATTAGGCAGCATAGGATAGTGGTTTGTAGGATGACGGTTATCAAGAAGAGGAGGAGAAGTGTGAGGGCAGCACCAAGGATCAAGTGGTGGAAATTGAAAAAGGGTAATTGTGAGGTGGAGTTCAGGGATGAGTTAAGGCAGGCACTGGGTGGCAGTGAAGAGTTACCAAATAGCTGGGTAACTACAGCAGAGCTAGTAAGGGAGACGGCTAGAAAGGTGCTTGGTATCACATCTGGACAGAGGAAGGACGACAAGGAGACATGGTGGTGGAATGAGGAAGTACAGGAGAGTATACGGAGAAAGAGGTTGGCAAAGAAGAAGTGGGATTGTCAGAGAGATGAAGAAAGTAGACAGGAGTATAAGGAGATGAGGTGCATGGCAAAGAGAGGTGGCGAAGGCTAAGGATAAGGCATATGAAGAGTTGTATGAAAGGTTGGACACTAAGGAGGGAGAAAAGGACCTGTACCGATTGGCTAGACAGAGGGACCGAGCTAGGAAAGATGTGCAGCAGGTAAAGGTGATAAAGGATAATGAGGGAAACATACTCACAAGTGAGGAGAGTGTGTTGAGGAGATGGAAAGAGTACTTTGAGGGGTTGATGAATGAAGAGAATGAGAGGGAGAGAAGGTTGGATGGTGTAGGGATAGTAAATCATGAAGTACAATGGATTAGCAAGGAGGAAGTAAAGATAGCTATGAAGAGAATGAAGAATGGAAAGGCTGTTGGCCCAGATGACATACCTGTGGAAGCATGGAGGAGTTTAGGTGAAATGGCAGTGGAGTTTTTAACCAGATTGTTTAATGAAATCTTGGAAAGTGAGAGGATGCCTGAGGAATGGAGAAAAAGTGTTTTGGTACCGATTTTTAAGAATAAGGGTGATGTGCAGAGCTGTAGTAACTACAGAGGGATAAAATTGATCAGTCACAGCATGAAGTTATGGGAAAGAGTAGTGGAAGCAAGGTTAAGAAGGGACGTGATGATTAGTGATCAGCAGTATGGTTTCATGCCAGGAAAGAGCACTACAGATGCAATCTTTGCTCTGAGAGTGTTGATGGAGAAGTACAGAGAATGTTAGAAGGAATTGCATTGTGTTTTTGTAGATTTAGAGAAAGCATATGACAGGGTGCCTAGAGAGGAGTTGTGGTATTGTATGAGGAAGTCAGGAGTGGCAGAAAAGTATGTAAGAGTGGTACAGGATATGTACAAGAGTAGTGTGACAGCGGTGAGGTCTGCTGTGGGAGTGACAGATGCGTTTAAGGTGGAGGTGGGGTTACATCAAGGATCAGCTCTGAGCCCTTTCTTATTTGCAATGGTGATGGACAGGTTGACAGACGAGATCAGACAGGAGTCCCCATGGACTATGATGTTTGCAGATGACATTGTGATCTGTAGTGAGAGTAGGGAACAGGTGGAGGAGACCCTGGAGAGATGGAGATATGCTCTAGAGAGAAGAGGAATGAAGGTCAGCAGGACTAAGATAGAATATTAGTGTGTGAATGAGACGGAGTATAGAGGAATGGTGAGGATGCAAGGAGTAGAGGTGGCGAAGGTGGATGAGTTTAAATACTTGGGGTCAACAGTTCAGAGTAACGGTGAGTGTGGAAGAGAGGTGAAGAAGAGAGTACAGGCAGGATGGAGTGGGTGGAGAAGAGTGTCAGGAGTGATTTGTGACAGATGAGTACCTGTAAGAGTGAAAGGGAAGGTCTACAAGAGGGTAGTGAGACCAGCTATGTTATATGGATTGGAGACAGTGGCATTGACAAAAAGGCAAGAGTTTGAGCTGGATGTGGCAGAATTAAAGATGTTAAGATTTGCACTGGATGTGACGAGGGTGGACAGGATTAGGAATAAGTATATTAGGGGGTCAGCCCAGGTCGGAAGGTTTGGAGACAAAGCCAGAGAGGCACGATTACATTGGTTTGGACATGTGCTGAGGAGGGATGCGGGAAAAAAATGCTAAGGATGAAGCTACCAGGTAACAGGAAAAGAGGAAGGCCTAAGATAAGTTTTATGGATGTGGTGAGAGAGGACATGCAGGTGGTTGGTGTGACAGAGCAAGATGCAGAGGACAGGAAGAAATGGAAACAGGTGATCTGCTGTGGCGACCCCTAATGGGAACAGCCGAAAGAAGATGATGATAATCGGTGACAAAAAACAACATTTCAGACACCAACATGGAAATCGCAAAAAATATCCAAAGCCTCTCATCTTCAGTACATACATTATTAAATCCCGGCTCTAAAAAAGAACCGAGCTTCCTTGCAAAACAGCTGTCCTCTAGAAATCACAACCATATTTAATAACCACTTCATTGAAAGCATTGCCACATTCATCAAAAACTCACCATCCCACCAATCCATCCACTCCCTCACCTAGAAATCCCCCCACCCCAATGAGCATCTATAATTAACACCTATCTTATTCAAATAACACTTGCATCATCCCCCTTCATCCTCTGCCTTATCACCCAAAACATTGCCTAATACTTCCATCAATCTGTCTTCAATGTCTTATTAAACTAGAGTTGCAACTATCCTTATCTTCTAACCCTAATAATTTCACTCTAAAATCCATCCCAACAGCCACTCAAAAAAATTCTACTTGAATTTACCGGAGTTGCAACTATCCTTATCTTCTAACCCTAATAATTTCACTCTAAAATCCATCCCAACAGCCACTCAAAAAAATTCTACTTAAACCTGGCTCCACTTCTGTCGATAGCCTTCTTCCTGAATACCTGAAAATGACATGTGATGCTATAGTCTGCCCACTCTCCATGTTACTCAAATCTTATGTATCCTCCCAATGGAAAATATCATACATCATCCCTCTTCACAAAGGTGGAAACTCTACAGTTATATACAACTTTATATCCCATTATAATGCTGTCACCTCTCTTAAAACCTTTATAAAATGCATTCATAAACAAATTCTGGACAACCTCTTACAAGAACAGCTCTTAACTCCTACCAAGCATGGTTTCTACCCAGCCTATAGCACTACCACTGCTTTATAATCCTTCATGAGTATTGTAAACAAGTGTAGGGAATCTGTCAAACTGTGCACTCTATTCCTTGACCTGTTAAAAGCTTTTGTTACAGTTTCTCATAGAAAACTCTTAAAACAACTGTCTTATCATGGCCTAGCACTTCCCATGTTACAGTGGTTCAGCAGTTGCTTATCTGATAGAATGCAGTCTGTCAAATGGCAGAACACTGTTTCCTTATCTCTCCTTCACCACATGTGCATCCCAAGGCTCGATTGTCAGTACTCTCTTCTTCGATGTCTTCATTGCTAATCTTTTTACCTCTTCCTATCAAGCTTCCCTAGTATAATACAAATGATTCCACACTTCTTTGTTTGTCTGATAACCTCACACGTCTTCAACAAATTACACAAGAAACTTTCCCCTCTGTAGAAAACTGCCTTCACAATGTCCAGCTACTACTCCACCTTAGGAAAACCAAGCTACTCTTATTTTTCCCTAAAAAATATTTGAAAGATCAAAGTAAATACAAAATGATCTCACTAAATAAAACAGAAATTGAAGTACTCTTGCACACAAAACTGCTTGGAATGACAATAGATGATAACCTCAGATTTGAACTTTGTGTACAAAACAATATAAAAAATCATCAAAAACTAGGTATGTCTATGGGCATAAAAATACCTCTAAAACCACATTTGCAATTACCTTCCTCTCCTACCTTCTCTGTTGTATGATGCCTCTCTCCTTACTAACCTTCAAGACTCAGTTAAATCAAAGCTAGAAGTATAACAAAAGTTGCAACATTTGGTACTAATAAACAATGTCACACCCATCACTGTTCAGACCTTAATGCTTTAATTTGGATCAAACTACCTACAACTGGTCACTACCAACAACATTTTATTGCATACTACTGATTCATCTTAACAACTATATCTTAAATATGCTTTGCTTAAACACTGTATTATCTATATACATATGCTTATTAAATACTGTGTATAGTTTTGTTACGGTCTGTATTAGATCAGCGAATGCTTAAAAAAGCGAACGCTGATTGATCGAACTTATGTAAGCGAAAGCTTACAATCTCGAACTGTCAGATCAGCAATTTTGTTCCTAGGGAAAAAAATCGCTGATCCAAAACAAATACACACAACACAAGCACACCAAACAAACAGCAATCCACACACATACACCTAAAATCTAACACCTAACCCTACACTAAACTATACACACACCACTAACTATCCACTTACCTTAACCCAAACCTTAACCCTAAGGTCGGTCACTATCGCACACTCACCTCACCCGCTCCCTAACCCTAACTCACCTAACCCACCCTAACCCTCATGTCCACACAATCGCACACATACCTAACCCACACCCTAACCCTAACTCACCTAACCCGCCCTAACACTCACATCCACACAATCGCACATGAATCCGACATGTAACTTTCCACCACAGCACTGAAAATACTGAAGCAACAGAAACGGACAACCAAATTCTTTCCCTAGGAAAAAATTCGGGTTTCTGTTGCTTCGATATTTTAAATATTCGCTCACATAAGTTCGATCAATCAGCGTTTGCTTTTTTAAGCGTTTGCTGATCTAATATAGACCCTTTTGCTATAATATCTCAGTTGTAAAAACTTCTTTTGATATAATATTTTAGTTGTAAATTCATTTTCTAATTTTTCCTTGTAATGAAGCTTTTCATCCTGGGAAAATAGGCCTGTGGCCCAGTCAGACCTTCCTGGTAACCAAATGTAAAATAAATTAAATAAATATATATATAAACCTGATGCTTATCCTGCCTTGAGATGTGTTCTACAAACCTGTCACCAATGTAGATCACTTTGATCTTACGAAAAACAAGTCCTTAGCATGCATAAACCACAAAAATCAACAGAATATAGTCTCTACTCTTTCTCATTTGCCAAAAAAATGGAATTCTTTTCCACTATCAGACCCACCTCAACCTATGTGATATATTCTACTCTATAATTTTGTTAACATAAATGTATCATATTTCAATTGTAACTGTTGTAACTCTGTGTCAAGCTTTTCTCCCTGGGCCTTCACTGAAAATGGGTATCTTAAACCCAGGCAGACTTCCCCGATAAACTGATGTCAGTAAATAAATAACTAAATAAAATGTCTTTATTTCTTTTCATGGTATGATTAGGTTTATAATCCCATTTGCTCCCTTTGATTAATCTCTATATAAAAAGATGCAATCTATGCATCTCAAACATTCATGCTAAAGTTTGTACAACTGTACCCTATGTATTCTTTTTACATGTTTTTAATTTTCTGTAGCTTCTGTATCTTCTTTTCGTTTTACTATGTAAATGAAAATATTTATGTATTATTGTATTTTTTTTTTCATTCTGTATTGTTTTGGAACTTTTCTGCACGGCCTCTGCTGAAAATTAGTTTCCTACCCAGTCAGACTTTCCCAGTAGACAAATGTCAAATTAAATAAAATAAATAAAATAAAATGTGATGGCCATGGGTCAGGAGCTTTAACTCCCGCACTGCTTCTATAAGTATTTGAATGTGTAACAGAACTGGCAGTATGGTATTTGACTCCTACCACTGGTATCCATTAAAATACAAAAGACAGTTAACCATAAGGGTGTAATGTAAATGTGTATTGCTGCCTTAGGTAATAGCTAAAACCTATCACCCAAATAAGTTTTACACTCCATAGCTACAGATCAGAATTTCACCTGCTTCAGAGCGAGCCAGGTGTCTTCCTTTGCAGTTTTGCCAAAATTAATTGAAACTTGGCCAGAAGTATTTTGTGTATGCGTGTGCACACAGTGTTTTTAGAATGAGGAAATAAATGCTGACTCTTCAGCAACAACACACTGCTTCCTTAATTTATGGTACTGTTCCATTAGTTAGTCAGAAATAACAAAATATAAATACACTTTACTGTTATCCTTAAAATAAACCAGCCTTTAAATATTATAATGGTAGTGATTAGCCCTCAGCTGACATCCTTCCAATGGTGGACATCACACATAAATATAAGAATAATGCATAAACCCTTTAACCAACTAATAAAATATCCACAAACATTTAAAATTAAGTAATACAATTTGTACTTGAAATAAGTAAGTGAAAGTATTTCATTTCTAAGTATATATGCTGAGTAGTCTTTCTTCCTCCTAGTTCATTAACTCCTGCTCCCCAACCTCAGACATACTTATTTCACCCCTTTCTTCCTCATCTTTCCAGGCAATTGTGTACATACATGGAGGTGTGGGATTGCAACAAAGACAATATGGTCATATCTTCATGTCCCAAAGAATTTTTTTCTTCCCGTAAAAGGCTTTCTAACCCAGCAGTGTACACTGTCTGTTTTTACTGTTACATTTTAAACATTTTACAATCTTCTGATTGCTGTTGAGACAGTGGTATGCTTTGCTGTAGCAGTTTTAAATTAGCATTGTATGTATTAAGTCTGACCAAGTACATTTCTGTTATTGTTTTATTTATTTTGACATGTGTTAACCGGGTATGTCCGATTGAGCAATATCCCATTTTCAGTGCAGGCCCGGGGGGAAAAGCCCCATGCAGAAACAATTTCAAAGACAAGTTTAAATTTATTCAGTTTTATTCAGTTTATTTAAAACTTTATTCAGTTTTTCAAACACCCAGAGAATGTTATTTTGAACAACTTGACCACTTTACTTTGGAAGTAAAGGAAACAAACAAGTTTCAGAGCAAGTGCTTGCCATCTAGGTAAAATCGCAATCGTCTACAACTGACCATGCAACTAAGTATGTGCCTTTGCTGGAATAAAAAGGAAAGAATAGCAGAAGGTTGATGGTCTAGTTTAGGTTAGTCTCACTGGCTACATTAATCAAGAAGGCAGGGCTGGTTCTGAGGACTACTCTGACTTGATGGAAGATTAAATACAGATGTTTAACTGGCAAGGCTTGTAACTCTGAGATGTTCATTGTGTTTCAAACATGCCTGCTCAGCGGCTCAAGACCCATCTGAGGGAATAGTTTCCGCAGGCCCAATACCTTGGGTTTCCAGAGGCCTAGGTGTCTCCACGTGGGAGTCGGATGTGGCCTGTGGCTCTGAGGTAGCGGGTGTCAGGGGCTGCGAAAGCGCCTCACTGAGAACCGGCGACTGTCCTAGAAGAGGCTTCATCGTCGGTTTTGGACCTCTGATGCCTGTCCTTTTCTTTGTCTTTGCGTTTTTTATGAATTCCGGTCGTTGGTTGTTCCGACGGCATTATGTAGTTAAATCTTCGGCCAAAGTAATGTAAAGCAAAATCAAACTGACGCTTAATAGTGCGTTGGTTGAATCTAGCACAAAACCGACAACTAGCAACGTCATAGTCAGGGCCTAGGCAAGGAATACAGTAAGAGTGAAAATCCTTATGAGGTATTTGCTTCCCACAAGAAATACAATTGTTAACTTTTACTGACATCGGTCTGGAGCAAGAAAAAGTTTCCCCAATGGGGTACTTAGCTTTATTGAAGACTTCGGTTCTGAAATTCAATTTCAAAAATCTCAGGAGTTGGCCGACCGGCACTTGCGAACTGCTTTTGCTTCGGGCACCGCACGGCAAGAAAGACTGAAGAAAATCTTTTATACCCCTGGAGCACTGACGTCAGGGAAGAGGCGACAGCAACCAACGCTGGACCTAGACTTTGGAATTCTGGCCGACTGCGGGTAGCCTGCCAGCAGGATAACCCAAGTGTAATGACTGCAACAGTGAATACAATTGAACGTCTACATTTATGGTAGGTACACAACTGTACTGTCTTCCTTGATTAAGTTACAGCTACAAAGAAGAGTGTTGTCTTTGAGATAATGTTTAGATCAGCTAAGGCTGCTGGCTGAAATGGTGGTGTGATGCTTCCCTAGGATGAATTAAAGTCCCAGGATGGAGAAATCTCTGACTGGAAGCCTTCCATAAAAGAAATCTTTAAGGAAGGCCTTCCTGACCCTCAGAAAGTGAGGTTAATGTGGACTCTGCAATCAAATGGAAGTTTGAGACTGTCATCAGGTGTACATTAATTGAGAACAGATGAGACTTTTTGTTAAACGAATCTGACAGATATTCCAAGAACGTGGAAAGAGGCACTGATTTGTGATCCACATTGCTATACCACACCAACATGAAGATCTGCACCCATTTGTCCTTCTAGGTTTCTCTAGTGGATGACTTTTATGATTAACTGAAAATTCTGATAACCTTCTCTCGGTATAGTGGGTTGCTGGCTATGGCTGGAATTGGAGAAGCCAAAGACGCAGTTTCATTCAGATGAGGTTTGCTAGTGGGGATGAGGCAGTACATTTATTAAAGGTATTTATTGCAAAGAGCCATCCAGGAAGTCCAGTAGAGGTAGTAACAACAGAGAAAACCAAGTTTGATTAGACCAGAATGGTGCTATAAGAATTATCCTGGTCTGTTATGTTATGAATTTCTGGATAAACCTAGATATTAGTAGTGTTGATAGGAATGTCTATTGTTCTGATAAACCTTCATGCCAATCTTAATTGAAGCATGTATGTGTTATCGCACTACAGTTTAGTATTTCCTAGGCTCACTTCCATTCTTTTTTATTAATCCTGTCTTTCTTTCCCTTATAATTTCCTTTTCTCTGTTAACATAACTACTTCTTTTCTTTTCTGTGCAATTTGGGCTATTTAGACAATTGTCTAGGTCCTATCTGGCTTGCACAGTACTGTTTACATGCATTTAACATAAAAAGTAATCTTTCTTAGTCTGTTATACATTCTATCTCACTCTCTTCCTATTTATTGACTTGCCTCTAAGCTTGGAGATTATATTGCATGCCTCATTTTCTCTGAGTAGCTACAGAATTAAACATATTGTACTACTTATTACACATTCATCTAACTTTTCTCCATTGCTTCTTTACCTTTTACTCCTGTTTCTGTCCCTTTGTGCATATGTGAGCTGATTGATATGCTTGCACTGCTTGATGATTTGGCAGCCTACTTTGCTCCCCTCCTTCCCCTAGCCCCAGTTGATCCCCTGGGTCTCTACTTTTACATTTAACAAAACTGCACCCACCTTCCAATCAAATGTAATATTTACTTAACTTTTTCAACATGCCAATTTTACACACCTGTCACACTTTGCGAGGGACAGTCCCTCTTTGGGGAGTTGTGTCCTGACAAAAAATATTAAAAGTTGTAAATGTCCTGAGATTGTAGGACATAATTATGTCCCATATTTTATGTAATAGTTGCATAAAATAGTTATTTCTGTATCTAACATACCTAAATGTTACAAGAAACGGAATAAGCAACTAAACTGCTACAAGAATAAGCTTTTATTTAGGCAAAAAAGTTAAGTTCTATCCTTTGTACTGACCGTGGGCATGTGTCAGCCTGTAAAATCTGATGTGTGTCCCGAAAATGTCCCACTTTGGCCATTTGAAAAGGTGGCAACCCTACCTGTCCCCTCAATGCAAAAAGTACATTTTAAATCATCTGTAACTTAACCTTGTACTGTTACTAGTTTTGCTAGTCCTTCACACCAGTTCTGATCTTCGTCAACTAAAATTGCATGATCTGATGCTATCCATGTCATTATTCATCACAGATGTGTCTAGGATCCGATATCCGAGCCAGCAACATCTCAGACAGATCCAGAGCTAAAGCTCCTCCCCTTACTATAATCCCTGCTACCTTCTAACCCTCAGATCTCATTTGCCACTGAATCACTCAGACGTGGTTCCAGGCTCAAGCATAGGATATATAGTTAAGTGCTGTTTTTTCTTGGCTTCTTTCCCATCCTTTTAATTTTTGGGTGTTGTTTCTTCCTTTTGCAGTTCTCAGTTAAGCTTAATATCTCCCCTCCCTGTTGGAACCTAGTTTTTGGAAGTAGGTAGGTTCTCCCCCACTTCTAGTTTGTGGTGCTTTGCGCCTTTTTCTCTCAGCTGGTCTTTCTAAACAAACAAAAAAAAAACTCTTTTCTTTTCTTTTTGGCGTGAGTTGGTGTTGTTAGTTTAGCATGACTGAAAAGCCTTCAGGTTTTAAAAGGGGTTGTTCATGCTGTCGGAAGATGCCATGCTCTGACTCACATGAGGAGTGTCTCTACTGTTTGGAGTCAGCGCATCTGGAAGTTGAATGCGACATTTGTGCCGCATTCAATCCCCAGGGCCATTGTAGAACACCAAAACAAACTTTTGCTGTAGGGTTTGGCACAAGGTGGTCCTTTGCCTTCAGACTCCCTGTCCAAACCCTCGCAGGAGCCTAAGAAGAGACCTCCTCCTCCCTCGGTGGGGTCCTCTTCTTCCTCTCTTTTGAAAAAGCAGAGGCTCTTGGATCGCAGCTCCCTGGATCAGAGTAAAGCCTCTTTGGCTTCATATCTGGGACTGTCGCTCTGAGAGCTTCAGATCAGACTCTCAGATCCAAGCATTTTTCAGATTGGAAGCCTTCAGATATGAGTAGAAGCAAGCTGTCCCCAGATCTGACCAGTTTGTCAGAGCCATCCGGCACAGCTTCCAAGCCTTTGGATCCTGCCAGGTTATCTGATCCAACAGCTCTGTCAATTCCTGTTATCAGTAAGGGTTCCCCTTCTGAGTCCTCCAGGAGATCGGAATCGAGTCATTTGAGCCGATCTCCTTCTCGAAGGCATAGGACTGTGGGATCCAAGGTCAGATCCCCAGCAAAATCTGGCCACTCTTCAGCTTTGTCCAGGTCCTCCAGAAGTCTCCTTCCCTTAGACATGGATAGGATGATGAGGAGCTTCCTCAAGGCCCAAATACAGTTGGGCTTGCTGCCGTCCCCTGTCCAGGTGGCTAGGGGATGCTCCCCGTCCACAGGACTCCACTGTCCTTTTCCAATCCAGCAGGTTTTAGAATATCAGGACTGGGAGATTTCTAGTGAGAGGCCGATGGTGTCGGGTATCCCCCCTTCTCAACACTGTCAGGGTCCCAGGCTGGCTTTGTTTGCAGCCATCGGACCAGAGTGGGCCTCCTCCCTGAGGGGTAGGTGTGAGTTTCCTTGGGGTGGGTCTAGGTCTGGATTTATTGGGCCACTCCCTTCCCTTGGGGGCTTCGACGCTGGACAGCTTGACAGCTTGAGGCTGATATCGTCTGGGGGCATCAGTGCTGCATCAGGGTTCCTTTTCCCTTCCCAGCTGGACCCCGCCACTGGGGATGAGGGGGCTTTGTCCAGTCCTTCAGCATTCCAGGTGGTAGAGAGGACCTTCTCCAGTTTGGCAGTTACCTCTCTTTCTCAAGGTCCTCCCCAGCCTTTCTCAGGATTGGGTGTTGAGGCCTCCATGCTCCAGGGTCAGCCCTCCCATGAGCACCTTCAGACGGGCACTGCCCCACTTGAGGAACCCATCTCTTCTGAATCCTCCCCTGAGCCCACTGCAGAAGAGCACCCTCAGAAGAGAAAGGAGGCATTTAGACTCCCCTAGAGAGTCTGTCACCAGGGACACGGATTTTGAGGAGGGAGATGGGTCTCCCAGACTTCCACCTGAGGAGTTATCCTTTACGGACATCCTGGAGGTTCTCAAGCAGAGAGGCAGATGGTCTTCCCCATCCCCATCTTCGCAGGAGTCCAAATTTCTGAAGGCACACAGGTTTCTGGGCCAGCTTCTACCCGGGTTTCCCCACCTGCTGATGAGCTTGTGGAACTTATCGCCAGCAGGGCTTGGAAGGAGCCAGACATGATGGAACCTGCACCCAAGAAAGTAGACAAATTCCTCGGTCCCCCTAAGAGTAGGTCTTTTGGGAGCAAAGGGGTCCCTGTCAATGCCATCATGGTGGCTGCTGCTACTAAGAAAGAGTTAGCTGAGCAAAGCTCCTCGGTTCATCCCTCGAACAGGGTGTGTCCCGGGTGATCGACCGTTTTTGAAAGCACGTGTTTGCCTCCGCTAGTTTTGGTCTGAGAGCAATTAATTACTTGGCCCACTTTTTCTGGCTTCAGAGGTATTTGGTTTCTGAACTTACCACTTACTTGTCAGAGTTGTTGCCTCCATAGAGCCTCAAGTTAGTCTCTCTGAGGCTGTCTACTCTCACGTCTTTAGCTAATACTTCGATGAGGCGGATCTCCAATACTGTGGAGGCCACCTCTCAAACAGCTGGCATCGACATTGCTATCCGACGGCATGCCTGGCTTCATCTTTGTGGGTCTGTGTAACTCTTTAAGGCATCTTTCATTACTGCCCCTTTTGATGGTTCCACTTTGTTTGGGCCTTCTGTCAAGGAAACCTTAACCCATAGCAAGCAGGAAGTCAAGACTCTTTCTGTGGTAGGGATCAAGTTTTCTACTCCCCAGAGGTCCTTTTTAAGACCCAGAGGGGAAGTAAAAAGCTTTGATTCTGGAGGACTCAGTCTTCCTTTTAGGGCACTCCCCAAGAATCCTGTTCCACTGGCCGGGGCAGGGGATTCAATGGTAGACACTGCCCTAGGGGCAGAGGGGGGTCTGCAAAACCAAGGCTCCCAAGAACCCTTCTTGGAGAAGCCCTTCCAGCACTCCTGATGTGTTGCCTGACTGTCCTGTCTTGGAGACGGTCTGGGGTTGTCTCTCCATTCACCCACTAGATTGGACAAGTCTCAGCTCTGATCAGTGGATGTTAAAAATCATTTCCAGGGGTTACTTTATTCCCTTCTTCCAGCCCCCTCCAACTCAGATTTCTCCCAGATGTACCATCCCAACAAAGGAAGTTAGCCTATCTCAAGGTGCAAGACCTCCTTCAAAAAAGAGCCATTCATGAGGTCCCAACAGGACAGCGAGGGTCCGGAACATTTTGGTGCCAAAAAAGACTGGGGACATGCATCTGATTCTGGACCTCAGCGAGCTAAACCTTTCTGTTAAGAAGTCCAAGTTCTGCATGGTCACTGTACAGTCCATTCTGCCTCTCTTGTGCATGTATAATTGGATGTGCTCAGTGGATCTCAAGAATGTGTACTATCATATAAAGATTGACAGATGCTCCAGGGGACACTTATACTTTTGGTTAGGGGCCATTCATTATCAGTTCAGAGCCCTGCCCTTTGGACTCACCACAGCCCCTCCAGGTGTTGACCAAATGTATCGTGGTGGTGGCAGCTCATCTCTGGCTGCTGCAAGGTTTCCAGGTTTTCTGTACCTGGACAATTGGCCTCTCATGGCTCCCACGAGTCATCAACTAAGTCTGGCGACCAGATACGTCCTTAGTCTGTTCCAGCATCTAGGTATAACAGTGAATCTACCCAAGTCAAATCTAGTTCTGAGCCAAAATTTGGAATTCTTCAGAATTCTGCTGGAGATGGTATCCCCACAGGGTCCAGCTCATTCAGAATAAAGTCTTGTCTTTTGTTGGATGTAGCACACCTGCCTGTTCATTTGATCCTCAAAACCCTAGGCTCTATGACAGCTGCCATTCAGTTGGTTTCTCTCACCAGGTATCACATGCGAGTTCTCCAGTGGACCCTGGCAGTGCAGTGGTCTATTCTGTCACAGCTCATGTTGATAACAATAAAGTTGACTCAGGTGTGCAGGAATCATCTTGCTTAGTGGCTTCAGTCCCAGGACCTCTTTCTGAGCAGGTCATTTTGTCTTCCCTCGCTCAAGGCCACAGTGACCATGGATGCCTCCCTGCTGGGGTGGAGGGGGCAGAGGCATTTTCAGGGCAGGACAGTTCAAGGCACGTGATCCCCCATAGAGACCAAATTGGACATAAATGTCCTGGAGATGAGCAGTCCTTCTAACATTGCAAGCCTTTCAGGAATGTCTCCCTCTGGGGACTGTAGCAATTCAGATGGACAAACATGGTGGTTCTCTGGTATATCAACACGCAAGGGGAACGCAATCTTATCCTCTGTGCAGAGAGGCGACGAGTGTGGGAATGGGCAATTTTCCCCTTGCAACTCATATACCCGGGAGTTCCACTATGATAGCCAACAAACTCAGCAGGTCCATCTTGAGTCCTCACGAGTGGCTCTTGACTCCATCAGTAGCAAGGCAAATCTTTGACCATTGGAGTCAACCATTCTGTGACCTCTTTGCTTCCCCAGTCAATCACAAATGCAGCAATTACTTTGCCCTGATCCCACCATGGGGGGAGTCACCCAGGGACTCTTTTGTTCACAATTAGCCTCCGGGTCTCCTCAATGCTTATCCTCCTGTTCCCCTAATACCCAGAGTTTTACAGAAAGCTCATCACCTAAAGACCTCTCTCATCCTCATTGCCCCTTTCTGGCCTCGTCAGGCATGGTTCTACTTCTTAAGGTCTCATCTGTGGTATCCACCTTGGATACTAGATCCCATTCCGGATCTCATTTCCCATCTCTGGGGGCTTCCATTTCCCAATCTCTGGACCCTTCGTCTAGCCACATGGTTTCTCCAGTTCCAGTAATCCTTTCACAGTCCAGGCCTTCCCTGGTGAGGGGCATTATTTTGGCTTCTCAAAAGCCATCTACAAAGAAGGTGTTTTCCAGTAAGTGGATATGGTTTTCCATTTGGGCCAGACAATGTAATCTAGCTCCCTTTTCAGCCCCTATTACCAATATTTTCCTGTTATCTTCCCTTTTTCAGGATGGGTTGAGTTTTTCTACCATTAAGCTCCAGTTGGCTGCCATCTCTAATTTCCATATCAGTAATGAGCCTTCCTTTTCTTGCAAATTATGCAAAGCCTTTCTGAAAAAAGTTTTTCTTCTTAGGCAACGTATTAAGGACCCGTCTCCACCATGGGATTTGACTTTGGTGCTGCGGTCCCTAATGCAAAAACCTTTTGAACCAGCTAGTTCATGTGATCTAATATTTCTTTCCTGGAAGAATGGCTTTTTAGTAGCCATTACTTCTGCCAAGAGGGTCTCGGAACTTCAGGCTCTGTGTATTAAGCCACCGTTCATGATCTTTCATAAGGACAGGGTGTCTCTTAGAACAAATCCTTCCTTTTTCCCTAAAGTGGCCTCTAAAGCCAATCTCAATCAGTTGATTCAACTACCAGTCTTCTTCCCTAATTACTCTAATAAAGGGGAATATGTCTTGCATTGTTTAGATGTCCACAAGCAATTGCATTTTTATTTAAAGAAAGCTGAGGAGCTTAGAAAGTCAAACCAACTATGTGGCTTTTTCTTAGAACAGAAGGGGCCAGTCAGTTTCTAAAGTGATTGTTTCCAGATGGATTGTTGGTTGCATTTCCTTCATTTATGCTAGTTTGCATCTAGAACTATCCAGACCAGTGAAGGCCCATTCTACTAGGTCTGTTGCTACATCATCAGCCTTTTTGGCTAGACTTTCCCTTGATGAGATTTGTGCTTCTGTTACTTGGTCTAATCCTCACACTTTCATTTCGCACTAAAATTAGACTCCGTATCCAGGAACAGGGCTTCCTTTGGTTCCTCCATGCTCCGGCATATCCTTCCTTGAGGTCACCCAGGGTACATAGTAGATGGGAACTCTGACCCATCTGTGATGAATAATGACACACATAGCATCAGATAGTATTCACTATTACTATATATCACCTCTACCACTTTCTTCATCTCCTAAGCACTCTGTGCTGATGTACAGCTCAACCCTGGTCCCACTTCATTACCCTCTCAACCCATTCAACAATCAAAAAAAATTCTCCATTGCCCACATTAATATTGGAAGTATTAACAACAAACAGGCTTAGCTAAAACTCTGCTTAAATCAGTATAATCCAAAAGAGGTCTAGTTGATAAGACTGAAATCCCAAAATATCAAGTAGCAGAAGACTTGAGACAATAATATCAAATGGCCATAAAGCAAAACAATCATAAAGCCAACTTCCACATGATCGTACATGAGCTTTACATGATCGACAGTTACAACATCGAAGATGAGTAGGGTGAGCAGCACAGAGCATACCACAACCCATGCCTAATACCAAATAAAAAGAAAACCCATGTGACACTCTGTACTCCAATGTAGCATTCGTTCGTAACTAAACATTAAACATAGCACCCTTATTTATGTAAGGGGCATAATAACTCTGCAGCAACTGTAAGAAAATTTGAAGAGTGTACTAAAAGTGCTCAAAACAGGACTTATGACAGTGCATGTGACTTGACAAACAAAGGAAATGGGAAATGGACAAAATAATTCACATGGTGCATAGACAACATGGCTAAACTTAAATCTTCCAAAATAACAGCAATAGCTATACTCGAACTTACTGGCCAATCCCTGTTCAAATTGTTTATTCCTGTCCACTAATTTTCTCCTTTTTGGTAATTGGGGACAGCCAGTGGACATTTGCAGCCATATTGCTTCTTTTCTATCATTTCATATTTTACAAGTTTCTCTCCAATTGCTACACATGTAGTTACTGCGTGACTCCTGTATTTCTCCATTGATTTAAGTTTTCAGAACCAGTACTTTTTATTCTTTGCACATTTTTCTAGGTTGATGTAATCCATCCGAACAAGGATACTATTACCTTTGTGACTTAACTGGGCAGTAAACGTCCCCCCAAGAGCTGGGTGTATTCTGTGCTGCCTCTACCATGATAGGTTATTTTCATATCCCTCATGCACATGTATGGCAGGTGCAATCCCCTGTATATGTGGAGGAAGATGTCCATGAAGCATAACAGCATAACCTTGCAGCATATTAGTAATTATGTACCATAAACAAGATATATTTGTAGCTGCTAAGTTGCTGTATACTACTGCTGAAAGGCTGTGCTCTGCCTTTAAATTAATAGGCCAACTCTGTTTTGATGTTGTGACCATCGATCATGTGAAAGTCATCTTTCTTGCTGTTAAGTGTTGTTGTCTTTATCATCTGCTACTTGATATTTTGGAATTTGGATCTTATCAACTAGATCCAGTCCAAAACTTATGTCAGTAAGCAAACTCTGGCTGTTTAACATAAACTCTTGGATCCCTGCAACAATCGAAAGCACCTACCACTGCTCCTCTGACTGTTAATCAAGTAATCACAAAGGTAGAGGAACTCTTACTGTAGTCCATAAATCTTTCTGTCTTGCTCCTTCTTTAACTGCCTCAAATACTTCTGACACTGAGTATACTCCCAACTGGTCAATAATTCCAATAACACTTCAGATATTTACTAAAATCTTTCTTGCCACAGTGTATATTCCTCTACCTACTACCCTATCTACTTTTGGAGATATCCTCTTCAAATTTCTAGAAATAACCCAAAAACATATGCTAACCATTCTTAATGACTTTAATTGTAACTAAGCAGCTAACAATAAATAACTGTAAATAACTACTTAACCACTTCATTATTTTTCACCAACTCAGGCAGCTAGTTTATAAAGGGCACTAGATTTTACAACAATACTAAAAAGTCTACAATTCTTAATCTTATAATAGTCAACATTCTCAGTAAACATAAATTCTGCAAATCCTCACCACTCCTCAGTGAACACTGCACCTTACTTTCCCATTGGTCTTTTTGAAGCACTTAAACTGCCGCCAATAATTCATTGGACTTAGAAAACAGTAGAAACATACTTGTATGGGAGCTGCAGCTTATAGACTGGAATCCTGTTTTTTCATGTACTGATCTCACCACGGCCATTTCATCTTTCTACAACATTCTTTGCCAAAAACCTACTATTTCCATTAAGATCCATAAAAAATACCAAGCTGCCTGGATTACCCCACAACACAGAAAACTTATCGTGAGAGAGAGAATGCATGGGATGTTTGGAAATGAAACCTACAACACTCAACAGCACACGATAACTATCCTGAACTCAGAAAGAACACAAGACTAAAAAACAATGATGCTAAGGTTAGTTACTTCACAAAGCTTCAAAGCACACAATTAGGACATCTCAATCAATTTTGGCTCTCAGTTAAACATCTAAGAATCTCCTCACCCCCCCCAAAAAAATAAAAATAAAAAACACACTACCCCCTTCCCTGTTAACCTCTCCAGTGAAACCCAACAAATGCCCCCCCCCTTTCAAAATACATTTCCAGTTTCTCAAACAATTCTCCTCCTACATCAGGGACCCCTTCTTACACTTTATTGAAAACATTCTTTTTACTTTCAAAAGATATCTGCCAAAAAATCAGCTAACTACTAGAACAAACTAAATTCACTTATAGCTCCTTTTTCTACTCACCTCATCCATACTTCTTCCTTTTTTTTGAATTTCTCCAAGTCTTTTCAGTTTCTAATACCATGACAGGAATGGACCACATTCCTAAGTCAAAGTATGATTAAAGTTCATAAAATTAGTATTGTGTCAAGCTTTGATGTTAGCCAGAAATGCTCTTCGCAGCACCCACAATGTGCCCAGTATTGACTCCTGCAATTCATATGACGTTACATGTATCGGTAACATTATATAAGCATGATTGTAAATTCTTTTTTATAAGACCCATTGCTCCTACTACTATTGGAACTGTGTAAGTATCCCTCTTCCACATTATCCTCATTTCTGCCTGTAAATCCTGGTATTTTATGACTTTGTGTCTCTCTGTACATAAAACACTGTAGTCACTGGGTGTAGCAATTACAATAATCAGTGCTACTTTTGTCTTCTTTTCATGCAGTACTGTATCTGTTTTTTCAACTGTTGGTAAAGGGTGATCCTTATGTGATATAAACTTAATCGTTTTCTATAATGCTTTCTGGCTCATGTTTCCAATGTTTTTCAGCTACTTCAGTATTATGTTTGCACAATCCCCAGTGCAACAGTCTTGCCATGTTATTATGCCTTTCAGTATACAGTCCTTCTGCCATTGCTGTGTCACAACCAGCAACAAGATGTGCAACTGTTTCCAATTCTGTTTTGCAAAACCTACATTTGTCTGTTTCTTCCACATGTTCAATGTACTTTGTAAACCAACATGTATGTAGTCCACTATCTTGGGCGCCAGTATTAACCTTTCATCTTTTGGTTTAAATTCACCTCTCTTTATGCATTCCTGCATTCAGTCCTGGTTAACATGAGGTTGCTCCAAAAGTTTTCTGTACTTGCGACTATATTTACCCATTTTCCACATTTCCTACCTTTTCATCTGATCCTTTACCTTATATTCTTTCTTTTGTTTTTTGGCACATTCAGTTTTTCTACTTCTGGTTTGATTACCATTCCCACTTGACACTGATATACTTCTGCTAAACTAAGCAGGGAAGTCATCTTATAAGTATTCTCCTCATGTTTTAAAAATTTCACTACGTTTGGGTCTTGTGAGGTCACCAGATATGTATGCAGTCCTACAATTGCAGATCTGATCAGTTTTGAGGAGGCCCATACCTCCTTTAGTATGAGGAATATATAGTCTTGGTATACACTGATTTTTATAAATCATTTGATAAGTGTGAAGTGTCCTTGTTTATCTGTCCAACAGATCCAGCACCTTTTGGGATGAGTCAATCACTCCAAACTGTATAAGTTAGGACAGAGAGCAAATTGGTTTATAGCTTGGACTTTCTTCCTAGGTGTCAGCGCTGTTTTCAGTACTAATTTTATTATATTTTATTTACTTATTTTACATTTGTTTACTGGGAAGGTCTGTATGGGCCAAGGACTCATTTTCAATGGAGGCTTGGAGAGAAAATCTCCAAAAATAAATTTACAGATAAATATATATAACAGTAACATGACCATATTTAAAACAGTAGCATTCCAAGTAAGTACAGTATTTTAACATAGGCAGCGAAACAGTTACACCATATAGGTTTCTAGCCTATATAAGACAGTGGTATTATTTAGACCATAGAGCAGTAGTAACTTATCTAATACACGCAGTGATTTCACATAGGGAATAAACAGTATTATCAAATGTAAGGAGTTAAAAGATTAGTACTTAGACTCAATAGTGATAAACAGCAAGATATGTAAAAAAGTGAGAAAGGGGAGGCAGGACTTTTGGTGTCAATTCATGCTAGTAATTAGAGGGAAGGGGCAGAAAGCTGGAAGAGAGATCAAGTAAGATAGTATGACCTGGTAGAGCTATATGGGAGATATAGTATATTCAGCCTGGGTTTGTGCAGGAGCACATCCACTTGATGAGGTGTTCCTTAACTACATTTTTAAATTTAGTTGTATTGATGCAGTTAATTATTGTTTGAGGTAGTGTATTCCAAAGTTTAGATACGTGGTTAGAGAAGAGGGAATCCCCAAAGCAGTTGTTAGATTTAGTAACTGTTAGCAGGCTTTTGTTGGTGGATCTCCGTGTTCTAGAGCTAGACTAGGGTTGAACAAGGAATTTGAGAGAGCGGCAGCTATTTGAGTGGTTGTGTATGTAGTGTATGAAGGTTAGTTGGTTATAGGTTAGAAGATTAGGAAGTTCTAGCCATTTTACATGCTGCAATGCATTGCAGTGGTGTGATCTGTAAGGGAGGTTTGAGGCAAATCTTGGTATTTTAGTCTTCTAAAATATTCCTTACAAAGTTTTATTCACATTTGTTCATGTTTTATTGTTGGTCCTTAATCAATCCCCAAATATTTATACATTCCCTCTTGCTCAAGTTCTTTTATCTCACATTTCTGTCCCAGGCTGATGTTTTCTTGGTGCTGCAGCTTTCCTGCTTTAAAGGTTGCTTTTGCACATTTATCAAGACCAAATGACATTCTTATGTCATCTGAAAAAGTTTTGACCACTTGCAGTTGTGCTTTCATTTCCTCATTGGAGGAACTATATAGTTTTAAATCATCCACAAAAACGAGATGAGAATTTTTTACACTTTGTTGTTTTCTGGGAGCCTAATTGTAGCCTTGACCTAATATGTTAAGTAGTCAGCTTAATGGGTTAAGGACAAGACAAAACAATAGCGGTGAGTCACCCTGGGATATCTACCTTTGAATTTTTATCCCTAGAATAATAATTTGTCCTTTATCATGGCTGAGCTACAAAGTGGTTTGCCTCTGTTTCATGGTCGCTGTAGGGTAGTGTAGGGTGTATCTTATACATTTTTAAGCACTCTCTTATCCATGAATGTGGGATACTGTCAAAAGCTTTTTTATAGTCTATCCATGCCATACTTAAATTATTCCCCTTTTTACAGTCTCCATTATAACTTTGACTACAAATGATCCTTTGTTCCATATGACTTTCTTTTATTACCCTTTTGTTCTATTGCCATGATTTTCTCCCAAATGACTATAAACTCTGTTGGCATCAATTCTGCTGTATAGTTTATATGTCGTTGGAAGGCAAGTTTTTGGTCTATAGTTTTTAGGATAGCTTGCATGTTCACTGTTAAGTAGGAATATTCCATTTTCCTGTTGTTAACCAGGTCAGTGTCTGTTCAGGGTGTAGGTATAAATAGTTCTAACTCATGGCTTGATCTTTGTGTAAAGATGTTAGTACTTTTAGCCAGAAGTTAGGTACTGTATCTGGACCTGGGGTTTTCCAATTAGGAGCTTTTCTTAACTTTGTTTCAATTTCACTTGCTGTTACTTCATCCCATTTCATATTGCATAGTACATTTGAACGTCTTATTCTTTCTTTTAAATATTCTATCCATTCAGAATCTTTATGTTCCGCAGGATCTTTATAGATATTTCTCCAAAATTTATCTATTTTCTTTGGTGGTGTTTGAATTCCTTTTGCCTTGTTTCCCAAGTCTTTATAATACTTTTTTGGGTCATTAATAAATTACTTATTTTGTGCTTTTCCTTTGTATTTATCTGTATGTCTTCTAAGTTTTTCTGCCTGTGCTGATATTTTTAGTTTATTATTTGTGATAGTGCACAACACAGCCTGATCTGTTCTGATGCTGCGCATTGCTTTTATCACGTCTATCTTTCTGAATATTTTTGTTGATCTGTACCCTCTTCTATACTCTTCTAACAGTGACACTTCTTGTCTTAATTGCTTTACAGATGTTCTTCATGTTTCACTGTTGCAGTCATCACATTTGGGTTATCTGCTTGCAGTAGCCCTCAGTCGGCCTGATTATCAAAGTCTTGGGTCCTGCGTCGGTTGCTGTCTCATTTTCCATGATGTCAGGTAGTCAGGGGTATAAAGCATGCAGCCAACGCCATTACATCAGTCTTTCTTGCCGTGCGGTGCCAGAAGCAGAAGCAGTTCGCAAGTGCCGGTCGGCCGACTCATGAAATTTTCGATTTTCAGAACCAAAGTCTTCAACTAAAGCAAAGCACCCCATTGGGGAAACTTTTTCTTGCTCTAAACCGATGTCAGTAAAAGTCAGTGATTGTATTTCTTGTGAAAGCAAATACCTCATAAAGATTTTCATTCGTACTGTATTCCTTGCCTAGGCCCTGACCACGACGTACCTTGCTGTCTGTTTTGTGCCTTATTTAAACAACGTACTATTCGTAGTCAGTATATTTATGCTTCTAAATATTTTGGTACTTGGTTCAATTATCCAGATATATCTTCGGTAAGCCATCCAACTACTGACATTCCGATAAAATGCAAAGATAAAGACCGAGACAGGCCGCCTAGGTCCAAAGCTGCCGACGATGCTTCTCCTAAGCCAGCTGCCAGTTCACCTGTACTCAGTGAGGCACTTTCACAGCCCCGATACCCGCTACTTCAGATTCGCTGGCCTCTATTGAGACCCATTCAGAGTCCGGTATGCCGCGAGATGCTTCAACTGTGGAACCTGCGGACATCTCTACCTTGGATGGGTCCGGAGCCACTGTGCAGGCACCAGCTTCTGAGGGTGTATTCAGGCCTACTTGACTTGCATATTAAACCAACGCCATCTTCTTCTTCAAGGCCTAAAACTCGAACCATGCCTAGAAAACCGACACCCAGACCGCATAGTCAGGCCCGTATGCCTAAAAAACAAATGATAAGAATGGCTGAAGACCATATTACTTTAATCAGTGGAAGCCAACCTTCCCCCTCTAAGAGACCTAGGACTGAATTTGCTTATGATACTTCTGATCAGGATTCTGAAATTTCTGTTTCCTCTAATGACCAGGATTTACCCTTATCTACCTATGAGGATTTTGATGCAGAGGACACTATTCCCTCTGCTTCCCCCCCCCAGAGGATTTCTCTTTTGGTGAAACCTTGCATACTCTTAGGGAGCATTTTTGTTGGAAAAGCCAGGATTTCTCTGATTCTAAAAAGAGGCTTAGGGATTTCTTACGTCTGCCCCAGCAAAGGCCTTTAGCTATCCCTCCTGTACTAGACATTGTTGATGATGCCTTTTCGGAATCTAGTTTGGCCCCGGATTCTTTACCTCCTGCTGCCAGAAAACCTGATAGATATTACAGGGTTCCTGACTCTCACAAGTTCGTTGTTAAAAATCCACTGCGGATCTTGAGACCATTTCACAGGGACCCAAGGTCATTAAAGCTACTACTGCCAAAAATCCTACCCCCTCTGATAGAGACTCCAGGGTACTGGATAGATGGGGTAAGAATGTATACACTTCTGCAACCTTAGCCATTACGGCCTTAAATTGCCAGTTTCACATGTTAAAGTATCAACAGCATATTATTGGATTGCTTAAACAGAAAATGATGATTCCTGATTGTGCTGAAAATAAGGATTTACAGGATTTAATGCATTCTGCTGAACAGGTTGGAAAACATACTTTGCAATGTGGTTTTGATTCACTAGAGGCATCTTGCAGGTCTGCTGTCACTGGGTCTGTACTTAGAAGGCATGCTTGGCTTAAGGAGAAATCCTTGCCAGATCATGTTAAAGCTAAATTGCTGGATGCTGCCTTAAATCAGGACTGCCTGTTTGGCAACACAGCAGAAGAAGTTCTTAAAAAGTTGGAGGAAAAAGCTAAATCTATGCATACTGTTAAAGATTTCCTACAAGTACAGCCTCCAAGATTTAGTAGGCATTGGCACTCTAAGAATTGGTCCTTTCCTGCCTCTTCCAGGCCTTCTCAGTCCAAACCCAGAACCAGCAGAACACCGAGGCTTCAGTCCCAGGGTACGCACAAGACTAAGCAGTGGGGGGCTCCCACTTCCAAATCAGGGGGTAATAAGACTCTCCCTTATGGTAAACTGTCACAATGACTTAACTTTAAAACTTCCAAGCACTTCTCAACTGACTGCTCCTTTGGGGGAAAGATTGCTCTGCAGACAAAAAAACTGGGAACTCATTACCCAGGACAAATGGGTTTTAAATATAGTTTCCCAAGGATACAGATTTCACTTCCACATGTTACCAACCCAAATGGTTGGCCAGATCTACCCCCAAATCAGTGGGCAGAGGCTCCAGAGGCTCAAAAGCAAGTACTGTCTCTTTTAAGCATAAAGGCTATTCAAACTGTCCCAGAAGATGAAAAGAGACAAGGTTTCTACTCAAGACTTTTCCTGGTACCCAGAAAAGACAACTCATGGTGTCCTATCCTGGACCTTTCTATCTTAAATACCTTTTTGGTGATTCCAAAATTCAAGATGCTAACTCTTCAGTTGCTTCCTATGCTAGGCAAAGATGCCTGGTTGGCAATACTGGATTTAAAGGAAGCCTACCTGCACATCCCAATCAGGGAATCTTGCAAAAGATACCTACGCTTCAAAGCAGGCTACATGCACTATCAGTTCTTTGCATTGCCCATTGGTTTATCTACTGCGCCCAGGGTATTCACAAAGTGTCTAGCTCCAGTCATTGCATTTTCCAGGCAAAGAAATATTCAAATATACCCATACCTGGACGATTGTCTAATTCAGGCAGAAAGCCAGGACTTACTTTTGAATCATCTGGCATTTGTATAAAAGGTGCTAACTTGTCTGGGGTACACCATAAACGAAAAGAAATCACATCTGGTACCCTGTCAGCAAATTATATTCCTGGGAGCAAGCTTGAACACAACTTCCCAGATGGCTTTCCTCACTCCAGTGAAACAAATTCATTTGACAACTTACTTCAAACTAGTGGCCACAAAAACCCTGCTATCTGCAAGGCAAATATGGCAAGCCTTGGGGTTCATGGCCTCCTTCATTCTACTAATTCCATATGCAAGACTGCATATGAGGAAACTACAATGGTATCTAAAAAGCCTATGGTGTCAACATTCTCAGGATCTGGAAGCAACGATTCCTATCATACCTTGCTTATGGTTAGAATTCCTTTGGTGGGCAGAGGCCTGCCACCAGAACAAGGGACTACCATTCACTATACCCCTGCCACCCAAACCCTAACAACAGACGCATCAGACTATGAATGGGGGGCTCACCTGGCAGGGAAGTGCATTCAGGGCAAATGGAATCCAAGGCAATTGCACCTGCATATCAATCAAAAAGAAATGTTAGCTGTACAGAATGCTCTGACAGCCTTCAAGGACCACATTCTTCCAGGATAATTAATGGTAAAGACGGACAACACCACTTTTATGTGGTACATAAACAAGCAGGGGAGTACCCATTCTTGCCCCCTCTGCAGACTAGCCATGACCTTGAGCTACCAAGTACATCTACAGGCTCAATTTCTGCCAGGAAAACTAGATACACTGGCAGACAAACTAAGCAGAAATCTCATGGACCCACACGAGTGGAAACTGGAACCAAAGACTTTCAACATGTTGATAAACAAATGGGGAAGCCCAGATATAGACCTGTTTGCCTCCCCCCAGAACTACCAATTTTACAAATACTGCACAAGTACTCCCCAAAAACAAGCTTGGAAAGTGGATGCTCTGTCCTTCAGCTGGAAAAATCTATCAGTTTATGCCTTTCCTCCTTTGCCTCTCCTCTCCAAAGTACTACTAAAGTTCAAACAGGATAAACTAGGGATGATACTAATTGCACCAGACTGGCCATGCCAACACTGGTACCCTCTCTTGCACAGTGTGTCACTGCTAGCCCCATGGCACCTGCCTCAGACCCCTACCCTGCTGTCCCAGCAGGAGAGTCAGATTCTGCACTCCCAGCTTCAAACCCTGAACCTGGCAGCCTGGATAATTACCTAATCTCTCCTTTACCATCCCTCAGTAAACAAGTGTTGGATGTCATTTTGGAGGCAAGGAGGCCTAGTACTAGAAAATCTTATGCTGAAAAATAGAAAAGATTTTGTGCCTGGAACCAAACTCAAGGGATAGCCACAGCAGCGTCCAGTTTACCTCAGATTCTTCAATACTTAACTGAGATGCTTCACAAGGGCCTTTCCTTTTCCTCCATCAAAATTCATGCCTCAGCCATTTCAGCTTATTACAACACAGAACCACCCCTCTTTTCTCACCCACTGCTTAAGTAGTTCCTCAGAGGGGCCAAAAACTTAAGACCATCCAGGAGAGCCCCAACTCCAGCCTGGAACCTTAACTTTGTATTGGAAAAACTCACTCTTCCTCCTTTTGAGCCAGCTGCAAGTGCAAGTTGCAAGTTCTTGGAAAGCAGCTTTCCTTTTGGCAATCACTTCAGCAAGAAGGGTATCTGAATTACAGGCCTTATGGCAGTGGAGCCTTTCATCATCTTTCATGTGGACAGGGTGTCCCTCAGGACCAATCCCTCCTTCATGCCCAAGGTGGTGTCCAGTGTGGCTCTTAATAAATCCATTAATTTGCCAACCTTCTTTTCTAATCCACAGAACAAAGGGGAATGGATACTGCACTCCTTAGATGTGCACAGACAACTTAGATTTTACTTGGACAAGACTAAACCTCAAAGGAAATCTGAACAACTGCTGGTGGCATTTGCTGCAGGAGCAGAGGGGAAGGCTATTTCAAAGCAACCATTTCTAAATGGATAGGCCATTGCATTCATTTCTGCTATAAGCACCATGGAAAACCTATCCCACAGGGGATTAGACCCTATTCAACCAGGGTTGTATCTACCTCTACAGCCTTTCTCAGAGGAGTCCCTACCAGAGACATCCTAGAAGCTGCTACCTGAAGTTCTGTACATACTTTCACAAAGCATAACCATTTGCAATTTTCTCTAAATCCAGAGCTGGCTTTGCCACTGCAATCTTGCAGGGCCTTATAGCTGGTCCTAATGCTATCTAAATTCTTCCTCCCATCCTTAGCTTTGGGAATTTACCCAAATGTGATGACTGCAACAGTGAAACACGAAGAACATAGTACAGTTGTGTACACTTACCATAAATGTAGATTCTCGAGTGTATTCACTGTTGCAGTCCTGGTTACCCGCCCTCCAGCCCCCTGGCTTCTTTTGGCTATACCTGTACTCTCCTTTGCTATGCTTAAAAGATTTTTGATGTATTTTCTTTTTTGTTGGAGGTATAACCGTGTGTGTGTGTGTGTGTGTGTGTGTGTGTGTGTGTGTGTGTGTGTTAGGGGGACACCTGACATTTGGGGCAAGAAAAACTGATGTAATGACGTTGGCTGCATGCTTTATACTCCTGACTACCTGACGTCACGGAAGATGAGACAGCAACTGATGCAGGACCCAAGACTTTGATAATCAGGCCGACTGAGGGCTACTGCAAGCAGATAACCCAAATGTGATGATTGCAACAGTGAATACACTCGAACATCTACATTTATGGTATGTGTACACAACTGTACTTTTTCTCTGTTCAATACATCCATGATGGGATTTGATTTTTCACCTTCCTTTCCCATTTCTGCCTTGTGTTTTTGTGGTAAGACTTTATCTGATATTAATTATCTGCACAGTAATGTATCCTGTTTACTTCTTTTATATTGCGTGAATTTCTATGAACAGTCCTAATTACTGTGTTCGACTTCTGACTTTTTGGTTTTTTTTTTTACTTTCTGTAGTCTCTTTCTTTCATTGAGCTTAATATGTCTGTCCATCTCTATTATATCAAGCAACTCTTCTCTTAGATCATTTTCTTCTAAGCTGAGGGCACATTCTGTAGAATGCCACCAGGAAATGGAGAACAAAGAAAGTTCCAGAGCATCTTCCTGTGCCATATTCTCTTTAGTTTCATCCTGTGTCATCCATTGCTCTTTCATATTGGAACTCACTGGCATATCACTCTACAACATTGATTGCTTCAGAGTTGCCACAGTTTCCTGGTCCATCCCTTGCTGTGCAACTCCAACTGAACGTTTGTACTGGTTTCCTATGGAAGGCTCCGAAGTATCTTCATATGGCAACTGATCAGATGTTTCCCATTCCACTGTTTCTCCTTAATTTGGGGATCCATTGCTCTATCGTGCTGTGGTGTTATCAGAGTTAGATTTTCTACACTAAATCCTTCACTTCACAGGTAATCCATAACCTCAGTTTCTATTTCTTTAACTTCTCCATTACTAATTCTCTTTTCTACTTTTCCTCTTTGTTTTCTTATTTTTTGTATTGTAAATTTTTCCATGTCCAGATGCTTTTGCCTGTATTTCTCTTCAAATATTTTTGGTGCTGCTCTTTTTGTATTGTTTTGTTTTGCTTTCTCCTTTGCATAAATATTGCACCATATTAAACCACATTAAATCTCTTTTGCTTTACCATGTCCACATTTCTTCTTCAAATGTCTCCTGCTCCTCCTGTTTCTCCTTTCTTGGGAGACTTGTTTTTCAGTCATGCTGCAGTATAACCTGTGTTAGACTTTCTACAGTAAATCCTTCACTTTGCAGGCATTTCACAACTTCAGCTTCTATGTTTTAACTTCTTCTTTACTAATCTTATGTTCTGCGGTCCCTCTTTGTAATCTTATTTTTTGTGTTGTGAAATTTTCCATATCTGGATACCTTTGCCTGTATTTCTCTTAGAATATCTTTGGGGCTGCCTTTTTGTATTAATTCATTTGGCTTTTTCCTTTGCATAAATATTGTACCATATCGGATCGCTCTTTCTTTCTCATGTCCATATTTCTTTTTTTATACCTCTAAAAAGTCTCTAGATTTTGTTCTTTATATTTTTCCTTTTCCTTAGTCTCTTCTTTTTCCAAACAGCCCAAGGTTTCTTAGCCTATATAATGTTTTTCAAAAATCTGTTGTATTAATGAACACGAGTTTGCATTTGAAGCTTTTGTCATTTTTTCGTTGTGCAAGTATTTTTCTTTCCTCTAATTTCTCTCTTAAGCTTTTTGTATATTTTGTCTGGAAATTCTGGGCTTCTTGCATAATAGTAACAGTACATCATTTCTTTCTTTTCCTCAGTAGTCCAGTTAAGACTCTTTTTGGTCCCTCAGTTTTTGTGGACTACTACTTCATTCTATAACAGAGAGGCCATCCTCCCTTTGATCCTGGCCTAGGCCCATTATAGGAATATTTCCGTGTCTTGAGGATTATACACTGTAATTTTTTTCAGTCCTGGTGCCAGTACAGCTATAAGGATTGGGCACTTTTTTATCCTGGGTCTTGTGCACCCAGCGTTTTTTTTTTTTTTTCATTTTTAACCTACTTCTGTCCATGATATATGCTATATAAAATACAGTCTATATATCAGTGTCATTTTGGTGAGATGTTGTGAAATACAGGGTCCACCTCTTAAAGGTACTCACCAAGACTTGATGAATTCATTTCCAGCAATGCTACTGTCTTCTTCAAATATAGTGCCACCAATGCTCTCTAAATCTCTTGTTTTCATTTTCAGCCTTTATCTAGCTCAAATATTGTTCCACATGGCTTCAAGTATTCCCTGGTACAACCACTGCCCAAAGTCCCACACCCTTGCTCTTCAAATGACTTCAAGTCTATCTCCAACATACATCCCTTGGCAAAAATATTCTAAAAATCAGCAAATTTTAGAATATATCCAGAAATGCAATATCTTTGCTGACAAGACAGTACAGCTTCAGATACAACTGTAGCACCATCAGTGCTATCCACTTTCTACTAGACAACATCTTTGCAAACATAGAAAAATATCTATACACTGGTGTTATTTTTCTTGAGCTTACAAAAACTTTTGATAACATTAACCATAATCTACATATCCAAAATTTCTTATATTCTGGTTTCTCTGAAAATGCCTGCTACCAGTTTAAAAGTGATCTATTTAATCTTAATGTATAGTCTACTCAGGTCCAAACCTTTCATCCTCAGTCCTTGGTCCTCTTCTGTTCTCTTCTCTCTGTTCATCAACAATCTATGCATCAATCTTCCTCAAGCCAACCTGTTACTTTACGTAGATGGTATAATCTTATCAGGAGCACACAAAAATCTCCCTTTCCCCCAGTCCGTTCATTGGCGACACTTTTCTAGACTTTTGAACCATCTTTCTCAAAATAAACAACCCATTAATGTAAGTAAGCCCAACTCTACAAACTTGCTGGGGATCCTCCCAACCCCCAATACATTTGAGACAATACCAACAGTCAGACAACACTACGAAGATTTTCTTATTGACCACACTCTTTCCTTCCAACCCCACATAATACTGCAAAAAAAATGAAAATCAAATCCTTAGAGTCACACATTTCTCATATTGAAGTGAACATCACTGTACTACTATAGAGAAATTCACCTGGCTCCCTGAACATCTTAGGGCTACCTTCCTTCTTGATACTTTATTCTTTAAACTTCTCCATAGCCCTTATTGCCTGCCACTCAAACACAAACATCAAATTCATTGCACTGATCACTTACTTAGAAATCATGATGGACTCCAGCTATACGTGCCCCTTATCATCTCACCATATGTGAAATCTCTTCCTCTAATACTTGCCCCCTCTATGTGGAACTGATTAACATGAGAGAAAAGATAGACTGAACACAACCTCAATCCTAAAAACTCCTAAAATTACACATCTTTCAACAATCCAAATGCAACTGTTTCAGTAACAGCAGTTAAATATCCCTAAACCTTTGTCAGCAAATTCTTCTCTTGTTGCAACGCCATAAAAATAGATATTCAAATCCATCAATACAGTTTTGTAAACTCTCTGTGGATGCAAGTTTCTTCTAACAATTGTATTGGTTTGCCTGTCTTTGGATACCTGCCATACATGTGATGCTTTTGCTTCATTGTTCCAAAGTTATTTATTTCCCTTCTCTCTGTGAATTGTTTAAACCATTATTCATCACCTAGTTTCTCTTACCTTTTACATTTGTAACCCATGGAAGTTCTTCTCCATTTATGCTGTTTTATGTTTATTCATTATGTACTTGTTCTTGCCTTTGACTGTGATGTGGCTGGAAAGGTCTTCAGGCTAATACACTCTCACAGTTAACAAAATAAAAAATAATATCAGATAAACTGTTAAAAGCTTGAAAAAAATGTAAAACTAAAAATCATCTGCTTCTTGCTAAAATATATACTTTGTTATTACTGACTATTGCTTTCAAGTTCAAAACAGAATTTGTACAGTTTCTACTCGCAATAGATTCACAATTAGAGTTTTGTCCCAAGGGTGTGCTGCAGCAGAAAATTCAGTAACTTATATAGCCTCTGTTATCCTGTTATCTTATAACCAAGCCACGGTGGTACAGCGGTAGCGTTGTTGCCTCACAACAAGAGGTTCTCCTGTTCTATTCTTGGCTGGGATGCCTTCTGTGTGGAGTCTACATGTCCTTCCCACGGTTGAGTGGCCTCCGAAAGACATGCGTGAATGGGTGTGCCTTCGCTGAAGGTTGGGCGTCGGGCTGGCAACTCGGCACCATAAAAATCTACTTCTAATCATTAGCAGACCGGAATTCCGCTGTGGCGACCCCCTAAATGAGAAAAGCCAAAAAGACAAACAACGTTCCTGTTATGTTGTGAATATCCTTCTATTTAGAAGTCTGGAGTTAAGATTTCTTGCAGTTTTAGTTTTAATTTTAGAAGATGCCCTTAAGTTTCCACAATTACTAACTTATTTTTGGGAAGGAGAATTCAACAGGTGACTGGATTAGGCATTATTTCGACAGTGCAGCTACCTTCAAGAAGCATTAGACTTCTATTGCAGATTTTCACAATTCAGTTTCTAGTTTCAGTTTTTTAAAACTGTAACAAAATTTCCATAATAGCAAATATACAGTAATGTACCAGTTTACACATTTTCTGTAGGCAAGTAGAATGCAGTTCTTTCACTTTTATCTTGATTCAAGTTTAGCTTTAGCACTTTTTATGTATTCTTTCTTTGAAATTAACAGTAACTTTCCCATTTTAGTGCAGTTCTCACATTAGGTACCATGATTAATATGGCAAACTACTTTAATTTTTAACCACTGTAATTTTATTTAAGATTGGGTTTTCCAGACTTTTATTTAAAAATGCCTCAATTCTTTATTAAAACATTTTCACTTTTGGCATAATTTCTAAAAAATGTTTGTAAATATTATAGTACATTTATTTTTAGCAAATTGGATAAAAGTTAAATATAAGAAGAGATGCTTGCCTGCCACCAGGGGTTATCTTGCAGCATTATTCCATCTGGAGGAGTTTTAGCTTGAAGAACTAGCAGCAATTATGGATACATAAAGGAGTCGTACATATGTACATCGGGCCATTCCAGCATGAGGCCTATATTTCTACCTCACTGGGAAAAATATACTTTTTTTTTTTTTTTTTTTTTTTGTATTTTCTTGATTTGAAAAGATTCATTTAAGGTGGGCATACTCATAATACACTCCCTATTAAAATTCTGAGACCTCTAATTGTTCAGAAGTAAGTTGCTAGAAAAATGATAAAATTATACAGGAGAACAGTGAATGCAGATAAACGCCATTCTTTAAAGTTGTCCCCCTGCTTTCCCAGTGTAGAAGACTACATTTCCCATAACCCTGATACTTATATGTACTAATTCCATGATCACCATATCGTAGAGAAAAAAAAAACTGCTCTGATACTCCACAATCTTTGACTTAACATATTACTAAGTCTTCATTCTGGCACATTCATTCTCTTGTCTAGTCTGAAACTTGCACTTATGTATTTAAAACTGTTATCAACCCAGCTATTATGATTTCTTCCTACAGTGACCCATTCTTGAAGATCCATACCTGCTCACATCTATAGCTTCCCATTGACATTTGTCTGAGTTTTCTGTCTTTGGGTTTGCATAATACAGATAAGTTTGAACCCTGTAGGGAATTTAATTCAACTGCTGGAAAATATGTTTTGACAAACACACAGATATCCATATTAAACAAAAAAGTTACAAATTTCAGAAGAAATCTAAATCTAAATGTCCAGCCTTTTTTTTTTTGCAAAACCACTACTGAGCAGAAAATGGTGACTGAACATCTTATTTCCTCCCTAGTCAAGCCTTCATTGTTGCATGAACTACTGCAAGTAAAAATTTCTATCCAGACATAAGCCCTAGCTTACCCAAGAATATTTTAGGATGCTGCAGGAAATAGCTTGCTTGCTTATTTATTTATGTAATTATTTAAGTTTGTTATTCAGGTTGTCGTGGTGGTACGGCGGTAGCGTTGTTACCTCACAGCAAGAGGTTCTCCCGTTCGATTCTCGGCATGGCTTGGGAGTGCCTTCTATGTGGAGTCTGCATGTCTCCCCGTGGTTGGGTAGTGTTCGAAAGAAATGCGTGTGTAAATGGGCATGCCTTCATTGAAGGTTGGGCGTCGAGCTGGCACCTCGGCGTTTCGTAAAAAAAAATCTACTGCCAATCATTAGCGGACCGGAGTTCCGCTGTGGCGACCCCTTACCGGGAAAAAAACAAAAGACAAACAACAACAACAACATTCAGGTAAGTAGGCTAGACAACAGGCCCTTTCAGTTATGACCTGGGCAGGTAATGACCAGAAATAACAGATGGCATAAAATAACAAATAGGTGTAATAAACAAATCAGAAAATAAGCATATAGTACCTCAAAGAAGAAGCAGCCGTACAATGCATTATAAAATACTCATAGCATATTAAAAGCATCCTAAGTCATGTCAATGTGATTGAAAAAAGCAGTATTCAGATATTTACAGTAGTTACATTTAGTCAGTACATTTACAGTATTTGTTTAGTATATCCATTATTTATATTATGCTTGACAGACATAAGTAGGTTTATTATTAGATGGATGTTAATTATTTAAGCTTTTTGATGTGAAGATAAATGCCTAATTTATTTAACCACTGTCTTTAAAGCAGACACAGGTGGTTTCTTTTGAGAGCTATGTTTTTTCTTTCTTTCTTTTTTTTTTTTTTTTTTTTTTTTTTTGTTAACTTTAATGTATTTTGACACGGAGCATCACTGGGAGGATAGTTCCAGATAGAAAGTACCATTTCAAAAAATGCTGTTTCACCTTCTGAGATTTTAGCTTAGCGTAGGTCAAGTGTTGGTACATATACTGGTCCAGTGAACCCCCAGGGTATCAGAGGATTCTCCAACAAATGTACAGTGCAGCAGCACTATCTCAGCTCACCTAAATCTTTTAACACTGTTGCTACCTCCTCAAAAAAGACAGAAAGGTCACCATAAAATTTACGTCACTAAACTGCTTTATACTCGAAAAAGAGAAAAATAGGCAATTCAAAACTCAGATTAACTACACTTAACATGACAAAACTGAAATTATA